>NC_056069.1:2727272-3030303 GCF_016772045.2 Ovis aries
TGGAGCCCTCCTGTCCTCCCATCTCCCTGACGCTAATTTAACAGTCACGTGTGTTCCACCTGCTATAGCCCACGGACTGTCCATGTCCATGACATTCTCCAGGCAGGAATCCTGGAGCGGGTAGCCATTCCCTTCTCCGGGGGATCTTCCCAACCCAGAGATCAAACCCAGGCCTCTTGCATTGCAGGCGGGTTCTTTACCATCTGAGCCACCAGGGAAGCCCGGTATACAGTTGTTCACAAGTCAGATCTCCTTTCTCCACCTCACTGATCCAGTTGGATGAGGTTCGACTGCATGTGTTCAAGTTCCAAAATAACATAACGCTAGAGCATGAAGTTTTTCTCTCTTACACGTTAAAGAAGGCAGGAGCAAGTCGGTACATGGGCGGGATGGCAGCCTCAAGGAATCATGAAGAACTCAGGCTCCTTCTATCTTTCTGTTCTGCCAGTATCAATCTATGGCTGTTACTTCATGGCCCCAGATGGCTGCACAAGCACCAGCCATCAGTTCTACAGATGACAGTGACAGTGGATCCTGGAGAGATCTAAAAAGTAGAATCAACAGAACTTTGTGATGAATTCAGAAGGAAATGGGGACCAGGGAAATGCCAAGGGTGACTCCTGAGTGGCTGATAGAATTAGAGATTTTTCCCACCTCCTGAGGCTTCCCTGGTGGCTCAGAGGTTAAAGCGTCTGCCTCCAATGCGGGAAACCCCAGTTCGATCCCTAGGTCGGGAAGATCCCCTGGAGAAGGAAATGGCAACCCACTCCAGTATTCTTGCCTGGAGAATCCCATGGACAGAGGAGCTTGCTAGGCTACAGTCCACGGGGTCGCAAAGAGTCGGACACGACTGACTGACTTCACTTTCCCACCTCCTGAGACATGGACAGTGATCTGAAGGCCAGGAAGTGGTGGGCATGAGAGTTTCACAATGGATATTAGCTTATCAACACTGTGAGAAAGCTTGCAGGGCAGAAACCTACCCAGCCTGGTGCTCGACATTAGCAGGGAATGGAAAAGTCAGCTAAGTCTAGGTGAGCTTGAGCCCATGGCTGAATTTCAGGTGAGCACTTATTTGTCTCATGGTTTAGGCTGTGTACTGGATGATGCTGCTCCCAAACTGCAGGTCAATACCCAGAGCTGAGTTAAAATTAATCATGCCAAAGGAAAAACTAGCCATGAAAGTCTTTGACTGGTGCCTCAGGCTTTGGACAACAGAGACTTATCTATTTTTCTACACACACACCAAGCATATAGACTGAGGGACAAGTGGAGCATAACATCAGGGAGGATAAACAGTGTTTACTATTAATAAAATCTTAGTGTGTGCTAGGCATGTGCGGATATATTTGAGGAGAAGCCTGGTTGTTTAAAACTCTCAGCCCTTACTTGCCATTGCCTGAGATGCCAACAGACTTTGTAATCTAGAGAACTATAAACCTTGGGAATATCCTGCAGGGGAAACAGTAAAAGGCGGCTTGGCATGGGATGAACAGAATGGACTCTTGCTTCCTTTGGATGCACAGAAACTGGGGGTGGGGGAGGTGGGGAGCATCGTCTTTCAGGGAGAATGCAAACTCCACCCTGGAATTGCTACTTCCTTTTGGCTTGCAGCTGTGCAGAGGATTCAACATTTGCTGAACCACAAAGCCCCTGGGTGCAAAAAGAGAATATATCTTGGTGTCCACTGTTCCCTTCCCCAAGGAACTGATTCAAGCAGAGGCTAGTCCCCACCTCCCAGCTCAGAAGGCAACTCTCTCTTATTGCCTCCCAACATGCACCCATGAAGGCCTGAGGGTGTGGCCTCTCCATCGCCCTGCGTCCCTGCCAAGAGCTTCTTTCCAGACTCCATTTCTGAGCCTCATCACATTTCTCTGGGGCTGTTGACCTGGTCAAAGTTAAGGCATCAAGAGAAAATGTGGGCTTCCCTGTTTCTGCCCTGCTGTGAGGAAGGCCTTTTCAGGGCCGACCCTCGCTCAATGGGAGAAGCTGCTCTGGACCCCTCCAGGAGGCTGTGCTGGCCCCCAGGGAAGCTGTCTGTCATCCTATCTGTGTTCTCTCTTGCAGGTAAGTCAGGCTGGACCAGCGGGAGGGCTGTGTGATGGCACACTGGCAGTTTGGGAGCAAAAGCGTCCACAGTAAGACACGAGTCTTTCATTGCTTCTCAATTCTCAGATAGGGTGGTTTCAATGTGCAGGATTCTCCTGTCCCAAAGGAGACTTCTCTGGGTCTGGAAAGGGGACCCCAAAACTCGGGGTCACACTGAGGGCCCCTAGCTTTGGCTGGGGGAGGCGTGGCTTTTGGTTGGAGGGGACAGTGGCTTCTGGGTACCATAGGTACCGTAAGGCCTGTGCATGTGGCTTGCACTGGGCTGCCTGCTCCAGGGAGTATCTCCCCATGATCTGTGACACTGGCTTTTAAGAGCTTCATCTGGTGGCTTCAGATGGCTGAGACCTACCGTCACGGTTTGGAAAGGTGCAGGGAACATTGAGGGAACCTCTCCAGTCCCACCTGGACGCTCCAAAAGACCCTCGACCTCGGTGGCATGCAGCCTCGGCCGTTTCCAAACTCATGGGCATCCCACTAGCCATGTCTCCCATCCCTGGCTTTGCGTCTCCCACTCATCGATCGCCTCATGTCAAAGTTGCAGCCAATGGGAACGGTTTTTAGACTCCAGTCACTGCGCGTGTAGGAGAGGGGACTGTGATGTGGAGGAAAGGCCAGGTTTCTAGTGACATTTGATTTGTGGCACTAAAATGTCAGACTCCAGAGGGACCTGTGTGTGCAGCCTCAGGACGTGGTGGGTAACACCCTCCCCCTCCAACCCCCTGTACCTTCTCCTTGGTTCCGGGCCTCGGGGTCCTGTTGTGGACGGGTCGTGTGCACAGGGCTATCTCTTGCCTAAAAGGGAGTTGGGGACAGTTTCTTCCAAATGTGAGAGGAATTTATTTTCTCTGGGTTTAAAGGGAATAGGACATGCCGGGGTTGTGAGAATCACTGTTCTCAGGATGCTTTAGAAAGAGGTGCCCCCCACCAAGGCTCAAGGATGGTTTCTCCCAGGGTGCTCTGGGGCGGCTGCGTCCTGGGCTCTGTGTCCACTGGGAAGACGAGATGAAGGAAAAGATGTGCCTGCATCCATGCTCAGTCGCTTCAGCCGTGTCTGACTCTTTGCAACCCTATGGACTGTAGCCCACCAGGCTCCTCTGTCCATGGGGTTCTCCAGACAAGAATACTGGAGTGGGCTGCAATGCCCTCCTCATCTAGGGGATCTTCCCGACCCAGGGATCAAACCCATGTCTCTTGTATCTCCTGTACTGGTAGTCCAGTTCTTTCTTTACCACAAGCGCCACCTGGAAAGCCCAAAGGGAGAGACAGATGTCTTCAAACTTCCACTTGAAGAAAGTCATTCTGAGGTGGGAAACCCAGGATTTGGACTAGGTTCCTCTCTCTGAGAAGTAAATAAAATGTCCCTCAGGCCAGGCAGGTATTCGGCCGCCCGTACACAGCCTGAGCCTCAGTCGCGAGCCCCCCTAGCTGGCATGGGCACCTCCCCAGGGTACACCCCACACCCTCAGTGCTTTGCCCAGACTCCGAATCCTCGTGTCCGCTGGTGTGTTGCAGAGGCCTGCTCCCCTGGGTCTCAGCCAAGACTCAAGAGCAACACCATCCTCGTGGCGATGTTTTTGGCCTTTCAGTCGGCTTTGTCCTCTCAAAATCAAATTTATGGAATGTTTCTGTTCATGAACTCCATCCTCCCCAAGATGGAGTCTTTTCTGGCATAAAGGAGGCCTTTGGGAAAAGAGCTCAGAAGCCTTCAGGGTTGGGAGGAGGGGGTGCTGGGGTAACGGAAACATCCAGTGTCTCAGAGCAAGGGCCTTATAGCTTTTGCTGCCCTCCCGTACTTTTCCTAGTCCGAGGCCCACGAAGGCCCTGAGTATTAAGTATGCTTCTCTTCTGGAGTTGGGGGCTGCACCGGGTCTTCCTGGTGGTGCTCGGCCTCAGTAGTTGCCCTGAAGCGGTGGGATCTTAGTTTCCTGACCAAGGATGAATCCACATCCCTGGAAGGTGGATTCTTAACTGCTTGACCACCAGAGAAGTCTCAAGCTCATTTTTAAACACTTTGAAAGTCTCTTTGAAAATAATGTAAGGTGATTGGTTGACGCGGTGACTGTCAAGACTAAGTGAAAAGCCCTTGAGGAAGTGAACAACGCCAGCAAAGGGAGGCGCCCGCAGGTGTCGCTTCCTTCAGGACCAGCCCTAGCCCGGTGCACAGACCCGCCCCCCGCCACGCCTCTCCCTCCACCCCTGCTCCCTGCAGCCTGCCCAGATCCCTCCTGTCCGTGAAAGTGAAAGTGAAGGTCACTCTGTCGAGTCCAGTTCTTTGCCACCCTATGGACTATAGCCCGCCAGGCTCTTCTGCCCATGGGATTCTCCAGGCCAGAATGCTGGAGTGGGTTGCCATTTCCTTCTCCCCGGGATCTCCCCAACCCAGGGATTGAACCCAGGTCTCCTGCACTACAGGCGGATTCTCTACTCACTGAGCCACCAGGGAAGTTGTCTGTGAAGTTGGGGTCAATGTGAATCCCCAATCTTGTCAAACAAGGATGAGGGGTGACTCAGGTCCTCTGAGCGTGCCACTGAGTCGGCCCCCAGCCCTCCTCTCCTCCCGGCCGGGTGTGAGCCTCTGGTGCAGCTCGGTCCTCACAGCGCCCCCTGGAGGCATCTCCAGCCCCTCTGGGTCAGATGCGTGAGGGCAGGGCGTGAAGCCGTTGGCCAAACCACAGGCCGGCAGAGCTGCAGAGGATCCCGGCGGATGCCTCCGCCGCTCCTCACAGCTTCTTTCTAGACCTAAGAAGGGAAGGGCGTCAAGAGCCCAGGGGCATCTCTCAAGAAGCAGATGAGCAAGGGGAAAAAGGGGAGGGGCCACATGTATTGAGCAGCGACTGTGTGCTCACAGTGCTAGGCACGCGACTCACTGTAGCTAGTGTCATAGACCTCCAAAGCCTATGGGAGCACGTGGAATACCAAGCCCCTCCACTTGCCTGTCTCCCAAAGGGCACTGTCGTTAAAGGGTCCCAGCTCACTGATAAACCTGGGGGCCGCAGGGGGCCTCCATCGGACTCCAATACTGCTTGCCCAGTATCTTCATCAGAGTGACGGCTGAGACCCACAGCCGCGTATAAAGGACAGGTGTGGGGGAGCTCCGCAGGAAGTTTCCTTCAAGTCCCAGCCCCCTCATTTTTCTTTTAACCTCATCTACTGTGTTTGCTTCAAGCCCAGGAGAGCTGAGGACTGAGGGTGGGTCTGAGAGAAGCAAATTCAGATGCAGATTTTAATCAAATCAATATTCAACCATAGCTCACATCATCCCACTTCATCTTTAAACCCACAGGCTTCTTGAAACTGGGATTACTATCTCCACTTTATTGGAGGAAATGGAGGTTCTGAGAGACCAAGTGAGTTACTCAGGATCAGCCCGTGAAGAAGTGATAAATCCAGGTGTGGGAGTCTGAGTCACGCTTTCCAAACAGGAGCTGTAGCTGTTGCCTGATGGGACAAAAGGGACTTTGCCGCTATAATTAAGTTTGGGACCTTGAGATGGGGAGACTTTCCTGGATTATCCAGGTGGGCCTTAAATGTCATCACAGGGCCCTTTTAAGAGGGAGGCAGGGACTTCCCCGGTGGTTCAGTGGTTAACATGTGTTTCTTCCACTGCAGGGGGAGGGGGAGGGGGATAGGTTCGATCCCTGGTTGGGGCCAGCAAAGTGACTCAGTTATAGACATATGTTCACAGACATAGAGAAGAGACCTGTGGTTGCCGAGGGGAAGGAGAAGAGGGGAGGGAGTTTGGGGTAAGTAGATGCAAACAATTACACTTAAAGTAGATAAACAAGGTGGTCTTACTGTGTAACGCAGGGAACCAAATCCAATCTCATGGGCAAACCATAATGGAAAAACCACAGCAGACTTTTGAGCAGGGGTGGAATGTGTTGACATCTGTGCGCATCTGTCTGGCTTCCCTGGGAGAGTGCACCAGAGTGGAGGAGTCCAGAGGCCAAGTCAAGACTTGCATCTGTTCAGGGCTGAGGGGAGAAGGGGCTGAGCTGAGCAACAGCAGCAGCACGAGCGCCTGGCTCTCATCCCAGACCACTGCGGATTTCTGCCCGTGTCCCCAGCAGCCAGGCAGGTCACAGAGTGAGCGCTCAGGGGACAGGGGAGGGAGAGAAGAATTCAGGACCACTGAGGTTTGCAGCTGCCGGAAACTGAAGGGTTTGGGGAAGGCTTGGGGGCACCAGCAGAGGGCGCTGGCTGGCAGCCCAAGGTCCTGTTGGCTCTTTTAGGTCCTGGCCTGCCCTTGCCTCCAGGTCACAACCAGTTCAGCAAAGGACTCTGCTGCAATGATCACAGTGAAGCAGGGGCCCAGAGCTGAGGCAGGGTGACCCTCAGGCTTCAGGGGAACCCCCAACCCTGTGCAGCTTGGCCTAGAGGATGTAAATAGTTATAAAAGAAGAGGAGGGAGGTTGAAAATTAATGAACAAAGTAGACAACATATTAGAAGAGGAAAAAAAAAAAAACAGAATAAATCTCAAGAAAGTAGGAAAAAAAAAGGAACTAATAAAAGTAACAGCAGAAATTAACTTTTGAAAATAAGTAAGTGAAAGTTGCTCAGTCGTGTCTGACTCTTTGTGATCTCGTGGACTGTACAGTCCCTGGACTTCTCCAGGCTAAAAAACTGGAGTGGGTAGCCTTTCCCTTCTCCAGGGTATCTTTCCAAGCCAGGGATCAAACTCAGATCTCCCACATTGCAGGCAGATTCTTTACCAGCTGAACCACATGGGAAGCCCAAGAATGCTGGAGTGGGTAGCCTATCCCTTCTCCAGGGGATCTTCCCCATCTAGGAATCAAACTGGGGTCTCCTGCATTGCAGGCGGATTCTTTGCCAGCTGAGCTACCAGGGAAGCAAATTTAAATGTAAGTAAAATGCTAGATAAAGTTTTGTTTTTGGAAGATTGATCCCCCACCCCCCGCAAAAAAAAAAAAAAAAACAGAAAGCATAAACAAATTTTAGGGGGAAAAAGGAAGCATAAGACCTTTAGAGACTGAAGAGGACATTCTGAGCGACCTTCTTGCAGTAATTAGAAAATCTGCACAACACAGAAACAATTTTATAAATATATAGACTTACCAAAACTGACTCAAGATGATATTGAAAACATATAGCTCCGAGAAATTATCAGTTAATAAACACCTTTTCTCAACAAAGACTTCAGACCCAGACACTTTTACCAGTGGATTGTAATGAATATTCAAGGAATATTTTAAGAAGGAAGACTTCCCAACTCATTATCTAGCACACATAAGCTTGACATCAAATCCTGCCAAAGAAAGGGTAATTAAAATTAAATATTGCTCATGTAGATATATTAATAATAATTTTTGTAAATCCTCAACAAAATACTAGCAAGCTGATTCCTACAACATAAAGAAGCTGAGGTTACTCAGGAATGCAGGATTGGCTTAAAGTCACTTCAAGCAATGGACATTAATAGAGTAAAGGACAAAAACCATGTGCTCATCAACACATGCGGATGAGGCAAAAGTGATAAAATCTCCCATCGATTATCTTTTTTAAAGAGCTAATGGGGTTTATTTATTTATTTATGGCTACACTGGGTCTTCGTTGCAGCGGGGGCTGTCTCTACCTGTGGCTCTCGGGTTTTGCATTGTGGGGGCTTCTCTTGCTGCAGAGCACGCTGAGTACAGGCTCAGTAGCTGTGGCATGCAGACTTAGCTGCTCTGCAGCATGTGGGATCTTCTCGGATCAGGGAGCAAACCCGTGTCTCCTGCGTTGACAGGTGGATTCTTTACCACTGAGTCACCAGGGAAGAAGCCCTGTCCATTATCTTTTTAAGCATAGCAAACCAGGATTAGAAAGAACTCTCTTAGCCTGGTAAAGGGTACTTGCAAAAGGCATGTGGCAAACGCTATACCTAAGAAAGAATTGTTGAAAATGTACCCTTTGAAGGCATCAACATCACTTTTTTTAAAAAATGGTTTTAGAAACCCTAGCTGGCACAGGAAGGCGAAAGAAATCAATAAAATGTGTAAGAATCAGAAAAAAACTTATTTATGGGTGATACATTTGCATAGATTCAAATAATCTAAGATACATTATCAAAATTCTTATATTCAATGAGATTTCTAGGCAAAAATCAATGAAAAACAAACACCCAGAGCAAAAAGATAGAAACTTGCCCTTTTAAAAATATCATTTAAAATAATATTAAATATCTAAAACATCTAGGAATAATCTCACAAAAGTTGCACAAGACATTTGTGAGGGGAATTAATAGAATTTTATTGATGACATTAAGGAAGATCTACATAGATGGGGGGCCCTTCCCTGTAGCTCAAATGGTAAAGAATCTGCCTCTGATGCAGGAGACCAGGGTTCGATTCCTGGATCGGGGAGATCCTCTGGAGAAGGGAATGGCAATCCACTCCAGCATTCTTGCCTGGAGAATTCCATGGACAGAGGAGCCTGGCAGGCTACAGTGCGTGAGGTCGCAGAGTTGGACACAACTGAGCGACTTACAGACACACAGACGTAGATGGGGAGAATGAGCCATGACTTTGGATTAGAAGATGTAACACAGTAAAGATGTCAGTTCACCCCAAAGTGGCCTAGGATTCTGATGAAGATCTGATCAGAATATTTGGGGAACTTTAAGAACTACTCCCAAAATGCTTATGGAAATGCAAATAATCAAGAATGACAGCAATACTTTTGAAAGAACATAATGAGAGGACTGACTCAACCAACCAGCAAGACTTAGGATGAAGCAAGAATGGTGAGGAGAGTGTAGTTACAGAGATAAACAAATAGACCAATGGAAAACAATCGTTCAAAAGGTCACTCCCACAGATAGAGAGCTGATACGTGACATGCAAATCTGTGGAGCAAACAATAGACTTTTAAATAGCCATGCTGGGGACAATTGGTAGTCTATTGTGGAAAAAAATTGAATTGAATTCCTACTTCACGCGCTGTCACTTCAGTCATGTCCGACTCTGTGACCTTATGGACCATAGCCTGCCAAGCTCCTCAGTCCATGGGATTCTCCAGGCAAGGGTACCAGAGTTGGTTGCCATGCCCTCCTCCAAGGGGTCTTCCAACCCAGGGATCGAACCCCAGGTCTCCTGCTTTACAGCCAGATTCTTTACTGCCGAGCCACCAGGGAAAAATCAGCCACCCTGTATAAAAATCAGTACCAAGATGGGAGAGGGGTTTGGGGAAGAATGGATACACGTATATGTATGCCTGAGTCCATTCCCTGCTCGCTTGAAATTACCACAACATTGTTGATTGGCTATACAAAATAAAAAGCTTAAATGTTTGGGAAAAAAATCAATACTGGTCTTGCCTAGTGGTAGGGTGGTTAGGACTCCGAGCTTTCACTTCAGGGGGTACGGGTTCAATCCTGGGTCAGGGAACTAACATGCTACATATCATGGGGAAAAAAAAAAAAAAGTTAGTACCAGGTGAATTAAAAATCTAAACGTGAAAAAGAAAAATGATAAAACTTTCAGAAGACAATATAGGAGAATATATGTATGGCCTCAGGTTAGGAAAGAATTTCTTTAACAAGATACAAAAAGTATAGACCATAAGGAAAAGATGAATAAGTTTGATTTCATTCAAATTAAGAACTTTGCCCATCAGAAGATTCTTTGAAAGTGAAAGTATTAGTCACTCAATCATGTCCTACTCTTTGTGACCCCATGGACTGTAGCCAGTAGCCCGCCAGGCTCCTCCAGCTATGGAGTTCTCCAGGCAAGAATACTGAAGTGGGTTGTCATTCCCTTTTCCAGGCGATCTTCCTGACCCAGGTAATGAACCTGGGTCTCCCACATGACAGGCAGATTCTTTACCACGTAAGCCACCAGGGAAGCAAAAGTCACTTTAAAGAGGGTTAAAATATGAGCCATGGAGTGGGAGAAGTTATTTGCAGCACATATTAATATAACCAATAGAAGACTAGTATCCAGGATTAAGTTGAAGAAAGCAAACACTCTAACATAAAAAATGGGCAGAAGATAAAAAAACTAATTTCACAGAAGAATTTTAAGGCTCACAATTCTATGCAAAGTTGCTTAACCTCATTAGTAATCAGAAAAATTTCATATGAAAACACAGTGAGAGGTTTAGAGAACAAAATTATGGTTAACAGAGGGGAAGGGGGAGGGATAGTTAAAGAATTTGGGGTTGACATGCACACATTACTCTATTTAAAAATGGGCATCTAACAGGGACCTACTATATTGCACAGGGAACGCTGCTCAATATTATGCATCAAACTAGTTGGGGATATAATAATAATTTAATTACTTTTCAAAAATAATTTGAAAAAATATAGATACATGTGTACATAGAACTGACTCACTTTACCGTACACCTGAAACTGACACAATACTGTTAATCACTTATACTCCAGCATAAAAAGTTTACACACGCTTAGTCGTGTCCACTCGAGGCTCCATGGACTATAGCCCACCATATTTCCCACTAAGTTATGACTGACTGGCACAAGGAGCATATCTTAAAAGAAACCTTCTGAATCCAAAGGAATTTCAGATCTGGGGAATTTTAGGCCCAGCAACCAGGAGAAGGGTGAGTGGGAATTGGGCTTCCCAAGTGGCACAGTGGTAAAGAGTCCACCTGCCAGTGCAGAAGACCCAAGAGACGCGGGTTCAGTCTCTGGGGCGGGAAGATCCCCTGGAGGAGGAGATGGCAACCCACTCCGGTATTCTTGCCTGGAGAATTCCATTGACAGAGGTGACTGGCAGGCCACAGTCCATGAGGTCTCAAAGAGCTGGACATAACTGAAGCCAGTGAGTGAATATATCTGAAGGGCAGAAGGGTTTGGGGTCTTTTTGGCTCCATACCAAAAAGGTTTGGAGGGTATAACTAGGAAAAGGTGGGAAGGGTGCAATTCAAGTTTGGATTGGATCACATAAAATCTTGTACTTACCCTGAGATTTCTTGGAAATCCAGTAGTGTCAAGGGAAGGGAGGAGATTTCTAGAGTTTTTCTAAACGTGTCCTTGTGAGTTTTTTCTTCTCCAGCTACCTACAGACCTGAGTGCAGGCCAAAGAATGTTCACACTACTGTATAACTGCACTCATTTCACATGCTAGTAAGTTTATGTTCAAAATCCTTCAAGCTAGGCTTCAGCAGTATGTGACCCAAGAACTTTCAGATGTACAAGCTGGGTTTAGAAAAGGCAGAGGAACCAGAGCTCAAATTGCCAACGTTCATTGAATCATGGAAAAAGCAAAGGAATTCCAGAAAAACATCTGCTTTATTGACTACACTAAAGCCTTTGACTTTGTAGATCACAAGAAACTCTGGAAAATTCTTAAAGAGATGGGAATACCAAACCACCTTACTTGTCTCCTGAGAAACCTGTATTCAGGTCAAGGAGCAATAGTTAGGACCAGACATGGAACAACAGACTGGTTCAAAACTGGGAAGAGAGTAGACAAGGCTGTTTTGTGACACCCTGGTTATTTTATTTATATGCAGAGTACAGTATGCAAAATGCTGGGCTGGATGAATCACAAGCTGGAATCAAGATTGCTAAGACAAACATCAATAATCTCAGATATGCAGATGATACCACTCTAATGGTAGAAGTGAAGAGGAACTAAAGAGCTTCTTGATGAAGGTTAAGAAAAGAGTGAAAAACCTGGTTTAAAATTCAACATTCAAAAAACAAAAATCATGGCATCTGTCCACATCACTTTATGACAAATAGAAGGTGACAAAGTGGAAGCAGTAAAAGATTTTATTTTCTTGGGCTCCAAAATCACTGCAGATGGCGACTGCAGTCATGAAATTAAGACACTTGCTCCTTAGAAGGAAAGCTACGACAAACCTAGACAGCATCTTCAAGAGTAGAGACATCATTTTGCTGACAAAACTCCGTCTAGTCAAAGGTATGGTTTTTCCATTGTCATATATGGATGTGAGAGTTGGACCATAAAGAAGGCTGAGCGCTGAAGAACTGATGCTTTTGAATTGTGGTGCTAGAGAAGACTCTTGAGAGTCCTTTGGACTGTAAGGAGATCAAACAATTCAATCCTAAAGGAAATCAACCCTGAATGTTCATTGGAAGGACTGATGCTGAAGCGGAAGCTCCAATACTTTGGCCGCCTGATGGAAGAACTGCCTCACTGGAGAAGACCCTGATGCTGGGAAAGACTGAAGGCAGGAGGAGAAGGGGACAACAAAGGATGAGATGGTTGGATGGCATCACCGACTCGATGGACATGAGTTTGAGCAAACTCTGGGAGTTAGTGAAGGACAGGGAAGCCTGGCGTGCTGCAGTCCATACGGTCACAAAGAGCCTGACATGGCTTAGACTGAACAATAGCAACAAACAAGCCCATAGCGTTAATCCAGCATGAACACCTAGTGCTTAGATCCGATTTTAGGCCAATCCTGTCTCCTTCAGAATATCCCCATCCATCTCCTTAACAAGTGCCAGCCAGCTGATGTTACAGAAATCTTGGAACTCTCACCATCTATAATCTTCTATCTCCCTCCCACTGATTTTTTCTTTTTATCTCTTCTTCCTGAACATAATTTATTTTTTACTTTTAAATATTTGCTTCTGTTAAAAAAAAAAAAATGAACGCCTGGGACAGATTTATAAAGAGCGTTCCTGGAGAGGCGGGTGGATTAATTATTCAGCATCCTCCCCCTTTGTAACTATTTATTGTCTCATATGCATTTATATGGTACCTATCACGGCAGATTTCGCTCCTTGCTAGAGACATAATTTCCAGGGACTGAGTCCTTGTCTAAGATGCATAGATAGTATTGCAATACTATTTTATTTCTGACTGTAATGGCACATGCCATTGTTGGGTAACTGTGTTCATGTTTTTAAATGTGAAAAATAATCAAATATAACTTGAAAGAGATTGTACAGTAATTCAAGGGGATATTAAACCACCAGGAAGTTAGCCGGCAAATAAATAGGCGTTTGTGGCTGCCAGGGTGAGCGATGGGGAAGCAGGCTGGCTGTGGGGGAGGAGGAGAGAGGGCGGGAGACAAGTGAAAGGTAGAGCTGCCGTCCCTGGGAGTGTGCTGGGGGACAGGCGTTCCCAGGGCTCAGGAGGAGAGGCCCTGGAGCCACTGAAGTGGCCAGGTGCAGAGGAAAGGGGGCATTGCCCACTCAGGATGGAACCGGGGGGCTGGGCTGCAGAAGCCAGCAGGTGTCCACATTTGCTTGTCTCGGTGACATTAGCTGTCAGACTTGAGGGGACGTGCTGGGGCAGAGTGAAGGTGAAAGTCACTCAGTCGTGTCCTACTCTTTGTGACCCCATGTGCTATATAGTGCATGGAATTCTCCAGGCCAGAATACTGGAATGGGGAGCCTTTCCCTTCTCCAGTGGATTTTCCTGACTCAGGAATCGAATCAGGGTCTCCTGCATTGCAGGCAGATTCTTTACCAACTGAGCTCTCTGAAGATAGCCGCTGGGGCAGAGAGGGCCTGACATTTGTTTTATACCTGTGACATGGCAGGTGTGTACCAGTGCCTTTACATGTATCTTCTCTCTTTTTATCATTAAAACATCCCTGTGGAAAGGGACTTGCTGCTTTCCCATTTTACAGATGGAGAAGCTGGAGTCGGGTAAGCAAAGCCTGAGCACTTTTCCTGACACCACCCTGAATCCTGTGGCTCAGATGGTAACGCGTCTGCCTGCAATGCGGGAGACCCGTATTCAATTCCTCGGTCGGGAAGATCCCCTGGAGAAGGAAATGGCAATCCACTCCAGCACTCTTGCCTGGAAAATTGCATGGACTGAGGAGCCTGGTAGGGACGAGTTGCTCAGTTGTGTCTGACGTGTAGCCCACCAGGCTCCTCTGTCCTTGGGATTTTCCAAGCAAGAATACTAGAGTGCGTGGCCATTCCCTTCTCCAACTACCCTATCCCCCCAAATACCCACAAAAACCAAAAACCATCCACAGGTATACACTACTCTATTTAAAATGGATAACCAACAAGGCCCTGCTGTATAGCACAGGGAACCAGGCTCAGTGCTGCGTGGCAGCCTGGATGGGAGGGGAGTGGGGGAGAATGGATGCATGTACGTGTATGGCTGAGTCCCTGTGCTGGGCACCTGCAGCTGTCACGACACTGCTAATCAGCTATACTCAAATATAAAATAAAAAGTTAGAAAAACTAAGGCGTATCCCTGCCTTCCTGCTGTTTAGGTTGGTTCTAGATTAGGTTCTAGATTAGGTTGGTTCTAGACGTTGATACGCTCAGATTTTCATTCTTCATTTGCTTATCCGGAACGAGAGAACACACACCCAAATAAGCAGACCTTGCTGTGGGGCTGGGATGGAATGGGGCTGTGGGGAGAGGAGTGAAGGCCTGCGCCCGGGTTCGGGGGACACAGCGGCCCTCGCATCCCTGAGGGGAGGGGTGGGGGGCGAGAGTGCTGGCGTCCGAGCGGAGTTCCAGCCGGGCAGCGCTGGGAGGCAGACCGAACCGACCACTTAGCAAGGGGAGGAAAGACAGCCCGGCTCCGGATCCCTTTTCTGTCATGCAGGTCAGGAGGGGTGGCGCCGCTGGAGCTTTCTGGACCCAGGGTTCTGCGTCTTGTCGTGTGCACCTGAGGAGGGGGAGAAGTCTGCTGCCAGGTGTGACCTTGGCAAAGAGCAAGAAGACATGAGCGCGGCTCTCCTTTGCTTCCCCCTCCTCACTCTTCATCTCTGTCAGCGAGTACAGATCTGGGAGACTCCCTCTGGGTTCGAGTTGGGGTTTTGTGTCACAGTTTGTGAGACCCTCTCTGCCCAATCCAGGCTCCTGTTGTGGAGGCACATAAACATCTCTAATTTGGGACTTCCCTGGTGGTCCAGTGGTTAAGACTCCGAGCTTCCAACGCCCAGGGCTTGGGTTCCATCCCCGGTGGGGGAACTAGGATCCCACAGGCTGTGTGACTAGGCTGAAAAAGAAAACAAGCAAAAACAAAACTCTAATTTGGTGCCAGTTACCACAAACCACTTTTAAGCCAAGCACTTCTCAGAGGCATGCCGATGGAGGCCGGCAGCCCCGGTGGAACTGGGGCCTGGAACGTAGCCCCAGGCAGCTCTCTCATCCCCACCCCCCTTTACCTGCAGACATGCTGTCATTTTCTGATGAATATAGCAGAGGATGGCCACCCTCCACAGCTCCAGGTCTGTTTGGAAAGCTTGCCCTCGCAGAGAGAGAGAGAGTGCATTGATACCCTCCAGCATTCCATGAAGAAGACTGATGGATTCCCCCCAACTCCTCCACATCAAGCAGCTGGTAGCCAGGGAGCCAGCTGCTTTTGAGGAACATCACGATTTTCACTAAAAACAGTTAAACTGGAGGAGGATATTTCCTAAGGTAAAGGGTGCTGCTCTGACCAGTGCACAGGTGGCATTCTTCACCCAGGAATTCCTCTTCTACAAAAGTCCCCCAGCCTCATCCCTTTCTTGTGCATTTCACTCTTCCCACACCAGTGCCTCCCTCTGTGTCTCCCTCCTCTCATTCTGAAATCTTCTTTGCACAGCTTTCCATCAGTCCTAAGCCCTTCCCGTCTCTGGGGTTTGGCTCTGTCCTAATTCCTCCAAGAAGGCTGCCCTCTGGGACCTGCTTTTCTCTGTACTCTTCTACTCTGGAGTGTCCGTGCCATTCCCCCGGGCACCAGTTTCTCCATTTGTCAAATCTTGCCTTGCCTTTCCCCTGCCATGAGCCAGGCTCTGTGCCTCAGGGCCTTGGGGATATCCCACAGGGCGAATTGCACCTGAAAGCTTGAGTGAACTCACCTTCCAGTCATGTCCACAAGTCGATAACAAATTTGTAAAACTGTATATACTGCTCCAGTCACCATAAAATCATGCTGTACCATAAAATTATGCTGTACTTTGATGCTGGATATCCATTTAGGTTTCCCTGGTAGCTCAAACGGTAAAGAATCTGCCTGCAACACGGGAGACCTGGGTTTGATCTCTGGGTGGGGAGGATCCCTTGGAGGAGGGCATGGCAACCCACTCCAGTGTTCTTGCCTGGAGAATCCCCATGGACAGAGGAGCCTGGTGGGCTACAGTCCATGGGGTCAAAGAGTCGGACAGGACTGAGTGACTAAGCGCAGCACACATACATACATCCATTTAAAAAGTAGGGAGATTGGCTGAATCTCAGTGATTGCCATAGAAAATTCATATATATAATCATTTACTCATGAATATTAATGCATTTAATGAAGGTAAAACATATTTAAAACAAAGTGCTCATTCCAGCTGTTGAATTTGCTCATTACTCTTTCCTATGCACATATTATGTATGATTTACCTGTATATCAAGCATCTGGATAGAGCTCAAGTCTACCTGTGGTTAAATTAGGTTAGCTATTTGTTGGTGAAAATTGCAATGTTATTCTCATTTTCAGAGTATTATTGGAGCCAGTAGTTTCACATTAGGTGCATGACTTGCATTAACATTATCTGGTTTATCATGCGAATTTTTCATTATGGCTTTTTGGAATGTAGTAAGATGATGGTCACACAATTTGATTCTGAAATCTATTTATAACGTGTATCATAAAACCATTATTTTTGAATGTGCTAACCTGAAATTTGGAACAATTCAAGAATAAACAGCGATCAAGTTTGCATCATTACCACTTATAAAAACAAAGACTGGTAAGTTAACTGCATAAAGAAGATTATAAAATAATGACTTCAGTGTCTCTGGAATCAGCACAAAAGATAATAACCGGGCATAGTCAGAATTACTCTTGAGATTCCCTAAATCATCCTTACAAAATAATACATGGAAAACACCAACTCAAAATGCAACCAACAAAAGTCATTTTTCCCTCCAACATTAGAGGAACTCTCTCTTTGGTTGTGCATTTGATGAAGTTGGCATGTATTGGGACCGGGCTGTCTGAGGACTACATATGTCTGATGGGAATGTTGATGTTACCATACAGGTCACACTCAGCCCAGTGAGATGCATGCTACAGGAGACCTCACTTGGAAACCAAGACCCAGAGAGATTGTAGCTAACTGTGGAGCACTGCTTTAGATGCAAGACTGAATTTCTCCTCAGCTCCCATCTCATTGATTTCTCATATTTATTCTCTCTCTCCTTTCCTCCTCCTCTTTCTCTCTCACACATAAAAATACCTTTACCTCATCTGAGTACATTTGCTTACATCTAACCCAAATTAAGTGGTGCTAGCGGGCTTCCCTGGAGGCTTAGATGGTAAAGAGTCTGCCTGCAAAGTGGGAGACGTGGGTTCAGTCTCTGGGTTGGGAATATCCCCAGGAGAAGGAAATGGCAACCCACTCCAGTACTATTGCCTGGGAAATCCCATGGACAGAGGAGCCTGGTAGGCTACAGTCCATGGGATTGTAAAGAGTAGGACACGACGGAAGTGACTTAACACAGCACCCACAACCCAAATCAGTCTCAGGTGGCTCCACCCAGACAGGCCAACCCCAGTCCCGGTGCCCACCATCGCTAAGCCACAATCTATAGGTCTTAGATGTGCTGATGGCCTTTGGAATGGAGCGAGGTCTCCAGAGCTGACTTCTCCATTTTCAGGTGGCCTGGACTGCTTTTGCACATCAATGGTATGTCAGAGTTGTGGGGGAGCTTGGCTTTCAATGATAAGCACAGGCACCTTCTGTGGCTGAGATCTCAACCCTTATTTCCACTCCGCTTCTGATTCCCATTGTCCTCTAAAAATTGACAGTCTTCTTGGAGAAACATTGTCCTCTCAGCCACAGTACAGTTTAATTACCATCTGCCTGCTGTGGGGGAAAGACCTATCCTGGAAGCGAGTCCCTCTCAGACCAGTCAGTCATCTTGCTCGTTGCCCGATGGCTCTGCCACAGGGCAGGGAATTAGAAAAGATCTGCACTTCTGAGTAAGCTTGTGGATGGGGGAACTAAGGCTGGGCTTGGAAAGGCCTCGTGGCCCCGAAGGGCTGGAGTGGGTGGGGCTGGAGTAAGGGAAAGAGCGAGGGCAGGACAGGCTGGCACGGACTCTGTGTACCATTTCCTCCCGTTGCAAGGCTCTGAGCTCTGGTCTCTGGCCACACTACCTTCCTGAAGCCAGAGGAGCAAGGCTCTGAGGGGCGTGGCTCTGGGGGCGTGGCTCTGAGGGGCGTGGCCAAGGAGGACCTGCCCTTTCAGCCTCTCCCAACCTCTAAGAACTCTGTCCTAATATTAGGCAGCTGCTTCCTTCATTTGACTTCCCTGGTGGCTCAGACTGTAAAGTGTCTGTCTACAAGGCAGGAGACCCGGGTTCGATCCCTGGTTCTTCGGAAGATCCCCTAGAGAAGGAAATGGCAATCCACTCTAGTACTACTGCCTGGAAAATCCCATGGACAGAAGAGCCTGGTAGGCTACAGTCCATGGGGTCGCAAAGAGTCAGACACGACTGAGCGACTTCACTTTCACTTTCACTTTCCTTCAATTACTGGCCATGTGTATTAGCCAGGTTCTATGAAAAGCTGCCTTCCAGTTTTCCGGGAATGAATCTCAGTGCACAGATTCAGATATGCGAAAAATGTCCTAGAATTAACTTCAATTTCCAGTCCTTGTGACACCTGACCCTGCAGCCTGTATTTCCCTGGCTTCTCACCTCCTTCACTAAGATTCACACCTCAGGAATGAAACAGATGAGGCCTTGAATGTGGTAACTTCTGGAACAAGTGCCCCTGCAGGGCTGTCAAGCCACAGTGGCTCAGTCAGTAAAGAATCTACCTACAATGCAGCAGACACAGGCTTAATCCCTGGGTGGGGAAGATCCCCTGGAGAAGGGAATGGCTTCTCCCAATCCAATATTCTTGCCTGGAGAATCGCCATGGGCAGAAGAGCCTGGGGAGCTACGGTTCATGGGGTCGCAAAGAGTCAGAAACGACTGAAGCAACTGAGCAGGCATGCACACACAGGGCTATCAAAGAGGTTTCTAAGGAGGCTCCTTGATGGAGAAGGTAACACTGGAGCTGGGCCTAAAGGAATGACACTGTAGGGATCAGTATAGGCAAATGCACACACAGAGAAGAATCATTCCGGCCATTGCTTTTCTTAGAAGTGGCAGGAGATGAGTTTTAGAATCAGAGGGGTAGGGGCAGATTATAGGGAACCTCAATCTCTTCTTGCTGGTGGTGAGGAGCCAAAATAGGGTCTGTCTTGTGTCCTGCTGAGGCCATAGCATCTAGGATGACACCTGCCAGCTGCAGCAGGAGTGTGGGAAGTGTTTGGTGATGGAGTGAATGTAGGAAGAAATGAAAGGAGCCAGTGACTTGAGCAGATTTGCACTAAGAAGCATCACACCAAGGCCTCTGTGAGTCCCACATTTCAAACACAACAATGTCTTCCATTATGAGTCTGAATGTATAACACTCTGCAAAAATCTCTTGCCTGGGCCCTGGGAGCCTACAAACTCTGACAGTCATATGATAGACAGAATATGAGCAGCCTGCTAAGCTGGTGTTTTCGGAAGCATGAGGTCTGTGGTACTTCAGATCTTTTAGGTGGTATATAGGCCTAGCACCCAAAACACTGAGACACATGGGCCACATTCTCTTTCCATTCTGGGACTTCAAAGAAGTTTTATTTCTTGCTGGCATGCCCCTAACACTTCTCAAATATAAGCTAGTCTTCTCCATCCACGTTTTTTTTAATAAGCAAAATAAGATAGGTAGGCCTTTAAAAGCCTTTGGCAAACAGCCACCTGTCACTAGAATTTCTGACAGTGTTTTTCTTTCTTTGCAAGCTGACAGTCTTGCTTTCCACGAAGCTTTCTTCATGGTTACAGTTACCTTCTGGGTAGGCAAGTGTAGCCCAGAATCCCCAAGGATATTTCAAAGGGACTCGTGACATAGGTGTGGGAAGCTGCTGGGGAAACACAAGACAGAGAGCAAGAAACCTAGTGCTTTATTATGAATGTGATCTATGTTTATTAAGGAGAACCTGGAAAACACACAGGATTAGAAAGAAGAAAAAACAAGTCACCTGAATTCCTGCCACCCAGAAAGAGCCACTGTTGACACTTTCAGGAGAATTCCCTTCTTCCTTTTTCCTTGTTTTTCTAGAGAATTCTTCCCTGAGGGCTCTCCCAGAGTCTTACCTGGGACTTACCTGAAAATACCTCACATGTTCCAAAGTATGCAGAGTGGAGTGAAGAACTAATACACACAGCAGAGGGATTTTTTTTTTTTTTTTTTTTTGCTGCGGCGGCTCTTAGTTGCTGCCCAGAGGATCTTCACTGCGTCATATGAGACCCTTATTGTAGTGCAAGGACTCCTGATGCGGCGCACAGGCTTAGTTGCTCCTTGACATATGGGATCTTAGTTTCCTGACCAGGGATCGAACCCAAGTCCCGTGCATTGGAAGGCAGATTCTTAATCACTGAACCACCAGGGAAGTTCCTCCACTTTTTGTCTTAAACCAGACTCTGGACCAGACGCTTTGCTTTCGTGGTTCCATGTTTTAATCTTCTTTTAGAACTTTAACCTTGAGAGAAGAGCTTTTACTATTAGAATCACTCCATTTCATCATGACTCATCCCCTAATAACCTCTGAGAGTTTCTTTTCTTGGCCCTTTCAGAGTCCCAAGGTTAGAAAGATAAGACCTACTATTTTCTGCCCACTCTGGCCTATTTCTTAATGCACACCTGCCCATTTAATTCTTCCCATGACCCACTGAGGTGGGAGGAGTGTGGAGAAAGGTACAAGGAAATAATATCTCAAGTTGTTCTTTGTCCCAAAAGAACAGAGAACATCACAGACCTGAAGGGACAGGGCAGTCTAACTCAGTCGTATGACAAAGTGCGACCCAGCCACTTTTCCCCTCTCCAGAATGTTCGTATGAGTTACAAATCTATTTATAGCTTTCAGAACTTGTGACACAGTCTGGAACCGTCGACTGTAAAACCGCATTTCCCAAATTCAATCATGTTTCTCATTGATTTCCATTTTGAAATGGGAAGTCTTTGCCCTCAAGAAATAATAAGAAAGCCATGCCAAAGAGAACGGGAACACTTTTTCCCCTTAATATTTAAAGGAGAATGATTTTTATACAAAGAAGTCATTTGTCTGCTTAGAGTAATCACAGGGAGTTTTGGATGTGTAGTTTCTGTAATGAGAAGCCCAGTTAGTGGATATTTGTCTTTATGTTTCTCCCCAGCTAGCTGGGTGGCAGCTAAAGACCCAGGATAAGAGGAGATCAGGGGCATTCCTGGTGATCCAGTGGTTAAGGATCCACTTGCCAGTGCAGGAGACACAGATTTGATCCCTGATCCAGGAAGATCCCAGATGCCACAGAGCAACTAAGCCTGCGTGCCAGTTACTGAGTCCACGTGCTGCAACAACCAAAGCCCAAGGGCCTAGAGCTCACACACCGCAACTCGAGAGCACCTCCTGCTCACCGCAACTAGAGAAAGCCCATGTGCAGCCAAAACAAATAAAAATTTAAAAAACAAAACAGAGTAGGACTCCAGGCCTAGGGCCTCTGCCCCAACTTCCCTGTTCTACCTTTGTGTAGATTTCTGCCCTGTGCTTGGCATCTGCCTCTACGCTAGAGAATCTGAACGGGGTGAGAGCCGGCCAGGCTGTCTCCTGCTTTTTCCCCACGAGGGCCCCAGGGACCCACCAAGGTGGAGCCCTTGGCTATGCCTGGCCCTTCCACTGCCTACTACCACCGGCAAGGTTCCAGGACCTCCGTGCTTAGCTGCCCCTTGTTCCTTCTTTATGGTGTGTCTTACACATGGAACCAGCACAGGTTAACTGCTCACACAGGAAGCTCATTTCACTTGAGAACCAAGTAAGATTAACAAATACAGATCTGCAATCTATTCAGAAATTGAGCCGACAGGTCCCTCTGAGCTTTTGCATGGGGACTGGAAAGTTAAAGGAGAGAGAAGACTCAGATGACACCTAGGTTTTGGACATGGCGTCAGTGTCGCTTTCTGGAAGATTTACTCAGGAGCAGGTATAATGGGACGGAAATCAAGGGGATGGTTTTGGACCTGTTGTGGTTGAGCTCCCTGACTGCTGGAGCTCAGAGGAGAGGCCGCACAAGCCTGGAGTTAACATTTGGGGGTGGTCCACCGCCTGGAGCCCACAGAGGGAGTCCAGGAAAGGATCCTGTGTTCCTCTGAGACTGTGTGTCTGTGGATATGGGGACACTTGAGTACTGGTTCAGGTGCGCACAGTAACATCCACGACTTGGAAGGTCACGTTCATTACAACTCCCTGTCTGGCCTTGGCCAAGGCACGTCTGCTTTCTCCCGGCCTACAGATGCTGGATAAGGCTAACTGGCACTTAAGACCCCTGCTAACCCCAAGGCTCTAGGAGTCAGTGAGTCACAGTGGCAGAGCCAGCACGCTTGCTTTCGGTGAGCAGGAGTGAGGAAGTCTTGAGACGGTAAGCAGAGTGGTTAGAGGCGGGCTGTGCGCCTACGCCTGGAGCCTTCCGCAGCTGCGTTCCCTGACCTAGCAGAGGTCCCTGAGCACTGGTATAAGAAAGGGGCTGAGGCTGGAAAGGCACACGGGTTACGGCTCGGCCGCCCTATATTACACTCTCCTCATCTCTTCGCAAGTCAACATAAATGTACCACGTGCCGACCCACTTGCTCATTTGCCAACTCAAGGGGCTGCAGATGAAGCTGTGCCTCATCACACTTGAGAAGGAACCAGAAAGGAGATGGCCTGAGCATCATTTCCCACCCCAGCTCCCCTGTCTCCCACCAACCTTCTCTCTCCACCCAGAACGTACATGAGGGCAGCTAATGGGGATTTCAGCCCCAGTCTCCAGAGTTTCTCCTATAGAAGACAGGGAACTGGGGTACTATCAGAGTTAGAAGAATAGAAAGCTAACTTTCTGATTCCTCATCACATGCCCCCTTTTCAGGAAATATGACCCCATCCAATCTCAGGTCATCTCCCCATGTGTGCTTCCCCAGTGGACTGGTGCCAAAGCCAGAAACCTGAGAATCAGCCTCGAAACCTCCCTCTTCTCCACCCAGACCCAGCCATTCCACAAGTTCTGGACAGTGCTGGACAGCTCCTGGGACCTGCAGCAGCCTTCCTCTCCTCTATCCCATCAACACCGCGCAGTCTCACCAGCTCTGCAAACTGCCTCCACTGGCCCTGCGTGTTCACTGCTCCAGTCCTGTCCACGCTGCTGCTGCTGCTAAGTTGCTTCAGTCGTGTCTGGCTCTGTGCAGCCCCATAGACAGGCAGCCCACCAGGCTCCCCCGTCCCTGGGATTCTCCAGGCAAGAGCACTGGAGTGGGTTGCCATTTCTTCTCCAACGCATGAAAGGGAAGTCGCTCAGTCATGTCTGACTCCCAGCGACCCCATGGACTGCAGCCCACCAGGCTCCTCTGCCCTTGGGATTTTCCAGGCAAGAGTACTTGAGTGGGTTGCCATTGCCTTCTCCGTCCATACCCTCCTCCAACTCTGTCCAAACACTCCAGGCAGAGTCATCTTTCCAAAACACAAATCCTACCTTGTTACTTCTTTTTTAAGATATTTATTTGTTTGGTGCTTATTTATCTGGGGGCAGCAGGTCTCAGTTACAGTATGTGGGGTCAAACCCATTGGGAGTGCAGAGTCTCAGCCGCTGGTGCACCAGGGAAGTCCCCCTACCACTTCTTTCCCTGGCTCTCCTTCATGTTTAGAATTAATCTTTCCTGGGGCTTTAGATTTAGTGGGGAAACAAAACAAACACCAAAAAGACAAGAGTGAGCAAGTACATTAAATATATTAGCAAGTGGTGATGAAAAGTACAACAGCAATAACAGTGAAGAACGCTAAAACAGTGACGAGAAAGCACGTTAGCAGTGACCTTTCAGATAACACGATGAAGGGGAGGCAGTCTCTCTAAGGTGGGGGCATTTGAGCAGAGACGGGAGCACTTAGTAGGTTCTGAGTAAAAATTAGTTGACTAAATAACGGAGTGTCTCACTGAATGAAAGACTCAACTCATTTTTCTAGAGGTCTTTCCCTCGAGCTAATATTGTTCCAAGTCACAAGCATGAGGCTTGGGAGACCTGAGTGGGAGTTTTAATTAAGTTGATACGCAGCAGCAGGAACGGAAGGCCCAAACCCCAGAAGCCTTTTCTGCAAAAGGTCCAGGGCTTGATAATAAAATGGTGCTTTCATTCTTATTAATGGGGGAATTGATTTAAGGACCAGACCCAGCAGATTATTGATCAGTATTAATCATTAGAAAATACCAAGTTAATGAATTTAACTGCCAGGAGATCTCTGTGGGACCTGCGGGGAGGCCAGCTAGATAAAATAACCTTGTTCCCTTCCAGTCCAGCTAAGAGACAGATGTCTAGATTTTTCTAGGGAAAAAGAGGCAAAGTAGAAGTCAGTGGGAGTTAAACAGTTTCTCCTTCCAGCTGCATTGCTGTTGGGGCTGAGTGATCATCCGAAGACTATAGCACACATCTGCTACCACTGCCCCTCCCTTTTCCTGACTTTTTAAAATAACCTTTTCATTTTAGAAGTTTTCAATTTAGAGAAAAATTGCAAAGTAGTAGAGAGTTCTGGTACACCCCACGCCCACCTGCCCCTATTCTTAACACCTTACCTTTGCATTATCACAATTAATGAATCAATATTGCTACATTATTATTAACTAAAGTCCATACTTAATTCAGATATGCTTAGTTTTTATCGATCCTTAACGTCCCTTTCTGCTCCAGGATCCCGTCTGGGCCACCACAGTTTCCATTCAATCACCTGTTCAATTACCAAGGCTCCTCCTCTTGGCTGTTTTGAGGAGTTACTGTGCAGTTTTGTAGAATGTTCCTCAGTTGGGTCTTTTCTTGGTAAAAACTTATTATCTTGAAGTTTTTCTTGTGTGTAGACTGGGTTATAGTCTGGATGAGGAAGACCGCAGAGGGAAAGTGCTGTTCATATCACATTCATGTCAAGGGTACGTGCAGTCAGCATGGTTCGTCACTGTGATATTGACCTTGATCACCTGGCAGAGTAGCGTACGTCAGGTTTCTCCTCTGTGAAGCTTCTTAACCTCCCCTTTCTCATACTGTCCTCTTTGGAAGGAAGCCACTATGCATAGCCCGTACCTAAGGGTTGAGGGTTTATGCTCCACCTCCTTGAGGGTGGAGTATCTACATCAATTATTTGGAATTCTCCTGCACAGGAGGCGTACTTATATTATCATGGATATTTGTGTTTATACTTTGGGCTATGATTCAGTATTAGTTTACATTTTTGTTGTTCAAATCGTTCCACCTTTGGCCATTGGGAGCTCTCTCAGTTGGCTCCTGTGTGTCTTTGACACACCCTCATCACTGTATAGTTTTTGTTTGTGTTTTGAGCACTTCCTTACTTTTTTGGCAATACAAAATGCTCTAGGCTCATTTTATGACCTTTTTAAAAATTTTATGTGTTTGTTTGGCTGCGTCAGGTTTTAGCTGCAGCCTGCGGGCTTTGTTGCCCCAAGGCATGTGGAAGGTCTGTCTAGTCAAGGCTATGGTTCATCCAGTAGTCATGTATGGATGCGACAGTTGGACCATAAGGAAGGCTGAGCACCAAAGAACTGATGCTTTCAAACTGTGGTACTGGAGAAAACTCTCGAGAGTCCCTTGAACAGCAGGGAGATCAAACTAGTCAATCCTAAGGGAAATCAACCCTGAATATTGGAAGCACTGATGCTGATGCTGAAGCTCCAATACTTTGGCCACCTGATGCAGAGAACTCACTCATTGGAAAAGACCGTGATGCTGGGAAAGATTGAAAGCAGAAAAAGAAGGGGGTGACAGAGGATGAGATGTTTGGATGGCATCAGTGACTCAGTGAATGAGTTTGAGCAAGCTCCAGGAGATGGTGAAGGACAGGGAAGCCTGATGTGCTGCAGACCATGGGGTAGCAAATAGTCAGGCACTGCTTAGAGACTGAACAGCAATGACATGTGGAATCTTAATTCCCCAACCAGATCAAACCTGCATCCCCTGCCTTGCAATGCAAATTCTTAACCACTGGACCACCAGCAAAGTCCCCAGCTCATTTATATATTTCCTACCCCAACCACAGCGGCTGTGCTCAGCTGGAGCAGCCGTGAAGAGATACCCCACGCCCAAGGTAAGAGAAACCCAAATAAGATGGTGGGTGTTGCAAGAGGGCATCAGAGGGCAGACACACTGAAACCATACTCACAGAAAACTAGTCAATCTAATCACACTAGGACCACAGCCTTGTCTAATTCAATGAAACCAAGCCATGCCCGCGGGGCAACCCAAGATGGGCGTGTCATGCAGGAGAGGTCTGACAGAATGTGGTCCACTGGAGAAGGGAATGGCAAACCACTTCAGTATTCTTGCCTTGAGAACCCCATGAACATTATGAAAAGGCAAAATGATAGGATACTGAAAGAGGAACTCCCCAGGTCATTAGGTGCCCAATATGCTACTGGAGATCAGTGGAGAAATAACTCCAGAAAGAATGAAGGGATGAAGCCAAAGCAAAAACAATACCCAGTTGTGGATGTGACTGGTAATAGAAGCAAGATCCGAAGCTGTAAAAAGCAATATTTCATAGGAACCTGGAATGTCAGGTCCACGAATCAAGGCAAATTGGAAGTGGTCAAACAAGAGATGGCAAGAGTGAACGTTGACATTCTAGGAATCAGCAAACTAAAATGGACTGGAATGGGTGAGTTTAACTCAGAGGACCATTATATCTACTACTGTGGGCAGGAATCCCTCAGAAGAAATGGAGTAGCCATCATGGTCAACAGAAGAGTCTGAAATGCAGTACTTGGATGCAATCTCAAAAATGACAGAATGATCTCTGTTCGTGTCCAAGGCAAACCATTCAATATCATGGTAATCCAAGTCTATGTCCCAACTAGTAACGCTGAAGAAGCTGAAGTTGAATGGTTTTATGAAGACCTACAAGACCTTTTAGAACTAACACCCAAAAAAGATGTCCTTTTCATTATAGGGGACTGGAATGCAAAAGTAGGAAGTCAAGAAACACCTAGAGTTACAGGCAAATTTGGCCTTGGAATGCAGAATGAAGCAGGGCAAAGACTAATAGAGTTTTGCAAAGAAAATGCACTGGTCATAGCAAACACCCTCTTCCAACAACACAAGAGAAGATTCTACACATGAACATCACCAGATGGTCAACACCGAAATCAGATTGATTATATTCTTTGCAGCCAAAGATGGAGAAGCTCTATACAGTCAACAAAAACAAGACTGGGAGCTGACTGTGGCTCAGATCATGAACTCCTTCTTGCCAAATTCAGACTCAAATTGAAGAAAGTAGGGGAAACAGCTAGACCATTGAGGTATGACCTAAATCAAATCCCTTATGATTATACAGTGGAAGTGAGAAATAGACTTAGGGGCCTAGATCTGATAGATAGAGTTCCTGATGAACTATGGATGGAGGTTCATGACATTGTACAGGAGACAGGGATCAAGACCATTCCCATGGAAAAGAAATGCAAAAAAGCAAAATGGCTGTCTGGGGAAGCCTTACAAATAGCTGTGAAAAGAAGAGAGGCGAAAAGCAAAGGAGAAAAGGAAAGATATAAGCATCTGAATGCAGAGTTCCAGAGAATAGCAAGGAGAGATAAGAAAGCCTTCTTCAGCGATCAATGCAAAGAAATAGAGGAAAAAAAAAAAAAAAACCAGAATGGGGAAGACTAGAGATCTCTTCAAGAAAATTAAAGATACCAAGGGAACATTTCATGCAAAGATGGGCTTGATAAAGGACAGAAATGGTCTGGACCTAACAGAAGCAGAAGATATTAAGAAGAGGTGGCAAGAATACACAGAACTGTACAAAAAAGATCTTCACGACCCAGATAATCATGATGGTGTGATCACTCACCTAGGGCCAGACATCCTGGAATGTGAAGTCAAGTGGGCCTTGTAAAGCATCACTACAAACAAAGCTAGTGGAGGTGATGGAATTCCAGTTGAGCTATTTCAAATCCTGAAAGATGATGCTGTGAAAGTGCTGCTCTCAATATGCCAGCAAATTTGGAAAACTCAGCAGTGGCCACAGGACTGGAAAAGGTCAGTGTTTATTCCAATTCCAAAGAAAGGCAATGCAAAAGAATCCTCAATCTACCGCACAATTGCACTCATCTCACATGCTAGTAAAGTAATGCTCAAAATTCTCCAAGCCAGGCTTCAGCAATACATGAACTGTGAACTTCTTGATGTTCAAACTGGTTTTCGAAAAGGCAGAGGAACCAGAGATCAAATTGCCAACATCCGCTGGATCATAGAAAAAGCAAGAGAGTTCCAGAAAAACATCTATTTCTGCTTTATTGACTATGCCAAAGCCTTTGACTGTGTGGATCACAATAAACTGTGGAAAATTCTGAAAGAGATGGGAATACCAGACCACCTAACCTGCCTCTTGAGGAATCTGTATGCAGGTCAGGAAGCAACAGTTAGAACTGGACATGGAACCACAGACTGCTTCCAAATAGGAAAAGGAGTATGTCAAGGCTGTATATTGTCACCCTGCTTATTTAACTTATATGCAGAGTACATCATGAGAAACGCTGGGCTGCAAGAAACACAAGCTGGAATCAAGATTGCCGGGAGAAATATCAATCACCTCAGATATGCAGATGACACCACCCTTATGGCAGAAAGTGAAGAGGAACTAAAAAGCCTCTTGATGAAAGTGAAAGTGGAGAGAAAAAAAGTTGGCTTAAAGCTCAACATTCAGAAAATGAAGATCATGGCATCTGGTCCCATCACTTCATGGGAAATAGATGGGGAAACGGGAAACAGTGTCGGACTTTATTTTTGGGGCTCCAAAATCACTGCAGATGGTGACTGCAGCCATGAAATTAAAAGACACTTACTCCTTGGAAGAAAAGTTATGACCAACCTAGATAGTATATTCAAAAGTAGAGACATTACTTTGCCGACTAAGGTCCGTCTAGTCAAGGCCATGGTTTTTCTTGTGGTCATGTATGGATGTGAGAGTTGGACTGTGAAGAAGGCTGAGCGCCGAAGAGTTGATGCTTTTGAACTGTGGTGTTGGAGAAGACTCTTGAGAGTCCCTTGGACTGCAAGGAGATCCAACCAGTCCATTCTGAAGGAGATCAACCCTGGGATTTCTTTGGAAGGAATGATGCTAAAGCTGAAACTCCAGTACTTTGGCCACCTCATGTGAAGAGTTGACTCATTGTAAAAGACTCTGATGCTGGGAGGGATTGGGAGCAGGAGGAGAAGGGGACGACCGAGGATGAGATGGCTGGATGGCATCACCGACTCGATGGATGTGAGTCTGAGTGAACTCTGGGAGTTGGTGATGGACAGGGAGGCCTGGCGTGCTGCAATTCACGGGATCGCAAAGAGTTGGACATGACTGAGCGACTGAACTGAACTGAACTGACCCCATCCCTAGAATCAACCATTTCTCCACGGATCCTAGATTCCTTTTACTGGAGAATTCTGTATTAATTTTCATAATAGGTTGTTGTTTTGCTTCATTTTATTCATGAGTAAAAAAAATAAGTCATGTTCGTTATGGACAAGTTAGCAACTATATGAAAGAATACAGATGAAGATAATTAATCCTAATAAGCCAACAGCGGAGAAAGCCATAACTAACATTTTGGGGTATTTTCACCTGGTCTCTTTTGCTAGTTGCTTGCTAGTTGAGGAGTCTGTTCTGTACTTTCAATCTTGGTCTTCTCCATCAGACCAAGGGATATCCCCAGGGAGTAGGGAACTGGTTTTCCTCCCTGCCCCACAGCTGTGGTTGGTTGGAGCCCATGAGTCATTCTGGCTTTTTTTTTTTTTTAAGGTTTTTCTTTTTTTGTTGTGGACTATTTTGTGTTTATTAAATTTGTTACAATATTGCTTCCATTTTTTCTGTTTTAGTCTTTTGGCCCAAGGTACATGGAATCTTAGCTCCCCGACCAGGGATCTAACACACAACCCTTCGTTGAAGGGTGGCATTGTAACCACTGCATCAGCAGGGAAGTCCCTCTGGCCTTTCTTGGGTTGCCTAGTCACTGGCCTCTGTGCTCGTCTCCCTCTGGGTGACCGCAGGTCCAAGAGGCCCAGGAGTCAAGAGTGTGACTCTGAGGACAAGAATACTTCCTAGTTCAGTGAACCTGAGCCCCATAGTTGACTGCACTTCCCTGTTTTCTAAGGATTAAATGAGATGTGTACAGTATGCTTAAAAGAAGTTCTGGAACATAGCAGGTATTCAATATGTAAAAGCTATTATTATTTGTGTGTATGTCTTCAGTCGCTTCAGTCGTGTCCGACTCTTTGTGACCCCATATAATTATTGTTAATAATCTGAAGAAACACATCATATAATGACAGAAGGGCAGGTTTGGTGTGGTGGGCAGGCCTCTAGGATGTATTTGCACAAGCAAATTACCTCCCCATGGGAACCTCATGAAATTCGTCTGTTGGATTCCCTGGTAGCTCAGCTGGTTAAGCATCTGCCTGCAATGCAGGAGACCCCGGTTCAATTCCTGGCTCAGGAAGATCCCCTGGAGAAGGGAACAGCTACCCACTCCATATTCTGGCCTGGAGAATTCCATGGACTACAGTCCATGGGGTTGCAAAAAGTCAGACACGATTGAGCAACTTTCACTTTCATTTTCCCAAGAATTTGAGCAGACTGGATGAGGAACTGTCTCTCTACAAGATCAGCAAATGAAAAGAGAGCCCTTAGGGTTCAACTGAAAAGAATTCATACCTAGGAAGAGGATTGCATTGCTGTTGAGAACATGGGCTCTGGAGCTGGGCTGCCCAGGTTCAAATCCCAGATCCATCACCTACGTCCCAGGTCCCCTTTATTCTGTCAGCTGTTTAACCTCACCAGGGCCAGTATAAGAAGAACAATATTACATATTCTATAAGGTTGCGGTGAATACTAAATAAGTTCACAAAAGTAAGAACTCAAAACCGTACCTGGCACAAAGTAAGCACTCAATTCACATTATTTACTATTTTTATTATTCCATCATTCAGAACTCTTTGGATTGCAAATAATTGAAAAATTACCTTAAAATTGCTTAAACCAAAGTGACTTTCTGGTGACCTAAATAAGGAGGGGATATATGTGTGTGTATGTGTGTGTGTGTCTGGTGACCTAAATGGGGAGGGGATATGTGTGTGTGTGTGTGTGTGTGTGTGTGTGTGTTTGGTGACCTAATTGGGGAGGGGATATATGAGAGTGTGTGTGTGTGTGTATGTCTGGTGACCTAAATGGGGAGGGGATATATGAGTGTGTGTGTGTGTGTGTGTGTGTGTGTGTGTCTAGTGACCTAAATGGAGAGGGGATACGTGTGCGCGCGCGCGCACGCTGTGCTTAGCCTCTCAGTTGTGGCTGACTCTTTGGGACCCCATGGACTGATGGCTGATTCACTTTGCTGTACAGTAGGAACTGACACAAGATCGTAAAGCAACTATTCGTTGCTGTTGCTGTTTAGTCATTAAGCCGCGACTCTTTTGCGACTCCATGGACCACAGCCCTTAAGGCTCCTCTGTCCATGGGATTCTCCAAGCAAAAGTACTGGAGTGGGTTGCCATTTTCCCCTTCAGGGGATCTTCCTGACCCAGGGATTGAACCCTACATTGGTAGGGGGATTCTTTACTGCTGAACCACAAGGGAAGCCCTAAGTAACTACATTACAATAAAATGTAATAAAAATTAATTTTTAAAAATGAAAGTTTTTAGCTCCTGTAACCAAATCCCAAATGTTCATAGTGCTCAGGTCCTGTGCGCTTCCCAGAACAGTCACTGTGACCGAGGGGACCTAGCATGCAACTGGCCACTTTGAGTCACAGTTTTCACCCCTAAAATAATCACAGGGGAGAGATGTGGGAATGCCAAAAGCAATATATGCCTTCCTTGAAATCACTTCCCTTTTCCCTGAAGACACAGCTTAAAAGGAGAAACTTCTGAGGGGCTAAGCATTGAGCTAATGGGGCAAGTCAGAGACAGACAGAGTCCCTACATAGCAAGGCTCCTAGGGAGGGGAGAGGAATAAGTCAAGCCAAGTTGGGCAAACAGGAAGCAAACCTATGGGCAAGGATCACTGTTCACAGCATCCTGACCTCCCACTAAGTACAGGAGAATCTCCTAAAAGGCTCCCCACTGGGCGCGGTTAGGAAAAGGGAAATGCCATCAGACTGAAGTCGAGAGTCCTGGGTCCAAGTCCTGGTTCCATCGTTTGGCGTGGGGCAGGTGACTGGCTCTAGTCCCGGCCCCTACCTTGTCCCTTGTCGTTAAGCAATGAGTCAGCCCTAGAGATCCCTGAATCCCTGACCATACCAGCAATTGCTCTCCTGTGTTGATTTTTCTTCCAAATAAAGAAACTGTGGCATACAGGAGAGGAGCCCAGTTCAGATATCAGAACCCAGGAACCACACAGAGTTGGGGGATCGTAACAAGGGAGGAAGGGAATACAAGTATGCGCTAGTGCCTAGTCCATGCCAGGATCTGACGTTTCAACATTGTCTCCAGTGTCTGGTGCCAAGCAGCCCCGATGACTGTGGTCAGTCGTTGGCATGCTATGCGGGAATAGTTTCCGGCATTTCACGGAGGGTGTTAGGGCCTGGCTGGTTGAGCACTGTGCTGTATTTGCTCCCGGGCAGCTGGGCTTGGGGTTGCCAGAGCCCCTGAGAGAAGAACCATGAGCCCACCCTTCCGAATGGGTGTCTCTGCAGGACTCCTGGATGGAACTGTTCCACTTCCTGGATTCTCAGGCTGGACTCAGTGCCCCTGTTGACGCTCCTCCAGCTCTGCTTCTCTCTCGGCACCTACAGCACTGACTTGCCATCTCCAGCCAATGTCTGCCGATCCCACTGACTCTAAGCAGCGGGACTGAGCTGCCGCTAGTGCTGATCCTGGCACAGAGCAAGTGATCTACATCTGCTGAATGAATTAATTTAGATAATCCAGAATACTCTCTCTGGCTCAGCATTGCAAAGCAGGAAAAGATGGAGTGAATATGACTTTGAGCAAGTCACACAGTCTTTCTGGACCTCAATTTTACTTCCTGTAACACAGATATAATAATAATCTGTCCCTATCTTATGGGACTACTTTGATGATTAAAGAGATGATGTACACAATACTACTAACTACCCTTACTTGACTGTTCCTTATATTACTGGTGCTGTATTAGGCTTTAGATAATGTATTTGAAATGATAAATATAATGGACCTTAACAAATATTTGTTTTCTTCCCCCAAGGCTACTTTAAAGTTTAAATGTTGAAGTAAAATGTTATTTGGTGAAGGGATACATATATGTATGTATATATGGATGGACAGATGGATGGATGGCTTCCAGAAGCCTTCACACAGGAGGGGAATGAGCATGTATAGGTGTACCATTGACCCAACAGAAGCTTAAACGCTTGTAGAAAAACTACCTTGGATACCTTGGACTTCACAGAGTTCCTGGATATGGAGGTTTGGCTTTAATTAAAGTCTCAGCACAGTGTTAAATGCCATTTTATTTTAGTTCATAATTAACACTAATGAGATGAGTAGATCACAAACAGCACACATTCTGAGAAAGTGAAAAACAACATCTGAGCTTGGTTGTTTCAGCTTTCGCTCCACCACCCCCCCCCCCCGCCTCCTGTGTTCTGTTCAATTAAAAGTTTTGAGAAAATATTGCAACCACACTCACTGTCTTTATGGTAATGAAGCATATTAATTTGAATGTGATGAATACAATATTCCACTGACTTTTTTATTCCCTTATCTACAAAAGTTTAAAATAATGGGCCAATTAAATCAGGAGAGAAGAAAGCAGGATTTTCCTGGAGCTCCAATTCAGCAGCCAAAGAACCAGAAGAACAAAATTCTGTGACAGTCTCATCTCTTGGCAGTAGCTGAGAGACACTAACACATAAGGACAGATGTGGACCAGGGCAGAACAAGGGCTGCAGTAGGGCCCCTGGTCAAGAGACCAGGCTCCAGACTCGCCTCCAATATTTTCTCAGTGAGTCTTTGTTGGATGGATAGATATGGATGAATGGATGGATGGAAGGGAAAGATGAAGCAGACCACACATCCCAAGGTCCCATTCTTCTCATGGTAGCAAATTAAGTCTACTGTGAAGCTGACCTAACCCCTCCAAGAACCTAGAGGTTCTTAGAGGCAGAACTTATAACTTAAGTTCTATAACTCTGATCTCTTTATCCCAGAGGCATAAGTACAAATATAGAGCTCACCTGTGCTTAAGTATGCCAGCCCCAAGGCCTCTGAAACAGAGGCCCCAAACCAGCTAACCCCAGAAAGGCTGAGCCTTGGTCAGTGAAGGGGGATATCCCAGAGCAGGCCTGCGACCCTAAAACAAGGTCAAGCTATCTCCAAGGGCACCTCTAGAAGGCTGCCCACCTCCATGTGGTCCTTTAGTCATTAACTCCATGTTACCAGCATTGTGTTATCTGAGGCAACCTGCAGACACATATGCCATAATCTCTACATACTTTGTCACTTTCTGTTCTGTTCTCTGCATTGCAAACATTATAAAACGTAACACACACACATTCACACTCATGATGTTGTTCCTTTGCTCAAAATCCATTGTGCCCAGAATGAACAACCTTAACATGGTCTACAAGACTGCATGGCCTAACCCTAGAGTGCCTCTCAACCTTTTCTGACACCATACTATCTACCCCTGCTCATTGCCTGTCTCTAACACTAGACTCACTCAGCTCCCAAAAACTTCTTCAGCAATCAGGCACTTGCCCACCTCAGGACCTTTGCACAGGCTGTCCCTTTTTCTCAAATACTCTTGTCCTACCAATCATCTAGTTAAGGCCTAATGATCCTTCCGGTCTAAGCTTAAGCATCACTTCCCCAAGGAAGGCAACCCTGGTGAAACTCCCTGTACTGATTCCGGCCTGGCTTGTATCCTATGTTTATGTTGTCATAGCCCTGAGTGTCTGTTCCTATAGGAACTTACCACTTACCATGAATTCTAATTATATGCTTGTGCTATTATTTGAGGCAGGTACCTCTGCCTCATTAGGCCATTTGCATCATAACAATTGATTTCTAATCACTGTGTTTCTATTGCTCAGTACAGTGCCCGGCTCGTAATAGATACTCAATAAATACTTGTTGAATGATTGGATGAATAAATGCCTAATACAAGAGATTTAGCTCTTTTCACTCCACTACACGGCTTTCATTTGGGGATTTCTTGATTTCTGGGCACCTGGACTAGGCCTTATGCTGGGATCTTACATGCTATCTGCCCTCGCTCTCAAGCAGTTGAGTGTGACAAGAAACAGATGCATAAGTAGACAATGATGATACAGAGTGCCAAGTGCCACAGTGGATGTGAGTTCAGGGTTTCTTGGAAGCAGGTAAGAAATGCTTTCATTCAGGAGGCTCCCCAAAGGAGATTATTTCCTAAGATGAATCTGAAAGGAAAAGATGTTGAGAAAAGAAATAAGGGTGGAGGTAAAATTTTAGGTACAAGGACCAGCAGGCAGGAAAGGTCAGAAAGCAGAGCCTGGTCCTGGAGGAAACATGAGCCCCTGTGATGACTGTGCCCTGGCTGAAAAGACAGTACTGTGAGAGATGAGGTTGGGAGGTAGGCAGGGACCAGATCACTGAAGACTCTCAATGAGTCAAAGAAGGGACTGGCCTGTGAGACCTGTGACTTGGAGAACTCCTTCAGGAAACACTTTGGAAAAGAAATGTTCATGGTGGTGGTTTAGTCACTAAGTCCTGTCCAGCACTTGTGACCCCATGGACTGTAGTCTGTCAGGCTCCTCTGTCCATGGGATTCTCAGGGCAAGAATACTGGAGTGGGTTGCCATTTCCTTCTCCAGGGGATCTTCCCAACTCAGGAACTGAACCCTGGGAACCTTCCCTGGTGGCTCAGACAGTAAAGCGTCTGTCTACAATGCGGGAGACCTGGGTTCAATCCCTGGGTTGGAAAGATCCTCTGGAGAAGGAAATGGCAATCCACTCCAGTACTATTGCCTAGAAAATCCCACGGACAGAGGAGCCTGGTAGGCTACAGTCCATGGGGTCGCAAAGAGTCGGACACGACTGAGCGACTTCACTCACTCACTCCTGCATTGTAGGCAGATTCTTATTTCATGGGAAATATTGAGCCTGTTTCCCCAGATACAAAGCATTGAGCCTGGGGAAACAGAGGCTCAATCCCAGGGCTGTCAATAAAACTGCTTTCCAGAATCCAAACTTTCTTTTTCAAAGGGTGCTTGGTGTGGCTGACCTTGCTTATTCATTGCAGGGAGAATTAATTTCAGGATGGAGCATTTTTTTTTTAAATACAAGATTAAGCAGTGTAATCAGCTGCTGCAGAGAGTTGGAAATGCAATAAATAATAATAGCATTGAGAGCTGTTTTTAATAACTCACCAGTGTAATTTAGCCCTGGCTTCTTGGAGCGTATGTAAAACATGTCATGATGTATGTAATGGCAAATGCCTCATTGCTGGCCTCTGAAGACAAATGTTTTCCCAGGAGGAGAAGAGGGGGCGGGAAAGTGGAGGACATGATTTGCAAACTGGGTGTAGGAAGGCAAGCATCATTCATTCTGACACCATTAATTTTAAATTTGTGATCGTTTGCAGAGGTGATAGGTTTCAGTTGGTGTGTCTGCAGGGACGGGCAGGTTAATAGCAATAATATGGTAAAGGAGAGACTCATAATCTGTAAGAGACTACGTTATTTTTGTACTCTGTAGACCCACCATTTGCATGCAGTCCATATTCTAATTACAGATCATCCTTGTCTGTCTATTACAGCAAGTCCCCAGGGGACTGAGGTCTTGGCAGCATTTGTTTTACTTAGTTGAGCCACTAAATATTCATGAGACCATTGAAATGTGTTATTTAAAAGTTTCTGACAGAGTATGACTTTTAACAATTCATATGGATTGCACCCCCCGCCGCTCCCCCCCAACACACACATACAAAATCCAAATTAATGGTTTGGGACAGGAGTCCTCCCCTCTGAGGGAGGCATCATAACACAGTTAAAATAAGATGGACTTTGGAGTCAGATAAGTTCAAGTTCCATATCTACCACTTACAAGTTGTGACCTTTTATCAACTTACTTAAACTCAGAGGCTGCATTCCTCATCTATGAAATGACAGTGATGATGTGATGGTGACGACGGCTCATGTTTATGGACCATCGATTGCATTAATTCTACCCCAGTGGTAGTGCGGCATAGGTAGAATACTATGATAATGATCCCTATTTCACAGATGAGGAAAACTGAAGCTTGGAGCAGTCAAGTAACTTTCCCAAAGCACGGGGCTAGGAAATAACTATTCTAGGACCCAAATCCAGGTCTGTCTCACTTCCAAGCTGATGCTATTAAGTGTACTGCACTAGTCTCTGATACTAACTTCTCCAGCCTTGCAACATGAGAGGCCATGAGTGTAAAGAATAATTCCTGGCGACATAATAGACACTTTATAATGTCTCTTGTATTGAAGGACTAGATTCATCTTCCTTTGACGTGTTATTTCTGGGAAAATAGAGTACCATGTCTTTGTCAGAGTTTTATTAATGCCCTTATTATTCCATGGGACTTCCCTGGTAGCTCAGCTGGTAAAGAATCTGCCTGCAATGCGGGAGACCTGGGTTTGATCACTGGGTTGGGAAAATCGCCTGGAGAAGGGAAAGGCTACTCACTCTAGTATTCTGAACTGGAGAATCCCATGGTCTATATAGTCCTTGGGGTCGCAAAGAGTCGGACACGACTGAGTGCCTTTCACTTGTCATTCCGTACCCTTGTCCAAGCCACTCCATACCTTTGCCAACCTCAGGTTTTAACAATAAAGTGGGGGTGAGTGCACCTCTGGTTTGGGTGTGAATTAATACAACCACTTTAGACAACAATTTAGCAATATTTAAGTTGAAGATGCACAGACTCTGTGATGTAGCAATTCTACTCCCTCAAAACAGAATGTCTCCACCTCCGCACTCTTGATATATTGGGACAGATATTTCTTTGTTGTTTTAGGGCTGTTTTGTGAATTGTAGGATATTTAGCAGCATCCCTGGCTTCTATCCACTAGATTCCACTACGATTCCCAGTTGAAACCACACAGAATGTCTGTCTCCAGACATTGGCCAAGTGTCCCCTGGGGGCAAAATTGCCATTGAGAACCAGTACCCAAAAGGAAGTCTTGCAAATGTACATCAGAAGCCTGTTCAATATTGATGAGAGTCACAAGGTTTGCAATAGCAGAACAGAGGTAACAAACTGTCTGGTAACAGTTGAATGCTGTGTTTATCATGGTATAGCCACTGAATGGAATATAACACAACAGTAAAATGGAGAAACTACAGTTTCATACGTCAACATGGATGAATTTCATGAACATAGATTTGAGCAAAAAATAAGAGCAAATTACAGAAGCCTACATGTGATATGATTCTATGAAAGTTATGACCAACCTAGACAGCATATTCAAAAGCATTGACATTACTTTGCCGACTAAGGTCCGTCTAGTCAAGGCCATGGTTTTTCCTGTGGTCATGTATGGGTGTGAGAGTTGGACTGTGAAGAAGGCTGAGAGCTGAAGAATTGATGCTTTTGAACTGTGGTGTTGGAGAAGACTCTTGAGAGTCCCTTGGACTGCAAGGAGATCCAACCAGTCCATTCTGAAGGAGATCAACCCTGGGATTTCTTTGGAAGGAATGATGCTAAAGCTGAAACTCCAGTACTTTGGCCACCTCATGTGAAGAGTTGACTCATTGGAAAAGACTCCGATGCTGGGAGGGATTGGGGGCAGGAGGAGAAGGGGACGACAGAGGATGAGATGGCTGAATGGCATCACAGACTCGATGGATGTGAGTCTGAGTGAACTCCGGGAGATGGTGATGAACAGGGAGGCCTGGCATGCTGCGATTCATGGGGTCGCAAAGAGTTGGACATGACTGAGCGACTGAAATGAACTGAACTGAAAATGATGCTATATATGATTTAAGGAATATACATATATACTTGTATGCAGTAAAACTAAAAAGAAGTGCATGGAAATGAAAGTCACTGAGTTTAGGATACGGTTAAAAACAACCAAAAGGAGGGGAGGGGGCTGCAATCCAAGCAGGGTACATGGGCTTCAACTCTATTGGTATAGCTTTATTTCCTAAGACAGGTATATGAGTATTCATCAGATTCTTTTTCATACCTCTTTCTATGTCTGACATATTTTATAATGCTTTTTAAAGGAGTTAGAGTACTTGAGTTCTAAAGAGGGAAGAACACATAGAAAAACCACTTGGGGAACTTTTCCTGATTATGTACATCTGCCTCTTAGAGATTTTAAAATCTTCTCACCAGTTCACTCCCCATATCATGAAGCAAGAGTCACTGCCTTGACCACTGTTCCCAGGAGGAATGTGTCATCTCTCAGGTGTTATAGGACTTAGAATCAGTGATTGCTGGAGAATTCTTCAGGATGCTTCCTCTGGTTTATTCTTTGCCTTTAATATTCTACAATCTCATTAAAAATGGATTTGGGGTTCTATTAGGTAGGTAAAGTGAAAGTGAAAGTGAAGTCGCTCAGTCGTTTCCGACTCTTTGCGACCTCATAGACTGTAGCCTACCAGGCTCCTCTGTCCATGGGATTTCCCAGGCAATAGTACTGGAGTGGATGGCCATTAGGCAGGTAAACACATAAGCAAACATCTCTGCCTCCAGTGTCCAAAGCTCAACCCATGGACTGTCCCATGTCAGGCGTTAGACAAGTGTATCTCTGGCAGGGTAGAAAGGGATACTCCTAGAAGGAAGGTGGATGCTCTTGCCAAAGTATTTGAAACCACTCTGTGTATTCCTGGTCAACAGAGGTGTCCTGGGACTCAGGAAGCACGACTGGCTTCATTTCATAGGCGAGCCTCAGCAAGGTCAAGTCATTTGAAGGTCATCCAGCTAGTAAGTGTCAGAGACATGCATGGACCCAGGGACTTCAAACCACCTGTCCGTGTGTCTGTGCCATGCTGCCTTCCTTGATTAATAATGATTCTCACATTGTAGCTGAGAGTTAGCTAGCAATGCAAGAAATTAAAGCAGAGATTCCCCCCAGCCCCAAAGCTCATGATTAACAAATACGTGCTCTACATTCAGAGAACAAAGAACAAATTAGAAGAGTGTGGAGAGTCATAACTTTAACTCAGCTCAGAGATGGGACTACCAGACGACCTGACCTGCCTCCTGAGAAATCTGTATGCAGGTCAAGAAGCAACAGTTAGAACTGCACATGGAACAACAGACTGGTTCCAAATAGGGAAAGGAGTACGTCAAGGCTGTATATTGTCACCGTGCTTGTTTGACTTATATGCAGAGTACAGCATGAGAAACACTGGGCTGGAAGAAGCACAAGCTGGAATCAAGATTGCCAGGAGAAATATCAATAACCTCAGATATGTAGATGACACCACACTTATGGCAGAAAGTGAAGAAGAACTAAAGAGCCTCTTGATGAAAGTGAAAGAGGAGAGGAAAAGTTGGCTTAAAACTCAACATTCAGAAAACTAAGACCATGGCATCTGGTCCCATCACTTCATGGCAAATAGATGGGGAAACCATGAAAATGGTCAGACTATTTTTTGGGGCTCCAAAATCACTGCAGATGGTGACTGCAGCCATGAAATTAAAAGACACTTACTCCTTGGAAGGAAAGTTATGACCAACCTAGATAGTATATTAAAAAGCAGAATATTACTTTGCCAACAAACGTCCGTCTAGTCAAAGCTATGGTTTTTCCAGTAGTCATGTATGGATGTGAGAGTTGGACTATAAAGAAAGCTGAGTGCTGAAGAATTGATACTTTTGAACTGTGGTGTTGGAGAAGACTCCTGAGAGTCCCTTGGACTGCAAGGAGATCCAACCAGTCTATCCTAAAGGAGATCAGTCCTGAGTGTTCATTGGAAGGACTGACGCTGAAGCTGAAACTCCAATACTTTGGCCACCTGATGCGAAGAGCTGACTCCTTGGAAAACACCCTGATGCTGGGAAAGATTGAAGGCAGGAGGAGAAGGGGATGACAGAGGATGAGAGGATGAGATGGTTGGATGGCATCACTGACATGAGTTTGGTTAAACTCTGGGAGTTGTGATGGACAGGGAGGCCTGGCATGCTGCAGTCCATGGGGTTGCAAAGAGTCAGACATGACTGAGCAACTGAACTGAACTGAACTGAAAGGCGACTGAGTTGACTTTAGCCAGGCAGAGGAAAGAAAGAGGATTCTATGGGAAACAGACAGACACGGGAATGAGCAGGGCAGTGCAAGTCAAGTTCTGTGTGCTAGAAAGGCAATGTTAAATGCATTCGCTCTGAAACAAAACTGGCTGGAACCAGTGCCCGTCTGTGGTTCTGTCTGGAATGTCAGTCACTGGACTGGAGACTCCGTGATGACTGAGATTAATCTTAGTCACAGTTGGATTGCTGGTGCCTAGAGAACATGATATTGGAGAGAGGAAGAAAGCAATGAAGAAGAGGAAGGAAGGGAGGAAAGAATGTGTGTTGAAATTCCAACAGAGCCTGGATCCCTCCTGAACAAGCAAAACAGGTAAAAACTGAAACACATTGGTGGGTATTTAAATGCCATTACTCACTGGCTTTATTTACAAATGAACATCCACAGCAGTCAACTTGTGCTCAAACCTAAAAATGATTCAGGCTAACAATGCAAATCTTGCGCACTTGTTAATTAATGTGCTCATTACTCTTCCCTGCTGGGAAGCATCCACTCCTGTGTTCTAGCCTGCTTTTAGCAGAGAGACCTCTGTCTGTGACAGGGGAGGGGACTACAGGGAGATACAAAATGAAGAATGAGCTCTGCAGGCTTGATGTGTAGGGAGATGGAAAGAGGAGAGGTCTTGAAGTTCATCCCAAAGGACACCGAATTCTTGAAAGAGCATTCAGAATCCTCCCCAAACGAATCTTGTGAAGTGCTTGGGATAATCTTTCCTGAGGATTTTCTAAACTCCAAGAAGAAAACCCAGGAAGTTGCTATCCCATTGTCTCTCCTCCCTACCCTCCACACTGCCCCTGTCTCCATGGAGCTGATGATAAAATCAGATAAACAGATCTGCCTTTGGGAATTGCCCAAGGAGAGACTGGGACCCAAGGGGTGGAGACTCTCCCTCCTTGGATTCCATGGGAAGTTGGCTGAAGCGGTCAGCTCTCCCCAGTGCTGTGTGTATGACAGAAGGGCTTGCAGCTCGATACACGGAGGCTTTTACCTTTCAGCATCTGCCCCTTCCCATAAATGCACTATCAGGAGCAATAATGGCTAGTGAAGAAGTGGAATCATTGTTGAGACCAAGTGAGTTAACAAAGGATATAAAATCTCTAACTCTGTGTTGTTACTGTAGCTATTGGGAGGAGAAGCAAAGGGCCTGAGAGAAAGGACTGAGCCGACACAGGAAAATTGTGGCCCATGACCAGCTCTGAGCCCTGCCTCTCACAGCCCCCCGCCACTAGCCACCGGGAGTCGGAGTCTTGGGGAGTCGGAGTCTCGGGGAGCCCATGAGCCTCTCAGGGACAGAATGCACAGAACAGCTGAGCCCCAGGCCCACCTCTGCCGCCGACTAGTTTTATCACCTCCTGGGAAAAGCTGTCTTGTGATAATTATGGCACAATGGTAAAGAACCCACCTGCCGATGCAGGAGACCGGAGGGACCTGGGTTCGCTCACTGGGTCAGGAAGATTCCCTGCAGAAAGGAATGGAAACCCACCCCAGTATTCTTGCCTGGAAAATTCCACGGCCAGAGGAGCCTGGCAGACTACAGCCCATGGGATCATAAAGGGTTGAACACAACCGAGTGACTAACACACAGCTCAGACAATTAAAGTACGAAAAGCCCTGTGTGAAAGCCCCACGCAGGGCCCGACCCGTGGAAAATGCTGAGAGCCTTTCGTTTCCCTCTCTTCTCCCCTGTTTTCTTACCTGTAAAATGAAAGTAGTGCTGCGTCATAATTTAAAAGTTTATTAAGCAGAGGGGCACATTATTTTTTCAACAAGTATTGTTGTTGTTCAGTTGCTCTAAAGTACTGTTCAGCAAGTATTAAATTACCTCATTATGCAAAGTAATTTAAAAGGTGGAGCTGAATTTTGCAAATTATTAATAGAAATCCTAGAGGACTTTTAAGACATTGTGAACTTCCTAATGGAAAAGACTTTTTCTCCCCATTTGTTCCCAGTGTCTGACAGAGGCCCAGTAAATATCTGAGAAAGGAGAGAGAGAAAGGAAAAGAAGAAAGGAGGCGGGGAGGAAAGAGAGGGAGGGGGGAAAGGGAGGGAGGGGGGAATGAAAGAAAGAAGGAAGATATCATCACATTAGTATTGTACACTTATCATTATAAAATTAAACAAAGCCAATCAGTGCCCCCCAAAGGGCACCTAGATAAAGGCTATGATAATGAACACAATAATAATAATTTTCATATTTTGACCAGTGATGAGAGTAGTAATGATTTTCTCTCTGAACTATAACCACCTTGCAGTTAAATAGTTTGCTTTCTGGTAGAATTGAGAGCTCTGAGATGGCACGCTGAGGAATTCTTTCATTTCTTTCCCATCTTTTAAAGAAAAGAAATCGCCAAATGCAATTATTGGCATTATTTTTATACCAGCTGCAGCAGAACATTTCAGAAGATGAGGCTTCTACCAAATTAGCTTATCCAGATGAGATTTAGACTTGACTTTACCAGGAGAACCATGCAGAGAACCTTGCCCACATACAAGCGGCAAGCCCTGAGGAGTCAAGCAAATGTAAACACAACATTGCCCGTGTGTTTTCGGTCAACTAAGTGACCTTCTCCACGATTGTGGGCCCTGTACCAAAGGACACCTCTGTTTACGTCAGGTTTCACAGCAAAAAGCAAGCTGTGAGCAGTGGAAGTAACTAATTAAAATCGAATTTTATTTTCTGTCCGATGGGAGATGACACAAACGAAGATGAACCGGCAGCAAATCAGACTCAGCTGAAACCATTTGTCTGGAAGGAGAATTTGTAGCTAGAGAAGAGATGTTCAAGCACCTAGAAATTTCCAGAGAATGCCTTATTCCCATACCTGAAATAATACTTTTTTCTTCCCTGATCCAAACTGTGTGTACATACTCGATCTGTGACTTCTCCATGGGACCCAACTGATTATGATCTCTTGGAGCATGTGGATAATGATAACGATAATGATACTAATATAGTTCTTTCTATGAATAATTGCTAACTCATTTCCATCACAACTGTCTGTAATATGTACTATGATCGTACCTATTTTACTGTGAGAAAACTCAGGCCCCAAGAGGTTAAGTAACGCACCGACAGTCACAGAGCTAAATAAGAGGCAAAGTTAAGAGTCAGAGCAGGTGGTCTGGCCCCAGAGGCTTGCTCCCAACCTCTATGCCACACTGCTATTCACTGGATGTGCAGGACTGTGTAAAGCAGTTTATGGTAATATCACACATCATCACTGCAACAATCTTATAATATGGGTACCAGGAGTATTCCCATTTTACAGGTGAGGAAGCTGGCTTCAAACACTTCAATGACTTGTCCCAGGTCATACAGGTGGCAGAGCTAAAATTCACACCCAGAGATTCCATGTACCTGCAAGTTGTTTGCTGAAAACCACATGCTATGGACTGAATGCTTGTGTCTCTGCCAAAATTCATATGCTGAAGCCCTAATTCGAAATGTGATGATACTTGGGGGTGGGGCCTTTGTGAGTCATGAGGATGGAGTCCTCATGATTAGATTAGTGTCCTTATAGAAAGGGAAAGATTAGAGCTGCTCTCTCTTCCCACCATGTAAGGATACAACAAGAAGGCAACCATTTACAAAGAGAGATCTTACCAGAACCCAACCATGCTGGTTCCCTGATTTCAGTCTTTCCAGCCTCTGAAACTGTGAACGATAAATATCTGTTGTTTAAGTCACCCAGTCTACAGAACTCTGTCATAGTATCCTAAGCTGGGGCTTCCCTGGTGGCTCAGTGATAAAGAATCTGCCTGCCAAGCAGGAGACATGGGTCCAGTCCCTGGGTAAAGAAGATCCCCTGGAGAAGGAAATGCGACCCACTCCAGTATTCTTGCATGGGAAATCCCATGGACAGAAGAGCCTGGCGGGTTCCAGTCCATGGGATCGAAAAGCATCAGACACAACTTAGCAACTAAACAACAACAATTCTAAGCTGACTAAGACGCTAGGCATTTTGAGTGTGACAGTCTTGGTTCTCAAGAGTTCTAAGGGACCTTGAAAGCCACAGCCAATATTCATTTGTCAGACTGTGACAATTCTGAATTGGAATCCTGTGTTTTGTGGTGTCTGGGTCGGAGCAAAAGTCAGATATCTGACACAAGAGAGATCAAGAGGTTGGCACACCACCGCCACCCCCACCATCCTCACTCAGAGGGAACATCTCTTGAATGACCCAGTCCTTTGTTTCTTTATGGCAAATAGCCCAGAGAGGAAAAGAAAAAAAAAAGCCTGTTTGTGCTGATAAAGAATTGAAGAAGGCCAGCAAAGATTCTTGGCCAAAAAATAATTTGGGACAAAGTGAGAAAAATGTCCAGCTCTATGCAGGCTGATATCTACAATGCAAACATATTCACCTTACAATCTATATGGAAATAGGAAAAAGCAATTTGTGAAGTGTTCCCGTTAGGGTAAGAATTTCTCATCAAGTGAAAGATAGAACTTCAGTAAAAATTTAAAGGGAGGTTACACGTGGAGGGAAGATTTGTGCAGATGCCACGTGATGCTGGCTGAAAATGTGATGTGAGGAGAAAAGCAGGTTCTTTAATAAATAATTCACGGGCCTCTCACAAGCGCCACACCACAGATGCGCCCACTTATTGGCTGGATATGTGGGAGAGCGTGGCCTTTGAAGGCAGGCAGAGCTGCGTGTGGGCTTCCGCAGTGGCTCAGACATTCCCTCAGACAGAGAAGTAGCTTGTATAAAGCACCCCACAATTTCTAGAAAATTGTAGTTAAGTCTGTGCAGTTATCTTTGAGGTAATTCACATGAAAAACAGATGTTCCTAAAGATCAGGGTTAGGAGACAATCAGAAGGGGCTTGTCTTTGAGGCCAGAATTCTTGAAAGAATGTGTTTGCATGGTGACAGCAAAGCATAAAAAGGGAACCACAGTTCCTCCTTGTCGTGTCTTTTATTTCCAGAAATTCTAGAAAGTGACCAAGGATTAAGTCTAGTTGCTGGCATCTGGCCTTGTGTCTGACAAATGCTGAGTAATACGTATGTTAGTGGAACTGAACTGAGAAAGTTGTGTGCAAGGTGAAATCATATAAAGGGCAAAAATGCAGGACATAAATATGGCTGAGACCAGAGCCATCGACCCAGGGCTGACATCTAGAGCAGGAAGCATGCATAATCTTGCAAAGAGTGAAAGTGCAGAGGCAGGAGAAAGTCAGGGACAGCAACAGTCTTAAAAGGTAGATTTGTTGGAAAGGAAGTGCGATAGAGACAGGCAGGAGCAGGTACAAACCAGGAGAGTCTGTAGGGAAGGCAGGAGAACAAGAACTGACTTACCAGAAGCTTGGAAATAGCTGTACTCCTGATTTAGCTCCTCATGTCTGGCTGTGCTGTGGCCTAAAATGCCACTAAGCTCCCTGAGTCAAGCACTGTACTGGCTAGGGCTCAGAGGGGGAAAAACACAGGAAGGGAGGAAAATCTCTGGTCAGGTGTATGTGTCAGGCTTCCTTTGGGGCAAATGGAGTCTGGCATGGCAGAGTGGGGTCTGGAATGGCAGGGTGAGAGTCCTGGTAAACCTGTGATAGTGAGGGGGGGGAGGAAGCACTCGTTTATAGTGTTTGACAGTTTCCATGGTGTAAATACTCCTGCTGTGGTTGATTTTAAGTCCCCAAAGGTTTAACAGCTGCCTTGTTGGCTTCCTGAAATTTTAACAATAAGCTTTCACAAGCTGGAATGGATTGACTCCAGGCACTGCCCGGGCACCAGTGAAATGGAGACTGGTGCATAGAGGCCATGGGGAGTCGCAGAGCAGAGAGGACAAGAGTTCCCTGAGTCTTGCTCAGATATGTAGAATATGTCTCCCCCTATCACAGAGAAAGAAAGAAGGGAGAGACCAGTGTTCACATTTAGTTACTCTTTCTGTGTAAAATCAGTTACACACAGGGGAGAACATTTCAATAATCGGTCTTCCTCTAGCCCCAGACCCTCTAAAAGCAGCTAAAATTCTCAATTATCAGTTATCCTTCTGGAAATAGGTATATGCCAGCCTGTGTATGTGTGTGTCCCTTTTCAAAATTAAAATGAAAGGTAAAATTAAAATGTCCCTTTTCAAAATTAAACTACTGTACTGAGCAACTATTTTCATTTAATTATATTTTTTTATATTATTCCCCCAAAAGACAAATTTTAACTTCTAATTAAATTTACAATATGTATAGTTTTAATGACTGCATAATATTCTTTATGGGCTTCCAGGTGGCTCAGTGTTAAAGAATGTACCTGCCAAGCAGGAGACACAGGTTTGATCCCTGGGTCAGGAAGATCTCCTGGAGAAGGAAATGGCAACCCACTCCAGTATTCTTGCTTGAAAAATCCCATGGACAGAGGAGCCTGGCAGGCTATAATGCATGGGGTCATAAAAGAATCAGATATGACTTAGCAACTAAACAACAATGATATTCCTTATACCCCATTCTTATAACAGCTGTATAGTATTCCTTTTATGTATGCACTGTAATTTACTTAACCAGTTTCCTCACTGATAAGCATATGTATTTTTCAGTCTTTTGCTGTTATGAATAAATGAAGAGATAAATATCCTACACACACACACACACACACACATATATATACTTGTACAGACATGTATGCATTCCTCTATGTGAAATTTCAGAACCCAAGGGTGTACACTCTATTTATTTCTGATGAGTTTTTACCCTCTCAAGAGATTTCTTGAATGTACATCCCCACCCACAATTCATGAGAGTCTTTTTCCCACATGGTTGCCAACATAGTGTAGTCTCGAAATCTGAGACCAGCATTTGTTAAGTGCATACTCTGTTCTCATACGTGGCATGGGTTCTCTTATTTGAGGTAGGTCTATTCACAGAAGAAGAAACTGGACCTCATGGAGATCAAATGACTTTCCCAAGGATAGGCCTGTGACATTGGTCTCCAATCTTCCCTCTTCACTTTGACTACTGTTTCCCGCCAGGCTTATTGCTGACAATCAGTGTAAGAAAGTTGCAGAGTTCCCCATAGAGCCCCAAAGTTTAGGATATACCATATATCTTTTTCTTCACTGGTTTGTTTTTTTTTTTTTTTTGCTTGTTTGATTTTTGCTTTATTTCCAGAAGTTTTGCTTGTTCAGTGCTCCCAAGTGATCATTTACTCAGCCTGACTACCCTCTTAATAATTTCTAATACTGATACAAAGTCTGCCCAAGCACAAATGTAGCTTTGGACTTGGCCCAGGGTATAGTTACTTCTTCGGTGACTCAGTTTTCAGGGACATTTTGTGTTGTCAAAGCAGGGGCCACCTGTATTCCAGAATAAGCTTGACTCTTTGCAACTGAAGAAGTAAAGACGAATTGTTGTCCTTTTAAAAAATAACCTTCCACTCCATCTCAGATGAAAAGCATAAACCCCTTCCTTTCCTGTCTTCCTTTACGTCCACACACACATGCATTCCCTCTGAGTATCAGACAGAGTATGCTATAAGACTTTGCCAGTTGCAGTCACACTTGGGCTTCCCTGGTGGCTCAGCAGTAAGGAGTCCACCTGCAATGTAGGGGACACACAGGAGACATGAGTTTGATCCTTGGGTCTGGAAGATCCCCTGCTGAAAGAAATGGCAGCCCACTCCAGTATTCTTGCCTGGGAAATCCCATGGACAGGAAAGCCAGATGGGTTACAGTCCATGGGGTCACAAAAGAGCTGGGCATGATTTAGCAACTAAACAACAGCAACAACAAATGGGTAGCTGATGGTTAGGGGCTGGATAAATCTTTAGGGGGATTGCCTTAAGAGAAAATGAAATAAAAGCAAAGATTACTATGAAACAACATAGAGGTTGCCTGCTAGGAGGGGGAGAAAGGTGGAGGGAGCTGGGAGGAGACGAAGGGAGGGAGGGAGGGAGAGACTGTGAGGAGAGACTGGTGGAAATAAACCGTGCGCTTAGAACAGCGGGAAAGGAGGCTTGGAAGCGTGACTTTCTGGCTTTAGATGCCCGCTTGGCTTCGTGTTGGTGAGCCAGTGTTCCGCGAGGATGTGGGCGGAGGGAGAGTCTGAGGGGCTTCATACACTGGGAATAGTGGTGGTCGTGTGCTCCTCTCTGAAACTTTTGCACTACCTCGGGCTGATTGACTTGTCAGACGGTAAGCGAATCCTCGAGCTCCCTCGATTCATATGAATGTGTTTTCTGGCTTAGGTTGTTGTGAGAGTAGTTTAGAAAATGCACAGAAAGTAGCGCGTAGACCCAAGAGATTTGAAAAAGCCCGGCTGAATCAGAGCTGTATTGATCCCAACCTTACTCGCAGCCCCGGGGAGTGATGCACTATCCGTGGTGCTGAAACGTGGCTCCTGGAGAGTGGTGGGAAAGCAGGAGGGGATTAGGGTCTTCTCTCCCCACCCTATATGCATGTGAGTCTTGGTGGATTACTAGCTGTGTGAGACTAGCAGAATACATCACAATTCTCTCTCGAATTGTCTGATAAGGTTGGTAGAAGTCAATAACTTTCAAAAGTCATTGTGTTGATTAACTTTGTTTAAGAAGTAGTTGGGAAAATTATGGTAGTAAAAGATTTTGCAAAATGCCAATCACAGTGCCCAACAATGAAAAGACATTAAACAAAGATATCAATTTCTTTCCCCAACCCTTAACCCTTAATATTGAAAAGAACCCTTACTCTAAATCCGCCTCATCTGCCATTCCTTACTGAAAATGTAGTTTAAAATTCAGGTTGACCAGGCTGTTTACTACTGTAAAGCTAGTGACTTGGTTCCCAAAGTTAAAGGAGCTCAAAAAATGAAAAGTATTTTCTTCCTTCTCATGAGATTTTGTTCCAAGTAGAACATAGTTTTTCTAGTATTCATATACATAAAATTAGGCTCCGAGAAACTTTCTAGATTCTAATTTTGATAAGCCATGCATTAAACAAGGCCAGCCTCCAACAATGTATATTAAATGCATGTTTGATGCATATTTGATGTATATTCTTTCATAACTGCATAGTGGACTTGATAGTAGATAGAATTCCTCTTCCAAGAGGTAACACATAATAATGAAATACATTTTCAGACAAAGAATCAGCTAAATTATGAACCAGAAATAAGGGAGACCAGAGACTGAAGGACAGAATGATGTGGTTGGATGAGCTCTGGACTAGGAGCCAAGAGACCTGGTTTCTACCAAAAATCTGTCTCTTTTTAACCTTGGTAATATCACTGTTTTTTTGGATCTCAATGTCCTGTGAGGCTATTGGTGACTTTCAGTCTCTGCTTCACGGAATTCTTGAGTAACCCTGAGATTGCTTTGTATTTGGTTTTGTGGTTGGGTTGGTAAGGCAGACCGTGAGCCATTCATTCCTGCTTCCAGAAAACCGGCTCCATTCTATCTATTTTGTATGTTATCTCTATGTAGGACATTTTTAATCTTTAGCTAAAATTTAGTGAATTTCAACATGATCCTAAACTCTATGGCTGTATTTGCCTGAGATTTTAAAAGCTGAAGCACATTCAGAAAACTTTTTCTTTCTTAAAACCCACTGGAAACCTAACAATCTGGAAGAATAGCTCTGTATGCACATAGAGATTCCTCCTGTCCCTCAGTCCCTTATTTGTGCCCTTCTAAAATTCCTAACTTACCTTGCCAAAGAATTTGTCATAAAAATTGAGGAAAACCTCTCTTTTCCACCAGATCCCAAGACAACGTATTCTGTCCCCTTTCAGACCTTCAGAGTAGATACCCACTGAGATTACAGATTAATGTAAGAGCTGCCTACTTCCTTATAAGGTGCAGTGGAAATACTACCCTGTTCTTCCTTTCCATATCCAGAGGTAATCATCTCCCTTTCTCTGCTCTAACATTTCAAGGTTAAAGGTTTTTATTTTATTACCACAGAAGATATCAGTTATTCATCTTATGTTATAATAATGAGGGGATTAAGGTAAAATGTAGAGAACATATGTTTAAGATTGCCTCCAGGAACCCAGATGAAGGAAGGGATTAACATTTATTCAGCACCTACAATATCCGAGGTGCCAGGTGCTTTAATATACGTGAGCTAATGTAGCCCTCAAAATAACACTCTAAAGGAAAAAATTAATAACTGTGGAAGGTAGATGTTGTTATTCCTTTTATGTAAGGAAAAATACAGTTTTAGAGAAGTTACATAAAATTTCTAGAGATACAGCAATAGCAATAAGCAGGTATTTGTCTCTAAAATTTCATTCTCCATCCTGGACAACTAGCACCTCAACAAGTAAGTCAGCTCCAGATAGAGCCTGTGGTCTGTCATTAAGCCTATACCACACATAGGCTCCCATGCTACGACCTTTGCCATATAGTCTGAAATACCATTTTTAATGTTTGTGTGTATGAGAAACTCTATTCACCTACTTAATATTGAGAAGACTATCTCCTACTGGAGGGACCAATATGATGCAGTAAATTTAAGGAGAACAGTGGGACATCTCTAAAGAACTCATCTGTAATCTTTCTTAGGCCCTTGGTCTTGTTCTTATTTAATTTTCCAGTAGTAGTTTTGAAATAATGTATGTATTGGACCAGAGTCAAAAGATTTGGGTTTTGATCCTTGTGTGCTATTTATCAGTTGTGTGACCCTGAGCAAGTCTCTTTTTCTCCAGGTTTTACTTTCCTCATTTGTAAAAAATAGAGAAATGAGAATGATGGTTGTATTAATTTCCTGTAATAGATTATTTCAAATTGGGTGGCTCAAAACAATATCAATGTCTTCTGTCACAGTTCTGGAGGCTAGAATTCCAAAAACAAGGTGTTGGCAGGGTCATACTACCCCCGGGCCTCTAGACGACAATCCTTTCCTCTCCCAGTTTCTTCTGGTAGCTCCAGGTCTTCTTTGGTTTGTGGTAGCATCACTCCAATCTCTGCCTCCATTTTCACATGCCCAGCTTCTCTCTGTGTCTCTGTTTTCACATAACATTGACTCTTCATATAAGAACACCAGTCAAAAAAAAAAAAAGAACACCAGTCATATTGTGTTAGAACTGACCTTAATGGCCTCATCTTAACTTGATTACATATGCAAAGGCTCTATTTCCAAATAAATTCACCTTTGCATTTATCAGGGATTGTGACTTCAATATATCTTTTTTGATGATACAATTAAACCCAAAACATCAGTAGTTATGATACATAATGTAAGGATTAAATGAAGTGGCATATGGGAAGAAGGTACCAAGCTTATTATCTATTTCATAGCAGGTACTTCATAAATAATTCTTTTCAGCCTTAGATCCTGCCAATCAAATGAATATACCACTCAACAGGGGAAAAAGATAAAATCCATGCTTTATGTCTTTGATTTAAAGTTCATCAAATCCTCCTGGGTTTGAAAGTTGCCAGTGAAACATCCAGAGTAGGAACACTAGGATGATTTGTCCCTGATATGCTAATGTCACCATGCATACCCAACTTTCATTGCCAGGGCCTGCTAATCAATCAAGCTCATCTTCACTTTCACCAAAGTGAAGAAGGCAGGGGCTGCGGAGAGAAGATCAAGACAGGAATGTGGAGGTGACAGGCAAGTAATGCCTCCCAGAAGGTTCAGAGACCAATACCAGTTAATTCTTTGCCTCTCTTCTCACTCTTGCTGGGCCAGATTTATGAAACTCTGCCCTCACCAGATGAGAGCCTTTCCCCGAAGCATCATGTGCACCGACTCTGCAATGGTACCCTCAGAAGTGATTCACTATCCTAGTTCAGTTCGGTTACGTCTCTCAGTCGTGTCTGACTCTTTGCGACCCCACGGACTGCACCATGCCAGGCTTCCCTGTCCATCACCAACTCCCGGAGCTTACTCAAACTCATGTCCATTGAGTCAGTGATACCATCCAACCATCTCATCCTCTGTTGTCCCCTTCTCCTCCTGCTTTGAATCTTTCCCACCATCAGGGTCTTTTCAAAAGAGTCAGTTCTTCTCATCAGGTGGCCAAAGTATTGGAGTTTCAGCTTCAGCTTCAATCCTTCCAATGACTATTCAGTTCAGTTCAGTTCAGTTCAGTTCAGTCTCTCAGTCATGTCTGACTCTTTGCGACTCCATGAATCACAGCACGCCAGGCCTCCCTGTCCACCACCAACTCCCGGAGTCTACCCAAACCCATGTCCATTGAGTCAGTGATCCCATCCAGCTATCTCATCCTCTGTCGTCCCCTTCTCCTCCTGCCCTAAATCCCTCCCAGCATCAGGGTCTTTTACAATGAATCAGCCCTTTGCATGAGGTGGCCAAAGTATTGGAGTTTCAGCTTCAACAGCAGTCCTTCCAATGAACACACAGGACTGATCTCCTTTAGGATGGACTGGTTGGATCTTCTTGCAGTCCAAGGGACTCTCAAGTCTTCTCCAACACCACAGTTCAAAAGCATCAATTCTTTGGCACTCAGCCTTCTTCACTGTCCAGCTCTCACTTCCATGCATGACTACTGGAAAAACTATAACCTTGACTAGATGGACCTTTGTTGGCAAAGTAATCTGCTTTTAAATATGCTATCTAAGTTGGTCATAACTTTCCTTCCAAGGAGTAAGCGTCTTTTAATTTCATGGCGAAATGACCATCTGCAGTGATTTTGGAACCCCAAAATAATAAAGTCTGACTGTTTCCACCGTTTCCCCATCTATTTGCCATGAAGTGATGGGACCAGATGCCATGATCTTCATTTTCTGAATGATGAGCTTTAAGCCAACTTTTTCACTTTCCTCCTTCACTTTCATCAAGAAGTTTTTAGCTTCTCTTCACTTTCTGCCATAAGGGTGGTGTCATCTGCATATCTGAGGTTATTGATATTTATCCTGGCAATCTTGATTCCAGCTTGTGTTTCTTCCAGCCCAGCATTTCTCATGATGTACTCTACATATAAGTTAAATAAGCAGAGTGACAATATATAACCTTGACGTACCCAGTCTGTTGTTCCATGTCCAGTTCTAACTGTTGCTTTCTGACTTGCATACAAGTTTCTCAAGAGACAGGTCAGATGATCTGGTATTCCCATCTCTTTAAGAATTTTCCAAAGTTTATTGTGATCCACACAGTCAAAGGCTTTGGTGTAGGCCATAAAGTAGAAATATATGTTTTTCTGGAACTCTTTTGCTTTTTCCATGATCCAGCGGATGTTGGCAATTTGATCTCTGGTTCCTCTGCCTTTTCTAAAACCAGCTTGAACATATAGAAGTTCATGGTTCACGTATTTCTGAAGCCTGGCTTGGAGAATTTTGAGCATTACTTTACTAGCATGTGAGATGAGTGCAATTGTGTGGTAGTTTGAGCATTCTTTGGCATTGCCTTTCTTTGGGATTGGAATGAAAACTGACCTTTTCCAGTTCTGTGCCCACTGCTGAGTTTTCCAAATTTGCTGGCATATTGAGTGCAGACTTTCACAGCATCATCTTTCAGGATTTGAAATAGCTCAACTGGAATGCCATCACCTCCACTAGCTTTATTCATAGTGATGCTTCCTAAGGCCCACTTGACTTCACATTCCAGGATGTCTGGCTCTAGGTGAGTGATCACACCATTGTGATTATCTGGGTCGTGAACATCTTTTTTGCATAGTTCTGTGTATTCATGCCACCTCTTCTTAATATCTTCTGCTTCTGTTAGGTCCATACCATTTCTGTCCTTTATTGAGCCCATCTTTGCATGAAATGTTTCCTTAGTATCTCTCATTTTCTTGAAGAGATCTCTAGTCTTTCCCATTCTGTTATTTTCCTCTATTTCTTGGCATTGATCACTGAGGAAGGCTTTCTTATCTCTCCTTGCTATTCTTTTGGAACTCTGCATTCAAATGGGTATGTCTTTCCTTTTCTCCTTTGCCTTTCACTTCTCTTCTTTTCACAGCTATTTATAAGGCCTCCTCAGACAACCATTTTGCCTTTTTGCATTTCTTTTTCTTGGGGACTTTTCTGGGGATTCTAACTCCAAGAGGCACATGACAGTGTTCCTCAAAGTGGGTTCACCTGCTGCTGTATCTTATATCTGTCTAAATATAGGGTTATTTTGCTGTCTCTGACTAGGAATGTCACAAGCTACACAAGAACAGCAGACAAAAATATAGAAATAATAACTTGGCAAAGCTCTTTGGGAAACCCTGAGAATCTATGTGTGTTTATTGGGGGTCTTTAGAAAGTCCATTTTCTATGCATTCTAAATTGTAATAAACATATAGTATTACTCAGAAAATTTTCTGGATCCACTTGATGGCAAAGATTTGAAGTATGGTTCATATGAAGCCAACTACCTACATATATCTGATTTTAACCATTTCTTATGGACTTAGTGCCTGCATATATTTTATAGTTGAAAAAACATTGCCCATCTCATGTTTGACTTGGACAACAGAAAAATCCTGTAAGAGATAAAACTCTTACATCATCATTGAACCACCTTTATAGTGTTAAAAAAAAAAAAAACTCAGGTTCTGGGGCTTTGACTTCAAAGTCACATGGCTAGAAAATAAAAATTTTAGGACTCAATTCATGCCTTCTGAGTTCCAGAGCACTTTTCATTGTCTAAGTGCAGCAAAGTTGCTCTTAAAACTGTGCCTAGAGCATTGGGGAGCAATCACCATTTCTACTTATCAAATATCTGTAGTATTCCTTTTGGTAAAATGTTTGTAACCTAATAAATTGTGTTGTACTGGGTTGAAACATGGGCACCCAAAGGTGCACCCAAAGGTCCTAATCACTTTATTAAGCAAAGAAGTTATTAGCAAGTATGATTAAAGATCTTGAGATTATCCTGAATCGTCTTGTTGGGTCCTACATGCCATCATAAGTATCATAAAAGAGATTCAGGCAGAGATTAGACACAGACAGAAGAGGAGAAGGCATGTGAAGATGGAGGCAGAGACTTAGTGATGCAGCCATAAGCAGCCCCCAGAAGCTAGAAGAGGCAAAGGAATGAGTTCTCCCCTGGAGCCTTTAAGAGCAGCATGATCCTGCTGATAAATGTGTCTTTGTGCCTCTGTGTGCTTGTATGTGTGTCCAAATACCATCCTACCACTGAATGAACAGAAACAGTTCAAGTGGACTACTCATCTACAATCTTAACCTCACCCTCTCTCTTTTTTTCTCCTTCTTTCATTTTTTTAAATTGAAGTGTAGTTGATTTACAGTATTATGTTAGTTTCAGGTGTACAATATAGTGATTTAGTGTTTTTTACAGGTTGTACTCCATTAAATGTTATTACAAGATAATGGCTGTAATTCCCCATGCTGTATTATATCCTCATTGTTTCTTTTCCTTCTTTCTACCTCCAGATTTGCTTTGTTTAATTCTTCTGTATGTATAATTATGCTTTAAATGGCACACTTAATCCTTGACTACTTAAATGTTGGCTTTAAGCAGTGTCTATTATCCACCTTCTCTGAAATATTGGGAGAAAAGGACACTTATTTTCTCTGCTTCTCTTTTTTCTCTCCCTACCAAGTCTGTTCATTATTTATTATTTTTCAAAACTTATGCTGTTCCCTTTCAAGGTATATGGGAGAGGTCTCCTCAGACCTCTAATTCCCCATATGGACAACCTCCTCTTCTGCTCCGGGGAACCCCCCCCCCTTCTTTATCTAAAACTTTTCCACTTGTATGACAAGCAGGAGGGCAACCAGGACCTCCTCTCCTCTAATCAGGAGAATGCATTCTGTGGTCAGAAGCCTTTCTAGTGTTTAGATCTTAAAGAGCTCCCCAGAGACACTCAGACCCAAGCCGCCGCTTTTTCATTCAGCCACAGCCTGAAAAACCCTAACCTGACTGACAAAACGAGACTGACTCCAGGCCCCGCTCTGCTCCCTGCCCACTTCTCCCAGCCCCATCCTGCAGTTGAGAAAATCTGAAACCCAGCACAAAGACACACAGGATTTGCTGGCATAGCATGGCTGGTATTTCACAGTCTACCGTACAAGCACAATGAATGTTTTAGAGCTCGCTTTTCTATCCAAAGTCATAGATTCTGAGAAAAGTGAGGGCCACATACTAGTCAAAGCAACTGCATGTGATTCAGCTGAGATTCTTCAGAAAAAAAGAAATGTAAAATGTTCAACTCACCTGACTGGTAAAAAGAGGTTTACCTATTTGTTTACATAGTAATTTCACAAGCAACTGATGAGTGAATTCTCACTTTTTAAAAACAATTTCTTGGAGGTGGGTCATAGAGGATCCTGTTGTGATTTATCTCGAAGAGTGTTTTGCCTATGTTCTCCTCTGGGAGTTTTATAGTTTCTGGTCTTACATTTAGATCTTTAATCCATTTTGAGCTTATTTGTGTGTATGGTGTTAGAAAGTGTTCTAGTTTCATTCTTTTACAAGTGGTTGACCAGTTTTCCCAGTACCACTTGTTAAAGAGATGGTCTCTTCTCCATTGTATATTCTTGCCTCCTTTGTCAAAGATAAGGTGTCCATAGGTGGGTGGATTTATCTCTGGGCTATTTTTGTTCCATTGATCTATATTTCTGTCTTTGTGCCAGTACCATACTGTCTTGATGACTGTGGCTTTGTAGTAGAGCCTGAAGTCAGGCAGGCTGATTCGTCCAGTTCCATTCTTCTTTCTCAAGATTGCTTTGGCTATTCGAAGTTTTTTGTATTTCCATACAAATTGTGAAATGATTTGATCTAGTTCTGTGAAAAATACCATTGGTAGCTTTATAGGGATTGGATTGAATCTATAGATTGCTTTGGGTAGTATACTCATTTTCACTATATTGATTCTTCCAATCCATGAACACGGTATATTTCTCCATCTATTAGTGTCCTTTTTGATTTCTTTCACCAGTGTTTTGTAGTTTTCTATATATGGGTCTTTTGTTTCTTTAGGTAGATATATTCCTACATATTTTTTTTTTCATTGCAATGGTGAATGGAATTGTTTCCTAAATTTCTCTTGCTGTTTTCTCATTGTTAGTGTGTAAGAATGCAAGGGATTTCTGTGTGTTGATTTTATATCCTGCAACTTTACTATATTCATTGATTAGCTCTAATAATTTTCTGGAGGAGTCTTTAGGATTTTCTATGTAGAGGATCATGTCATCTGCAAACAGTGAGAGTTTTACTTCTTCTTTTCCAATTTGGATTCCTTTTATTTCTTTTTCTGCTCTGATTGCTGTGGCCAAGACTTCCAAAACCATGTTGAATAGTAGTGGTGAAAGTGGGCACCCTTGTCTTGTTCCTGACTTTAGGGGAAATGCTTTCAATTTTTCACCATTGAAGATAATGTTTGCTGTGGGTTTGTCATATATAGCTTTTATTATGTTGATGTATGTTCCTTCTATTCCTGCTTTCTGGAGAGTTTTTATCATAAATGGATGTTGAATTTTGTCAAAGGCTTTCTCTGCATCTATTGAGATAATCATATGGCTTTTATTTTTCAATTTGTTAATGTGGTGAATTACACTGATTGATTTGTGGATATTGAAGAATCCTTGCATCCCTGGGATAAAGCCCACTTGGTCATGATGTATGATCTTTTTAATGTGTTGTTGGATTCTGATTGCTAGAATTTTGTTAAGGATTTTTGCATCTATGTTCATCAGTGATATTGGCCTGTAGTTTTCTTTTTTTGTGGCATCTTTGTTAGGTTTTGGTATTAGGATGATGGTGGCCTCATAGAATGAGTTTGGAAGTTTACCTTCCTCTGCAATTTTCTGGAAGAGTTTGAGTAAGATAAGTGTTAGCTCTTCTCTAAATTTTGGGTAGAATTCAGCTGTGAAGCCGTCTGGACTTGGGCTTTTGTTTGCTGGAAGATTTCTGATTACAGTTTCAATTTCTGTGCTTGTGATGGGTCTGTTAAGATTTTCTATTTCTTCCAGAACAGTCTTTTGGACTCTGTGGGAGAGGGTGAGGGTGGGATGATTTGGGAAAATGGCATTGAAACATGTATAATATCGTATGTGAAACGAATCACCAGTCCAGGTTCGATGCATGATACAGGATGCTCAGGGCTGGTGCACTGGCATGACCCAGAGGGATAGTATGGGGAGGGAGGTGGGAGGGGAGTTCAGGATGGGGAACACGTGTACACCCATGGTGGATTCATGTTGAATCATGGCAAAACCAATACAATATTGTAAGGTAATTAGCCTCCAATTAAAATAAATAAATTTATATTAAATTTTTTAATAGAATCTATTAAGAAAAAAATTATAAAATAAAAACAATTTCTTACAATACAGATAAAGTGAAAGTGCCTGTAGCTTTCCCTGACATCCCGGTTCCACTTTTATCCCCAAGCACTATTGTATGGAGTCCTTGGTTGCTCGGAGGTTAAAGCGTCTGGAATGCAGGAGACTTGGGTTTGATCCCTGGGTTGGGAAGATCCCCTGGAGAAGGAAATGGCAACCCACTCCAGTACTCTTGCCTGGAAAACCCCATGGAGGGAGGAGCCTGGTAGGCTACAGTCCATGGGGTCTCAAAGAGTCAGACACAACTGAGTGACTTCACTTTCACTTTCACTTTCACTATTGTGATGCCACTGCTCAGAAGCTAAAGATAACGATGCAGATTCCTGGCTACTGACAGAGAAGGATCAAAACCTGATTTTTACATTAAATTACTGTAAGTTCTATTTAAGGAATATAATGATCTTTCTTTAAAAGTTCATAATATATTCAACTATGGAGAGAAAGGAGGTGAAATAAGACAGGAAGGTTGAGAGGTAGAAGAAAAGAGGGAAGAGGAGTGAGAAATGGTTAGAAAAAGCAGTGAGGAGGCGAGTGAGTGAGAAAGGATGGGGGAAGGGGAGGCAATAACAGGAGGGAGATTCAGCCAGCTTTGAGACCAGCACTCCAAGATTCACCTGGGTGTCCAGTAACTTACATCCTATCATCGCAAGCCTTGAGGAGTCTGCTTAGCTAGTTAATACTTTACCAACTGCACTTTGTGCTTCAATCTCTAGAGACTCTACTCTGCACAAGAAAGTCACAGCAACTCAACCTTGCACTTGAGCTGTGGCCAGAACACCATTGCCCCTAGACAAAATCAGCCCCAGAGATGAACCCAGCCTTTGTCTCCAGCATCCATAAACCTGACTATAAAAAGCAGTCTGCCTAGTTACCTACTTTGACATCTTGCAGGCCAGGCATTTGAGGTTTTCCAAAATAAAGAGTTCAGTGTCACCCACATAGTCACTTGTTTAGTGTATTCAACATAACACTTCATTGACCCAATACCCTTGAAGTAAGATCCGATGCTGTAAAGAGCAATATTGCATAGGAACCTGGAATGTCAGGTCCATGAATCAAGGCAAATTGGAAGTGGTCAAACAAGAGATGGCAAGGGTGAACGTCGACATTCTAGGAGTCAGCAAACTAAAATGGACTGGAATGGGTGAATTTAACTCAGATGACCATTATATCTACTACTGCAGGCAGGAATGCCTCAGAAAAAATGGAGTAGCCATGGTCAACAAAAAAGTCTGAAATGCAGTCCTTGGATGCAATATCAAAAACGACAGAATGATCTCCGTTCATCTCCAAGGCAAACCATTCAATATCACAGTTATCCAAGTCTATGTCCCAACCAATAACACTGAAGAAACTGAAGTTAAACAGTTTTATGAAGACCTACAAGATCTTTTAGAACTAAACCCAAAAAAGATGTCCTTTTCATTATAGGGAACTGGAATGCAAAAGTAGGAAGTCAAGAAACACCTGGAGTAACAGGCAAATTTAGCCTTGGAATGTGGAATGAAGCAGGGCAAAGACTAATAGAGTTTTGCCAAGAAAATGCACTGGTCATAGCAAACACGCTCTTCCAACAACACAAGAGAAGACTCTACACATGGACATCACCAGACGGTCAACACCGAAATCAGATTGATTATATTCTTCGCAGCCAAAGATGGAGAAGCTCTATACAGTCAACAAAAACAAGACTGGGAGCTGACTGTGGCTCAGATCATGAACTCCTTATTGCCAAATTCAGACTTAAATTGAACAAAGTAGGGAAAACCGCTAGACCATTCAGGTATGACCTAAATCTAATCCCTTATGATTATACAGTGGAAGTGAGAAATAGATTTAAGGGTCTAGATATGATAGATAGAGTTCCTGATGAACTATGGAATGAGGTTTGTGACATTGTACAGGGGACAGGGATCAAGACCATCCCCATGGAAAAGAAATGCAAAAAAAAGCAAAATGGCTGTCTGGGGAGGCCTTACAAATAGCTGTGAAAAGAAGAGAGGTGAAAAGCAAAGGAGAAAAGGAAAGATATAAGCATCTGAATGCAGAGTTTCAAAGAATAGCAAGAAGAGATGAGAAACACTTCTTCAGCAATCAATGCAAAGAAATAGAGGAAAACAACAGAATGGGAAGACTAGAGATCTCTTCAAGAAAATTAGAGATATCAAGGGAACGTTTCATGCAAAGAAGGGCTCAATAAAGGACAGAAATGGTCTGGACCTAACAGAAGCAGAAGATGTTAAGAAGAGGTGGCAAGAATACACGGAAGAACTGTACAAAAAAGATCTTCACGACCAAGATAATCATGATGATGTGATCACTAATCTAGAGCCAGACATCTTGGAATGTGAAGTCAAGTGGGCCTAAGAAAGCATCACTACAAACAAAGATAGTGGAGGTGATGGAATTTCCGTGGAGCTATTTCGAATCCTGAAAGATGATGCTGTGAAAGTGCTGCACTCAATATGCCAACAAATTTGGAAAACTCAGCAGTGGCCACAGGACTGGAAAAGGTCAGTTTTCATTCCAATCCCAAAGAAAGGCAATGCAAAAGAATGCTCAAACTACCACACAATTGCACTCATCTCACATGCTAGTAAAATAATGCTCAAAATTCTCCAAGCCAGGCTTCAGCAATACGTGAACCATGAACTCCCTGATGTTCAAGCTGGTTTTAGAAAAGGCAGAGGAACCAGAGATCAAATTGCCAACATCCGCTGGATCATGGAAAAAGCAAGAGAGTTCCAGAAAAACATCTATTTCTGCTTTATTGACTATGCCAAAGCCTTTGACTGTGTGGATCACAATAAACTTTGGAAAATTCTGAAAGAGATGGGAATACCAGACCACCTGATATGCCTCTTGCGAAATCTGTATGCAGGTCAGGAAGCAACAGTTAGAACTTGACATGGAACAACAGACTGGTTCCAAATAGGAAAAGGAGTATGTCAAGGCTGTATATTGTCACCCTGCTTATTTAACTTCTATGCAGAGTACATCATGAGAAACGCTGGGCTGGAAGAAGCACAAGCTGGAATCAGGATTGTCAGGAGAAATATCAATCACCTCAGATATGCAGAGGACACCACCCTTATGGCAGAAAGTGAAGAGGCGCTAAAAGCCTCTTGATGAAAGTGAAAGAGGAGAGTGAAAAAGTTGGCTTAAAGCTCAACATGCAGAAAACGAAGATCATGGCATCTGGTCCCATCACTTCATGGGAAATAGATGGGGAAACAGTAGAAACAGTGTCAGACTTTATTTTTTTGGGCTCCAAAATCACTGCAGATGGTGACTGCAGCCATGAAATTAAAAGACGCTTACTCCTTGGAAGAAAAGCTATAACCAACCTAGACAGCATATTCAAAAGCAGAGACATTACTTTGCCGACTAAAGTCCGTCTAGTCAAGGCTATGGTTTTTCTTGTGGTCATGTATGGATGTGAGAGTTGGACTGTGAAGAAGGCTGAGCATTGAAGAATTGATGCTTTTGGACTGTGGTGTTGGAGAAGACTCTTGAGAGTCCCTTGGACTGCAAGGAGATCCAACCAGTCCATTCTGAAGGAGATCAACCCTGGGATTTCTTTGGAAGGAATGATGCTAAAGCTGAAGCTCCTGTACCTTGGCCGGCTCATGTGAAGAGTTGACTCATTGGAAAAGACTCTGATGCTGGGAGGGATTGGGGGCAGGAGGAGAAGGGGACAACCCACGATGAGATGGCTGGATGGCATCATGGACTCGAAGGACATGAGTCTGAGTGAACTCCGGGAGATGGTGATGGACAGGGAGGCCTGGCGTGCTGCGATTCATGGGGTCACAGTCGGACACAACTGAGCAACTGAACTGAACTGAACTGAAGTAAGCAGCAGTATTGTTCCTCTATTTCCCTCAAGGCAACGTTCAAGGATTAAAAAGGCAAATCCATAGAGTCTTCCTCCCTGCCTTCCCTCCCCATGTTCCCGGTCTCCTCTCTGTCTAGCCCCAGGAGTCCAAATCTCTCTCATGCTGCTCAGAGCCTCCTCCTGTGATGTCCACTTGGGCTGGTCTTTCCATTCTTTCTCTCCCTGACTTCCCTGCTTTTAATCAATTTCTATTGAAATTTATCTAGGCTATGTTCCATTACTTCTGCACTCCTGCTGCTCTCAAATCACTCTTGAAACACAGATCACTGCTTAGACAATTGTTTTATCAATGAATTTGCATGAGAACAGCCCAAGTACAACCTTTTGTTTATTAAATTATGGTACTTCAGTTCAGTTCAGTCACTCAGTCATGTCCGACTCTTTGCGACCCCATGAATCGCAGCACGCCAAGCCTCCCTGTCCATCACCATCTCCGGGAGTTCACTCAGACTCACATCCAATACAATTGGCCCTCCACATTGGTGGATTCCACATGTGAAGATTCAAACAACTGCACGTGGAAAATATTTGAAAAAAAATTCCAGAAAGTTCTAAAAAACAGAACTCGAATTTGCTGCATCTGAGCAAGTATTTGCATAAAATTTGCATTGTATTTACATAAAATTTGCATTGTATTCGTAATCTAGAGGTGATTTAAAGTATGCTGGAGTAGGTACATAGGACTTCCCTGGTGGCTCAGACGGTAACGCGTCTTGCTTACAATGCAGGAGGCCTGGGTTCATGGGTAGGGAAGATCCTCTGGAGAAGGAGATGGCACCCCACTCCAGTACTCTTGCCTGGAAAATCCCATAGACAGAGGAGCATGGTGGGCTACAGTCCACGGGGTTGCAAAGAGACGGACATGACTGAGCAACTTCACTTATACGCAAATACCATTTCATTTTACATTATAGGGACTTGGGCATCTGTGGATTTTGGTATCTGCTAGGGGAGAGGTGGCCTAGAGTCAGTCTCCCCATGGACATTGAGGAACAATGATAAATTGGCTTTAGACTGTTAGCTGCTTTCACCTATGCTTACTTTAAAAATTAGAGAGAATATGGTTGGAGTGATCTGTCCCCTCAAGAGTCATTCTAAGCTGTGTCTCCTAAGGGAATCAACTTTAAGAGGATAGGTGGTTCTAGCAACAAGAACAAGTATTTGTTAAGTGCGTGAACCAAATGAATAAATATCTTTATCCCACAAAGAGGAAACTTGGGAAGAGGCCAACTCATAAAGACAGTGATTATGTCTTTCCTATTCACCTCAACTCCTGCCCAACACAGTGCCCAATACATAGGATGCTCCAGAAATGTTGAATGAATGGACAAACAACTAATGGATGACAGATGACAGACCCAGTGATTTATCCCCACAACTTTCTCACACCGTGCAATGCATTTGGCAGCCCAAGACAAAGGCTTCCAAGTTCACCAGCAAAACTCCACATCCCACACCAAGCACAGTTACTTATTGCTCTTCTCTTGTGGGTCAAAGCCTGGCTCCTTCTCTAAACCTCTCTATTATCTTCCTAATGTACATTCTAAATATTGACAGAAGTATGCTATTCTCCCTCTGGCCTGCCCTAGGGTAATATTCTGATATTTCAGAGAGTATTCCAAGAATGGGGTTAAGTTCTACTACTTGACACATAGTAAATGCTGATGAATGAATGGGTTAATGTACAAATTATTCATAGCAAAAGGACTAGAATCCTTTTTAGCCCAATCCTGGGACACACTCATTGCCAATGTTTATGAGGTTAAGAAAAGAGCCCTGGGCGGCAAGTCAATAGACTTGGACTCCAGCCTCAGTTCCAATCCCTGGGGCACACCAACGTCCCTCACTGAGCTCACGCTAGCCAACTATAAAAAGTACAGGTTGGATTAGATCACTAGTTTCCAATGATGAATTATAAAATCTCCTGAAGGACCACCTTATAGGATTTGAAGAAGGAAAGCAACATTCTTATGATCTCTCACTTTAATTTCAACATCTGATGCTTTCATTTCATTTACACACTTAACTGCCAAGCAAATTTCCTTTGATTAAAGAATTATTTGCCTATCTAGGAGTTTGAAATCTACTGGATGATCTAACTAAGGTCTGTCCAACCTGGAAGTTTTAATGATCCCATGATCCCACTTTATGCAAGAAGACCCATGTACTTGCTTTCAAGGTAGACAGAAGAGGTGCAATCCAGCCAGTGTGACCAAGTCCAAGTATCACACTGACTCAATGTCAGTGAATCTGAGAAAAGGTGTTGGGACTAAGAAGAGACTTTATTTGTGAACTGGCTGACAGAGAAGATGACAGGATAGCGCCTCAAAAGAACCATCTTGTCAAGGCCAGGTTCTTTCATGGATCAAAGGTGAGGGGTGGGTGTGAGGAAACAAAGTAAAAAGAGCATTCAGTCCCTGCAAATGTCCCCTAGAATGGCGAGCCTCAGGCAGGGGAACTTGTTAGTTTCACTTCCTTACAGGCCTTCACAGGTGGGAGGCTCAAGTTATCTCCCCAAGGCAGGCCATTATGTATGCTTACAAAAGTGGCAAGATGGGGGTTCAAGTCACAGAAGCAGATCCAGCGTAAATTCCAATTTAACCCTTCCCGGTTACGCCAGGACCATAGCATTTCCCTACGTACTATCACTATGACAACCAACCGGCAGTCCGGATGCTCTATGGGTGGCCTGGCCCCAGCCATAACCCCTGAAACACTGGGACCAGCAGCAGTCATAAATAAAATGCAGAACTAATGAGTGATATATCTGCTTCCGTGGCTGCTGGACTGTAAATGAGTTTTATTTGGAGAGAGTTTTGCAAAAGCCAAGGTGAGATCACCAAGTTTCTGGTATCAAAAAGATTTATTTCATAAAATGTTCAGCTGGACAACACCCTAAAGAGCATAGGAACAATCTGGTGTTGTGAATATAACCTTCAAGTTGGAGTCAGAGGCCAGAGTTTAAACCCCAGTTCTGCCATCTGCTGACTAATGACTTTGGGCAGGGTCCTTAGCCCCCAGTCTGTAAAATGGGGTAATATAACTCACCTTGAAGGCTGTTGTAAGAATTAATTGAAAGGAATCGTATGAAAGCATTTGACTCAGTGCTAAAACGTTAAGGGCCCAAGGGGAGGAAGTGACTTGCCCAAGGTCACTTCCTCAAGGTCACACAATGCCAGTATTGTCCTGTTGTCTACAGCTCAGCGTTGTTAAGGTCTGAGAGGCTCCCAGTGATGGGGAAGCCAGCAGGGCCCTCTGAGCCTTCTGCCTCAGTTTCCAGCACTCCAGGGGTGTGGTCCTGGAGGGGGTGCTGAGATACCACCCCAGAGTCTCACTCTCAGGAATTTAATATAGAAAGCACATTAAGACCTGTTTACATGGAAATGCTGTTTGTAATTATTGTTCCCTATGGGGTATTCCCCCACTGCTTCCTCCAATCCTGTTTTAAACTGCTCAGCTAATAGAGTTTTCCTGGCTCCCCTGGGGAGACATTCACAGATTCTAATAGAGACATAATTCAAAAATTGCTTGATATACATGCCCTCAATTTTCCCCAAGAACCACCTAAGTAAAGATCCACAAACATGGAATGCATTCATTGGCCGGATGCAATTAAACATGCATGCTATTAAATGCATGTGCTGCTGTTCAGCCAGGTCTGCATTAAGCTGTAGCAGTGACAGCTTTATCCTAAGATACCACAGAAGCCAAGCGCAACAGAAATGAAGCAGGCTGCTAGATGGGAGCCCTAGAGGACCCCTGATTTCAAGTTTCCAGTCCTTTTCAGACAAGACAGTAAGGCTTCAAGAAAAAAAAATGCCCTCCATGTCTGGAGAAGCAAGAGTCAATGCTGAGCAACTCCAGGAATAATCACTTCCATCTCTCAATGTATAAAGAGGGAGAAGGAAAAGGAAGGCAGAAAGAAGCTGGAGGGCAACATTACAACACTGCAACATTGTGGAAGCAGTTCAGTTCAGTTCCGTCGCTCAGTCATGTCTGACTCTTTATAACTCCATGGACTGCAGCACACCAGGCCTCCCTGTCCATCACCAAGTCTCGGAGCTTGCTCAAAGTCGTGTCCATTGAGTCGGTGATGCCATCCAACCATCTCATCCTCTGTTGTCCCCTTCTCCTCCTGCCTTCAATCTTTCCCAGCATAAAGGTCTTTTCCAATGAGTCAGTTTTTCACATGAGGCGGCCAAAGTATTGGAGTTTCAGCTTCAGCATCAGTCCTTCCAATGAATATTCAGGACTGGTTTCCTTTAGAATGGACTGGTTGGATCTCCTTGCAGTCCAAGGGACTCTCAAGAGTCTTCTCCAAAACCATAGTTCAAAAGCATCAATTCTTCAGCTCTCAGCTTTCTTTATAGTCCAACTCTCACATCCATACATGACTACTGGAAAAACCATAGCTTTGACTAAACAGACCTTTGTTGACAAAGTAATGTCTCTGCTTTTTAATATGCTGTCTACATTGGTCATAGCTTTTCTTCCAAGAAGCGAGCAACTTCTAATTTCATGAATTCATTAAGCTCTTTCATGTAAATCTTCTCTTCCCTAAAATCTGAATATGGAGAGCATGGACATACTTATACATTAAAAAAATAAATGTTGAGCAAATCCTAAACATACTAAAATTAGATTAAAAGAAGTAAACTAGGACTGATTAGAAGGAATTTGACTTACCCAAAGCCAATAAACTTAATAAAACTTGGTATCTCAAGAGGAAATTTAATATAAATTAAAGATAGCATAGGTTCAAGGTGACTTTAGAGAAGTTTCTGGAGACTAGATCCATAATAACTAAAAATAGAGAACTGCCCAAGGCTAGCAAGTGGAAATCCAGCGCCCCTGTTTCCCCACCCCCTCTTTGCACTGTGGAGGAATTGAAGCCCAGAGAATGGAAATGTCCAGCCCTGCAGAGGACACTGAACCAGGGGTCAAGGGATGTGTTTTAGTGTTCTTTGCCCTGTGCTGGCTCCCAGGGGTCAGACCAGCTCTCCCACACAGTGTCCATTAAAGATGGTGGCAGATTGACTCCCAGGCATGGTGACCCAGAGCTCAGTTTGTCATGCCACCTCCTCACACAGGAATAGGCAGGAGGGGAAAGGAAAGGAGCCACAGGTGCTGCACACCTACTATGTGCTGTGTCCTGGGTGCCTACCTAATCCTTGGGAAGAACCTAAAAAGTGAGAGTCCTTCACATACAAAGAAATGCCACTGGGCTGGTGACCTAATTGCTGAAGTAACACAACTAGTATATGACAGATACGGAATTCAAGCCGCACTCCCTGGGGGCAGCAGCCACCTTTTTCCACTTCTCCAGCTATACAGATGTGAACATCTGACCTCAGATGGACATGAGTTTGAGCACGGTCCAGGAGTTTGTGATGGACAGGGAAGCCTGGCATGCTGTGGTCCATGGGGTCACAAAGAGTCGGACACGACTGAGTGGCTGAACTGAACTGACCTCAGCAGACTCTCAATCAACATGTCCTGATATGAATGGACATGACTGGGTTTCATTCAAATTGTAAATGCTGAGATTTTACAATTACATGAAACATTTGAAAGACCCATAAATCCTCCTGTCATCACATAGCATGAGCTGCCCTCCTGGCTGCCACAGGGAAGTTTTGGATTTAGCTTGGGGAAGGAATCAGTACAGGAACTCTGTGTGTGCCTGGGGAGGGGCGGGGGGCAGTCCTTAGAAAGGGCCACTGACCAGGAGAGACGCAGCAAGAGGCAGATGGGAGGCAGCTCTGTCCTGATGGTTTTCACCTTCATCATGCAACCTTTGGAGAAGGCAATGGCACCCCACTCCAGTACTCTTGCCTGGAAAACCCCATGGATGGAGAAGCCTGGAAGGCTGCAGTCCATGGGGTTGCTGAGGGTCAGACACGACTGAACAACTTCACTTTCAATTTTCACTTTCATGCATTGGAGAAGGAAATGGCAACCCACTCCAGTGTTCTTGCATGGAGAATCCCAGGGATGGGGAAGCCTGGTGGGCTGCCGTCTATGGGGTTGCACAGAGTCGGGCACGACTGAAGTGACTTAGAAGTAGCATGCAACCTTGGATGGTGCTTTTGCAGGATCTGTGGCTGGAAGCACCCCAGTTCACTCCTGAGGAGAACCTCCAAAACTTGGGGAAGAGCTAGCACAAAAAACAGTCCCAGCCTGGCCCCTCCAGGATGACAGATGGTCCTGTTCCCAGATGGGGAAAAGGCTGAAGTGTTCTCAGCCAGCGACCTCAATTTATCTTCAAGATGATTCTAATTGGAACCCTCGCCTTCCTGCTGCTCACTTTTTCAGAAGTAATTAGAATGCTAATCTATAAGAAAGATGTCTATTTAAAAATAAATTAATAATATATGATACATTTTGGCAATGTTGAATAATATGATTCAAATTTAAGACAGCCATGCTGTCTTAAAGTAAAAAGTTGTATACTTTAATAAGCCTGAGACATGTGGCTTATTTTTATTATCCTATAAAGAGACATTATGGGTAAATGTTTTTTTAAGAAGGGCAAAACACAACCTGAGAGCTGTTCTCTTTTGGAGATCTCCAAGCACTTTCTGAGCATCAGGACTCCCTCCTGTCATCATAGAGGCTGAAATGGGGAAACATCCCCCATCTCCCACTAAGACACAAGATCCCCAGATCAGACAGAAGTAAAGTGGCAACATTAAAAAACGTAGTTCAAATCCCATCCTTGTCACTTAATTACTAAGTGTTGTTCAGTCACTAAGTCGAGTTTGACTCTTTGTGACCCCTTGGACTGAAGCCAGGCTCCCCTGTGCTTCACTGTCTCCTGAAGTTTGCTCAGATAACCAAGCCCTAATGACCTCTTTGCAACCCCGTAGACTGTAGCCCACCAGGCTCCACTGTTTATGGGGTTTCCCAGGATATGGGGCTTTCCAGTATTTTCAAGAACACTGGAGTGGGTTGCCATTCACTTCTCCAGGGGATCTTCTCAACCCAGAGATTGAACCTACGTCTCCTACATTGGCAGGTGGACTCTTTACCACTGAGCCAGCTGGGAAACCCCTGATCATTAGGTTACGAATCAAAGGTAAGTGTGCATTTACCAAAGTGTGCATTTATCACACTCTGTAAGAGACCCTTTCTGGGGCGAGGGGTACAGAGAGAAATGTGACAACTCTCTCCCAGCCTTTCCCCACTGCACAACATGGTCCCATCACCCATCCAGTTACTCTGGCCTGGAAAATCTTCCCTGTCACCTCCCCATCCTTTTCCCTCATACCCTGTCCACTACATCAGCAAGTCTGATGGTTTCCTCAGACAGAGAGATTTACAATCACTTTCTCATGGGTCTCCTTCAAAGTCTATATCATCTCTCATCCATTTACAACACTCTCCTAGCAGGTCTTTCTTCTGCAATTAAAAAAAAAAAACAAACCAGATTAAAAAAAAAAAAAAACTTGCATTGACATATGCACCAGAAACCCATGCAACCAACACCCATAATTTTTTCCAAAAAACAAGGGAAAGGCCATTTCAGCATCCCAGAAGCCCCTTATTTGCTCCACTTCAGTCCCTACTCCCCAAGGAGAACTACTATCCTGACTTCTAAAAGCACAGGTTAATTTTGCTTGGCTTTGCACTCCGTTCATATTGTTGGATGCTGCTGCGGTTAACTTATTCGCATCACTGTGTAGCAATGTATTGTGTGACGATACTAACAATTTGCTGTTTATTGTTGATGAATATTTAGGTGAATTTCTGGTTTGGGCAATTTTTATATGATTTTTAAAGGCTCTACTCCATGTACAGTAAATATAAAATATTGACTCTATTTTCCATGATGTACAATGCATCCTTGTAGCTTATCTTCCACCTAATAATTTGTATCTCCCGCTCCCCTGCTTATACTGTCCCTCCTCCCTCCTCACTGTAAGCACTAGTTTGTTCTTCGCATCCGTGAAGCTACTTCATTGTTGTTATATTCACCCAGTTTGCTGCCCCTTTTAGAGTCCGCATATAAGTGATGTCACATAGCATTTGTATTTGTCTGTCTGACATTTCATTTAGTATAACGCCCTCCAAGTCCACCCATATTGGTGCAAATGGAAAGTTTTTGTTATTTTTTATGGCTAAGTAGTAGTGTGTGTGTGTGTACCGCATTTTCTTGATCCATTCATCTGTCGATGGACACAAGTTTCTTCCATATCTTGGCAACTGTAAATAATGCTGCTACGAACATTAGGGTCCATGTATCTTTTCGAATTAGTATTTTTGCTTTGAGGTTGCTTTTTTATTTTTATTTTGGATATATGTCCAGAAGTGGAATTACTGGGTCATAGTTAGTTCTGCTTGTAGTCTTTTTAGTAACTTCCATATTGTTTTCCATGATAACTGTACCAATTTACAGTCCCATCAACAGTATACAAGGATTCCCTTTTCTCCACATCCTTGCCAACAATGTATTATTTGTTTCTTTTGACAATAGCCCTTCTGACAGTGTGAGGTGATATCTCATTGTGGTTTTGGTTTGCATTTCCCTGATGATTAGCAGTGTTGAACCTCTCTCCATGTGTCTGTTGGTCATCTGTGTTTCCTCTTTGGAAAATGGTCTATTCAGTTCTTTTGCCCATTTTTTAATCAAGTTGTCCATTTTTTTGATGTTGACTTGTATGAGCTGTTTATATATGTTGGATATTTATCTCTTATCAGTCATATCATTTGCAAATATTTTTCCCATTCAGTAGGTTTAATTTTTGTTTTGTTGATCATTTCCTTTGCTGTGCAAAAGCTTTGAAGTTTAATTAGGTCAGTCTGGGGGCAGTTATAAACTTGATACCTCTGCTTTCCCTGCTTTAAAGATAGAATCCTGACGTTGGCTGATTTGACCAATAGCCTTCTTATTTGATACCACTTCCTCCTTTCACCATTCTGCTCCAGCACTTGACTTCCACTTACGTCCTCAGAAGGCCGAGCTCTTTCCCATCTCATAATCCTGGCCCACGCTGTTCCCTCTCCCTGAAACTCTTCTACCATTCTTTCTCACCTTCACACTTCAGCTTATGTGTCTGCAGACTCTCCTTCCCTCTAACCTAAACTGACTCCTTCTGGTTTTTCTGACTCATGTTATCCCCACTCTTTTCCTTCACAGAATTAATTGTGTAACTATGCATTCATTTGAGTGATAATTTGTTTAATGTGTCAGTCCTGCTGAACAAAGCATGTGTGACCGTGTGGCTGGTGCCTGGGACAGGGATTGACTCAAAATAGGAGCTCAACATATTGCGTATTTGGTAGGTGAGTGCCTGAACTTGCCGTACCCTCAAGGAGCCCGTGATCGAGAGACAGAAAGGCCTTTCTGTATTTACCATGCCGTATGATAGATGCTGCAAAGAGTGAGATCTTATACTGATGCTGTCTGGGGAAGACAGAACAACTTCCATTTCAGAGGAAGTAGCTCTTGCGGCGACATCTTTTGAAGAGCTGCACAACCCCAGCAAGCACCATTCACACTGTAGTCTAGATCGTGTCCTCGCAGGTGTGCAGTGCAATGGGACAGGTTTGAAGGAGACCAGGAAATAACCCAGCCGAGAGAGAAGGAAATCAGGCACCAGCTGGGGCAGGAGCACATGCAAAGCTATGAAAATGTCACCCAGGAAATCACGCTGGGGGAACAGCAAGAACTTCTAGAGAGCGAGTATATGTGTAATAGGGTGTCAGTGGGTACGAGTGAAGCAACAGAAGAAATCTGAGCACTAAGCAGGGAGCAGATCAGAAAGGACCGTGACTGCTTCATGCCAGAGTGTGGCCCTTCTCCTTGGGGCAAAGGAGAGCCACTGAAGGATGTATTCAGATGTATTCCCTCTGAACACCTTGTTTTCTCCTTCCCCAGAGCCTGTACACAAGAGGCTCCTGAAAAGCTCCACCCCATCTTCCCTCCCTTCTTAGAATCACACATACACACACACATTCCTTCCCACTGAGTGAGCTCCCGTCTCTTTAGATTTCATGTCCCCTATCACTCCACTTCCAAAATCACTGCAGATGGTGACTGCAGCCATGAAATTAAAGACACTTGCCCCTTGGAAGAAAAGCTATGAGCAACCTAGATAGCATATTAAAAGCAGACATTACTTTGCCAGCAAAGGTCCATATTGTCAAAGTTATGGTTTTTCCAGAGGTCGTATATGGATGTGAGAGTTGGACTATATAGAAAGCTGAGCGCCGAGAAACTGATGCTTTTGAACTGTGGTGTTGGAGAAGACTCTTGAGAGTCTCTTGGACTGCAAGGAGATCGAACCAGTCCATCCTAAAGGAAATCAGTCCTGAATATTCATTGGAAGGACTGATGCTGAAGATGAAACTCCAATACTTCGGCCACCTGATGTGAAGAACTGAATCATTGGAAAAGACCCTGATGCTGGGAAAAATTTAAGGCAGGAAGAGAAGAGGCTGACAGAGGATGAGATGCCTGGATGGCACCATGGACTCAATGGACATGAGCTTGAGTTAGCTCTGGGAGATGGTGATGGACAGGGAAGCCTGGCATGCTGCAGTCCGTGGGGTCACAAAGAGTCGGATACAACTGAGCAACCGAACTGAACTGAACTGAACTGATCACTCCTTCAGGGAAACCTTCCCTGACTGCCTACACGCCACCACAGCCCCGGGCACTTCCTCCCACAGCATCAAATAGCAGCTCCCCCTTCCAGAACTTCTCAGTGACAATTTTATACGTGTGTCTTCTGTGATTCTGAAGTTACGTCTCCCATGCACAAACTGTATCTTCACTGGGAATAAGAACCATATCTGCTTTTGTCCACCCATGTAATCATACTGCCCATCAAAGATACTCCATAATTATGCACTCTAGAATGACTGATGTGGTAAAATTCATTCCCAGGGTTTGTTGTCATTAGGGGCTTTAATCCACACAGATGTGAAAATGACTGTCATGAAGAAAGAAGTTTATACTCACAGACTCCTAGAAACAGGAGGCACAGTAGTCCTTGCACTTGTCCTCAGAGGAGATACTGAGTGTGTGAAATGAGTCCCAGGGAGGTTTGTTACTGATGCCCCACCTAGGAAGTGTTGAAGTAGGCATTTTTTAACCTGTGTTTGTCTGATTATAGAACCAAACTCCATTGATTATATTTGATTATTCTTTCAAAGAATATTTGTTTATTTGGATGTGTTGGGCCTTCATTGTGGCATGTGAGGTGTTCGTCACAGAGCACTGACTCCTAGGTGTTTAGGCTTTAGAACATGCAGGCTTAGGCTGCAGTGCTCGGGCTTAGGTGCTCCATGGGATGCAGGATCTTAGTTCCCCAACCAGGGATCAAACCTGCATCCCCTGCTTCTCAAGGTAGATTCTTAACCACCAGGCCACCAGGGAAGTCCCTATTTCCTATATTCTTGATGCTCTGGTATTTAGGGCCCTTATGCTGGAGAAACTGCCCCCCTCCCCAATCTAGCCAATTGATTCCTAGGGATAGCAAATGACTACCCTGCAAGTGCGCCTTTGTGTGCAAGTCAACCAACCCAGAGCCCAGATGCAATCATCTCCCTTATCTAACTCTCACACACCATGCCAATATTGACTCTGCCCTAAATCATCCCAGGGCCAGGTACCAGGTGACTAGGGACCACCCCTGTAGCCCAGAGCTGCCGCATTATTCAAACTCTCCAGTCCTAAGCTTGCTCATCATATCCATCCTGTCTTGCCCACTCTTTCCCACAAAATCCCCAAAAAAGGCTCTGGGCCACACCTCCCCTCTCATCTGTCTCTGCCTCCTGCCAACCTTGGTGCTTCCCTGAGTGGCCCTGCATTGGTGTACTGTGTCTCCTGTGTCTAGGGATCTGTGAGTATAAGCTTCTTCCTCATGACAGTCATTTTCACATCTGTGTGTCCTTTTTAAGGTGATGACTGAGTCACTCAGTTGTGTCTGAGTCTTTGCTTTCCCATGGTCTATACAGTCCGTGGAATTCTCCAGGCCAGAATACTGGAGTGGGTAGCCTTTCCCTTCTCCAGGGGATCTTCCCAACCCAGGGATCGAACCCAGATCTCCCGCATTGCAGGTGGATTCTTTACCAGCTGAGCCACAAGGGAAGCCCCTTAAGGTGGTGGTGGTGCTGGTTTAGTCACTAAGTCATGTCCGACTCTTGAAACCCCATGGACTGTAGCCTGCCAAGCTCCTCTGTTCATGGGATTTATACTGGAGTGGGTTGTCATTTCCTTCTCCAGTGTATTAAGGTACCTGATTAAAACAAACCCTGAATACAAATTTTACCACAAAAACCCTTAATGCATTCAGGTGTCCCAGAGTCCTAACTCCTTGAGGATGCAACTGTAGAGTGAACATTCTAATCTTCACTTATCTCCAACAGGGCGTCTCAGAAGGCACTCCTGAATGCTTGCAGATAATAAACAGGAAGCTCTTGGAAGCCCTCTCTCCAGAGAATCGGCTCCAGCCCCCACATCAGGCCCAGGCGTGGAGCTTCTCTAGTGGCCTCGGGACCAACCAGTTTTACAAATTATCAACATCTCCCCATTAGCTGTTGCAATATTAAATTGTGTGACTGGAAATGAATGAATAATCCCACGGGCAAGTGAAGGAGACGAAGCAGCGGGGATTTAATAACAAGTCCTGCCCTCTCTCCAAGCTGAAGGTCTCTCTAATTAAATATTAAAAATCTATCCACATAGCTACAGCAAAAAAAAAAAAAATTTGCTTTTTCAGCAGCATAGCTTTGAGAAACTTCCTCAGAAGACCAAAAAGGCTGTGGGAATGTCCTCTTGGGGGCCCAGATGTGGGACCAAGGGAGCCACTGCCTGACAAGCGCCGCTGGGTACCAGGCACAGGGCTTTCACATGCCTTGTCACATTTAATCCCCACGAGGACCATGACACATGAGTTAGATCACATTCAGGGGACAGAGCTGGAATTTCAGTCCAGCTCAATGTGGTTAGAAGGCTCATGCAATGCAACGTAGCAGCGAAGAACATAGGTGTCGGCATTCACGCAGACCTCGGCCTGAGCCTCAGATCTGTCATTTACTAACTGTGTGGTCTTGGGCTGATGACCTTACATCTCTGAGTCTCGGGTTCTTTGTCTTTAAAAGGGTAGCAATGTAGAACTTACAGGGTTTGCCTCTAGCCAGACTGTGTCTTTTTTCTTTATAAGTCAGGGAATAGTTATCAGGAACTGTTTATCACCTATTGAACCTGTAACTCCATGCCAGTTGCATCTTCATTCATTAACTTGTTGAAATCTCACAGGAGCCCTAACAAGTAGAGATTGCTCCTACTGTCGCCCAGTGTTGAAACTGAGGTTGATGGATATAACAGGTCACCAAGGCTACACAGACATCCCCAAGCCGGAGGTGCTCCATCCTCACCTGCCCACTCCCTACCAAGGCTTCCAAGGTGTTCCACATTTGTTCTTTAAGTCGACTTAAAAATAACCTTCATGGATTTCTTCTTTCTAGCAATTTGTACTTACTCATTACAGAAAGTTTAAAACATACACATTTAACAGCCATCCAACCCCAACCTTCTCAGATAACCACTGCTAAAATTTTTATGTATGCTATCTTAGGAATAAATATATAGATAGATAGACAGAAATTCCCTATTTCATGAAGCCTACTTTTATCCACTTCTAGGAATATTTCTGAGAAATTATCTGAAGGATGTACAAGGTTACCTGCATTCTCGATCCTGGTCTCATTGCTTCTTAGCTTCCTAGTGTTAGTCACTCAGTCATGTCTGACTCTTTGCCATCCCATGGACTGTAACCCACCAGGCTCCTCTGTCCATGGAATTCTCCAGGCAAGAATACTGCAGTGGGCTGCCATGCCCTCCTCAGGGGATCTTCCCAATCCAGGGATTGAACCCATGTCTCCCGGATTGCAGGCGGATTCTTTACTGACTAAGCCACCAGGGAAGCTCTTTGCGTTATTTAATCTCCTCCTTTTAATTACAGTTATCAGGACCTGTTTCCCCCTTCAGTGTTATGAGCTAGATAAAATAAGAATAAAGAAGGAAGTTTCTGGTTAGCTACAAAAAGTCTTAGTCCTAAGAGACTTTCCCCAGCTTTATAATATTCTTTTTTTTAAATATAAATTTATTTATTTTAATTGGAGGTTATTTACTTTAGAATATTGTATTGGTTTTGCCATACATCAACATGAATCCGCCACAGATATACATGTGTTCCCCATCCTGAACCCCCCCTCCTTCCTCCCTCCCCATACCATCCCTCTGGGTTGTCCCAGTGCACCAGCCCCAAGCATCCAGTACCATGCATCGAACCCGGACTGGCGATTCGTTTCACATATGATATTATACATGTTTCAATGCCATTCTCCCAAATCATCCCACCCTTTCCCTCTCCCACAGAGTCCAAAAGACTGTTCTATACATCTGTGTCTCTTTTGCTGTCTCGTATAGAGGGTTATCATTACCATCTTTCTAAATTCCATATATATGCATTAGTATACTGTATTGGTGTTTTTCTTTCTGGCTTACTTCACTCTGTATAATAGGCTCCTATAATATTCTTGATGCCATGGAGTCAGGTCTCTAGCCAAGCATGACTCAGTCTTTGGAATTCTAAACAGAGACAACCAGACCCCTGGGCATTCCAGCTGAAACTCCAGTATCTCAAATGGTAGGTATTATTAACTAATAGGGAGAAACAGACTTTCTTCCTTTTCTTTCACTTATAGAGAGCTGAGACCAAGTCTAAAATCTCAGGCCTGATTGGTTAACAGAGGCTATCTGTTGCAAAGAGCCAGTAAGGACAGGAAGGATGCAAAGCCATCAGACAGAGAACTGCTCTGCAAAGCCATTCTCCACCAAGTCCCAGCAAGTTGGGGAGGAGCTAAGGATCTCCTGGTTCTCTTATGATTAACATCAGCCCTCATTGGGTGATAAATGTTATATTGTAACTCTTCACTGGCTTCTCAAGAAAATAAAACTCTTTGTACTGTGCTTTATTTGCTGTTTCTCACTTCTAAAACTGTTAACACAGGCCCCAAACCCGGCACAATATGGTCCATGCCTTCCTCACACTTCTCTGTCCCTTATTCACCATGTCGCAGCCTCCAGACACAATGATGGGCTTTCTTCCATCTTCTGGAGGACGCCTCCCTTCTTCTCACTGCAGAGTCCTCGAGAGAGACTGTTCCCTCTGTCCTCACTCTCCACTTGGCCATTCCCTGCTTGCCCCTCTGGACTGCCACAGAGAAGCCATGTGGTCACGGCTCAGTGTTACAGTTTAAGTTCCCATGGCATCCCCTGCCTTTCCTCCATGGCACTCTGCTCAGTTACAATTCAGAGATTATTCGCTTAATCTCTACCTCCACCCTGGGGGCTTCCCTGGTCGCTCAGAGGTTAAAGCATCTGCCTGCAATGCACGAGACTTGGGTTCGATCCCTGGGTTGGGAATATCCCCTGGAGAAGGAAATGGCAACCCACTCCAGTATTCTTGCTGAGAGAATCCCATGGATAGAGGAGCCTGGTAGGCTACAGTCCACAGAATCGTGAATAGCTGGACACGACTGAGCAACTTCACTTTCACTTTCTTTCCACCTTGGAAAGCAGTGTCACTCCTGTTCCCACATGATTGGCCAGCATGGGTCACATGATCACACCTAATTTCAAAGTGATAGCTAGATTCCTGATCTGGCACCCCACTCCAGTACTCTTGCCTGGAAAATCCCATGGACAGAGAAGCCTGGTAGGCTGCAGTCCGTAGGGTCGCTAAGAGTCAGACATGACTGAGTGACTTCACTTTGACTTTTCACTTTCATGCATTGGAGAAGGAAATGGCAACCCACTCTAGCATTCTTGCCTGGAGAAACCCAGGGATGGGGGAGCCGGGTGGGCTGCCATCTATGGGGTCACACAGAGTCGGAAACGACTGAAGTGACTTAGCAGCAGCAGTAGCAAAGAAGATTTAGCTTCGGGACCAGGGACCAGGCTTGATCCCTCAAGAGCTTTAGAGTATCAGAGTTTTCAGTTCAGTTCAGTCGCTCAGTCGTGTCCAACTCTTTGCGACCCCATGAATCACAGCACGCCAGGCCTCCCTGTCCATCACCATCTCCCGGAGTTCACTCAGACTCATGTCCATCAAGTCCGTGATGCCATCCAGCCATCTCATCCTCGGTCATCCCCTTCTCCTTCTGCCCCCAATCCCTCCCAGCATCGGAGTCTTTTCCAATGAGTCAACTCTTCACATGAGGTGGCCAAAGTATAGGAGTTTCAGCTTTAGCATCATTCCCTCCAAAGAAATCTCAGGGTTGATCTCCTTCAGAATGGACTGGTTGGATCTCCTTGCAGTCCAAGGGACTCTCAAGAGTCTTCTCCAACACCACAGTTCAAAAGCATCAATTCTTCAACGCTCAGCCTTCTTCACAGTCCAACTCTCACATCCATACATGACCACAGGAAAAACCATAGCCTTGACTAGATGGACCGTAGTTGGCAAAGTAATGTCTCTGCTTTTAAATATACTATCTAGGTTGGTCATAACTTTTCTTCCAAGGAGTAAGTGTCTTTTAATTTCATGGCTGCAGTCATCATCTGCAGTGATTTTGGAGCCCCCAAAAATAAAGTCCGACACTGTTTCTACTGTTTCCCCATCTATTTGCCATGAAGTGATGGGACCAGATGCCATGATCTTCATTTTCTGAATGTTGAGCTTTAAGCCAACTTTTTTGCTCTCCTCTTTCACTTTCATCAAGAAGCTTTTAGCTCCTCTTCACTTTCTGCCATAAGGGTGGTGTCATCTGCATATCTGAGGTGATTGATATTTCTCCCGGCAATCTTGATTCCAGCTTGTGTTTCTTCCAGTCCAGTGTTTCTCATGATGTACTCTGCATATAAGTTAAATAAGCGGGGTGACAATATACAGCCTTGACGTACTCCTTTTCCTATTTGGAACCAGTCTGTTGTTCCATGTCCAGTTCTAACTGTTGCTTCCTGACCTGCATACAGATTCCTCAAGAGGCAGGTTAGGTGGTCTGGTATTCCCATCTCTTTCAGAATTTTCCACAGTATATTGTGATCCACACAGTCAAAGGCTTTGGCATAGTCAATTTTATTACAGTATAAATGAAGACAGACAAAGCTTCTGTCATAGACATCAGAAGGGGCCCGAAGAGTAACCTCCTTGTTAGTTTTATCAAGGCCTTATATACTTTTATAGGACCCACTCCCCCAACATACATCTTAAATTAACAAGATTAGAGCTAACAATAGAAAGGTCTTACCAGACCTACTCCCAAAAAATAAATCTTAATAAGATTAGGCAGAAGGTTCTTGTTAAGGAGAAGCAGGTCCTGGAGCAAGATACATTGTTATACTAAGACAAAGCAACGTAGAGAAAAACTTTCGTCCTTTTCTCCCCTCAAGAGCTCCAGGCCCCTTTCTCCTCCTCTCCCTTCCCTCTGCCACCCTCCTCCTCCTCCTCTTCCTCCTCCTCCTTCTCATCAGGGACCCTGGACTTCTTATCAACCTACCTAAGAATTTAGCTCTCTCAAAAGGAGCAGGAAAGCTGAGAGCCGAAGAATCAATGCTTTTGAACTGTGGTGTTGGAGAAGACTCTTGAAAGTCCCTTGGACTGCAAGGAGATCCAACCAGTCCATCCTAAAGGAAGTGAAGTCGCTCAATCATGTCCGACTCTTTGCAAACCCATGGACCTACCTAGCTCAGCAGTCCATGGGATTGTCCAGGCAAGAATACTGGAGTAGGCTGCCATTTCCTTCTCCAGGGGATCTTCGCAACCCAGGGATCGAACCCGGGTCTCCTGCATTGCAGACAGATGCTTTACCTTCTGACCCACTAAGGAAGCCCATCCTAAAGGAAATGAGTCCTAAATATTCATTGGAAGGACTGATGCTGAAGCTGAAACTCCAATACTTTGGCCAACTGATGTGAAGAACTTACTCATTAGAAAAGACTCTGATGCTGGGAAAGATTGAAGGCAGGAGAAGGGGATGACAGAGGAAGAGATGGTTGGATGGCATCACGAACTCAGTGGACATGAGTTTGAGTAAGCTCTGGGAGTTGGTGATGGATAGGGAAGCCTGGCGTGCTGCAGTCCATGGGGTCACAAACAGGGTACATGACTGAGCAACTGAACTGAAAGGAGCAGTAAGTGATTAGAAGAAGAACCAGAAATAGTTCGTGACAAGCACTAATGACCATCAGAATATCATGCTTTGTTCAAAAAAAGTTTGATTACACAAAACCAACATCACAACAAATACAACTAGAAAAACTGCGCTAGACCAGACTTAACCAGGCAGTTTCCCAATGAAACTAATGGCGTCTATTTACCATTATCTACTCAAAATGTCGTGTTTTCAACCAAAGCATTAAAATTATAAAAGCAGCACATATATATAGTTTAAAAAATATTTCAAACAGTACCACAGACTACAAAGTGAAAAAGTGTGCCTTCTCTTCCAGTATCCCCACCCCATAATCCCATAGAAGAGATCATTATAGACCAAACATTTCAGGTCTTGAGATCAGGTGGGGAGGTCTGGGAAGACTTCACAGAGAAGGCAGGAGTGGAAGCTATTTGGGTTGCTTGTATCTGAGATTTTATAAAGACTCCTATGATTCAACTTAAAGCTTTTCAGTAAGCCACTTTGAGATTTATGTCTAATGATGAGAAATAAGATCTCTCTCAGAAACGCTGGGATTTCCAAGCCAGATGTCCAGTCTAGAAAGTTTTATCAAAGAATCCCTCCAAGCTTAGCAGTTGCCACCCACCACTCCTCGGATTAAATAGCTTCAGAGTCCTGTGACCCACTAAGGCATTCACAGACTAATTAATCCTGCTTGTTCATCTTAAACTGTAAGAGTCTTCCAGTTGGCCACCCTGGTTAATGGAGTGTTATGTGGACTCTGTGTAGGTTGCACTCCATTCATAACTGAGCAAAACACCTGCTATTAAGCTAAGCTCCCTGCCCCACCACACTAAGTGGGGAGGGGACTTCACTGAGTGCCTTCAACAAGCCAGGCACTTTCTTCTTTTTTTTCTTAATTTATTAATTTTATTTTACTTTACAATACTGTATTGGTTTTGCCATACATCAACATGAATCCACCATGGGTGTACATGAGTTCCCAATCCTGAACCCCCCTCCCACCTCCCTCCCCATACCATCTCTCTGGGTCATCCCAGTGCACCAGCCCCAAGCATCCTGTATCCTGCATCAAACCTAGACTGGCAATTCGTTTCCTACATGATATTATACATGTTTCAATGCCATTCTCCCAAATCATCCCACCCTCTCCCTCTCCCACAGAGTCCAAAAGTCTATTCTATACATCTGTGTCTCTTTTGCTGTCTCACATACAGGGTTATCATTACCATCTTTCTAAATTCCATATATATGTGTTAGTATACTATATTGGTGTTTTTCTTTCTGGCTTACTTCACTCTGTATAATCGGCTCCAGTTTCATCCACCTCATTAGAACTGATTCAAATGTATTCTTTTTAATGGCTGAGTAATACTCCATTGTGTATATGTAACACAGCTTTCTTATCCATTCATCTGCTGATGGATATCTAGGTTGCTTCCATGTCCTGGCTATCATAAACAGTGCTGCGATGAACATTGGGGTACATGTGTCTCTTTCAATTCTGGTATCCTTGGTGTGTATGCCCAGCAGTGGGATTGCTGGGTCATAAGGCAGTTCTGTTTCCAATTTTTAAAGGAATCTCCACACTGTTCTCCATAGTGGCTATACTAGTTTGCATTCCCACCAACAATGTAAGAAGGTTCCCTTTTCTCCACACCCTCTCCAGCATTTATTGCTTGTAGACTTTTGGATAGCAGCCATTCTGACTGGTGTGAAATGGTACCTCATTGTGGTTTTGATTTGCATTTCTCTGATGATGTGTGATGTTGAGCATCTTTTCATGTGTTTGTTAGCCATCCGTATGTCTTCTTTGGAGAAATGTCTATTTAGTTCTTTGGCCCATTTTTTGATTGGGTCATTTATTTTTCTGGAATTGAGCTGCATAAGTTGCTTGTATATTTTTGAAATTAGTTGTTTGTCAGTTGCTTCATTTGCTATTATTTTCTCCCATTCCGAAGGCTGTCTTTTCACCTTGCTTATAGTTTCCTTTGTTGTGCAAAAGCTTTTAATTTTAATTAGATCCCATTTGTTTATTTTTGCTTTTATTTCCAGTATTCTGGGAGGTGGGTCGTAGAGGATCCTGCTGTGATTTATGTCAGAGAGTGTTTTGCCTATGTTCTCCTCTAGGAGTTTTATAGTTTCTGGTCTTACGTTTAGATCTTTAATACATTTTGAGTTTATTTTTGTGTGCGGTGTTAGAAAGTGTTCTAGTTTCATTGTTTTACAAGTGGTTGACCAGTTTTCCCAGCACCACTTGTTAAAGACATTGTCTTTTCACCATTGTATATTCTTCCCTCCTTTGTTGAAGATAAGGTGTCCATAGGTGTGTGGATTTATCTCTGGGCTTTCTATTTTGTTCCATTGATCTATATTTCTGTCTTTGTGAAGCCAGGCACTTTCTCTGCAGTCCTTGCAGTGGTCCCAATGGACTGGGAGATGAGTGTTACTGTGTCCGTTTTACCATGAGTCTCAGAATGGAGGTAACATTCTTAGGCTGATCAGCTATTAAGCTGCAGGACTGGGATTCAAGCTTGACTATTTTGACTGCAAAGCTCACCATCATTCACCACTTACTGATGCCTAATTGGCTACTGCCTTCCCTGTTCAGTTCAGTTCAGTCGCTCAGTCATGTCCGACTTTGTGACCCCATGAATCGCAGCACGCCAGGCCTCCCTGTCCATCACCAACTCCCAGAGTTTACTCAAACTCATATCCATCGAGTCAGTGATGCCATCCAGCCATCTCATCCTCTGCCGTCCCCTTCTCCTCCTGCTCCCAATCCCTCCCAGCATCAGAGTCTTTTCCAATGAGTCAGCTCTTCACATGAGGTGGCCAAAGTATTGGAGTTTCAGCTTTAGCATCATTCCTTCCAATGAACACCAAGGAGTGATCTCCTTCAGAATGGACAGGTTGGATCTCTTTACAGTCCAAGGGACTCTCAAGAGTCTTCTCCAACATCACAGTTCAAAAGCATCAATTCTTCAGTGCTCAGCTTTCTTCACAGTCCAACTCTCACATCCATACATGACCACTGGGAAAACCATAGCCTTGACTAGACGGACCTTAGTCGGCAAAGTAATGTCTCTGCTTTTGAATATGCTATCTAGGTTGGTCATAACTTTTCTTCCAAGGAGTCAGCGTCTTTTAATTTCATGGCTGCAGTCACCATCTGCAGTGATTTTGGAGCTTCCCCAAAAAAAGTCTGACACTGCTTCCACTGTTTCCCCATCTACTTCTCATGAAGTGATGGGACCAGATGCCATGATCTTAGTTTTCTGAATGTTGAGCTTTAAGCCAATGTATTCACTCTCCTCTTTCACTTTCATCAAGAGGCTCTTTAGTTCTTCTTCACTTGTTGCCATAGGGTGGTGTCCTCTGCATATCTGAGGTTATTGATATTTCTCCCAGCAATCTTGATTCTAGCTTATGTTTCTTCCAGTCCAGCGTTTCTCATGATGTACTCTGCATAGAAGTTAAATAAGCAGGGTGACAATATACAGCCTTGACATACTCCTTTTCCTATTTGGAACCAGTCTGTTATTCCATGTCCAGTTCTAACTGTTGCTTCCTGACCTGCATACAGATTCCTCAAGAGGCAGGTTAGGTGGTCTGGTATTCCCATCTCTCAGAATTTTCCACAGTTTATTGTGATCCACACAGTCAAAGGCTTTGGCATAGTCAAGAAAGCAGAAATAGATGTTTTTCTGGAACTCTCTTGCTTTTTCCATGATCCAGCGGATGTTGGCAATTTGATCTCTGGTTCCTCTGCCTTTTCTAAAACCAGCTTGAACATCAGGGAGTTCATGGTTCATGTATTGCTGAAACCTGGCTTGGAGAATTTTGAGCATTACTTTACTAGCATGTGAGATGAGTGCAATTGTGTGGTAGTTTGAACATTCTTTGGCATGGCCTTTCTTTGGGATTGGAATGAAAACTGACCTTTTCCAGTTCTGTGGCCACTGCTGAGTTTTCCAAATGTGCTCGCATATTGAGTGCAGCACTTTCACAGCATCATCCTTCAGGATTTGAAATAGCTCAACTGGAATTCCATCACCTCCACTATCTTTGTTTGTAGTGATGCTTTCTAAGGCCCACTTGACTTCACATTCCAGGATGTCTGGTTCTAGGTGAGTGATCACACCATCATGATTATCTGGGTCGTGAAGATCTTTTTTGTACAGTTCTTCCATGTATTCTTGCCACCTCTTCTTAACATCTTCTGTTTCTGTTAGGTCCATACCATTTCTGTCCTTTATCAAGCCCATCTTTACATGAAATGTTCCCTTGGTATCTCTAATTTTCTTGAAGAGATCTCTGGTCTTTCCCGTTCTGTTGTTTTCCTCTATTTCTTTGCATTGATCACTGAGGAAGGCTTTCTTATCTTTCCTTGCTATTCTTTGGAACTCTGCATTCAGATGCTTATATCTTTCCTTTTCTCCATTGCTTTTCAATTCTCTTCTTTTCACAGCTATTTGTAAGGCCTCCTCAGACAGCCATTTTGCTTTTTTTGCATTTCTTTTCCATGGGGACAGTCTTGGTTCCTGTCTCCTGTAGAATGTCACGAACATCCGTCCATAGTTCATCAGGAACTCTATCTATCAGATCTAGTCCCTTAAATCCATTTCTCACTTCCACTGTTTAATCATAAGGGATTTGATTTAGGTCATACCTGAATGGTCTAGCGGTTTTCCCTACTTTCTTCAATTTAAGTCTGAATTTGGCAATAAGGAGTTCATGATCTGAGCCACAGTCAGCTCCTGGTCTTGTTTTTGCTGACTGTATAGAGCTTCTCCATCTTTGGCTGCAAAGAATATAATCAATCTGATTTCAATGTTGACCATCTGGTGATGCCCATGTGTAGAGTCTTTCTCTTACCCCATGTCCAAGGTAAGAGAAATCCATAAAACAGGAGGTATTGAGAGAGGGCATCAGAGGGCAGATACACTGAAACCATAATCACAGAAAACTAGTCAATCTAATCACACTAGGACCACAGCCTTGTCTAACTCAATGAAACTAAGCCATGCCCTGTGGGGCCACACAAGATGGACAGGTCATGGTGGAGAGGTCTGACAGAATGTGGTCCGCTTGAGAAGGAAATGGCAAACCACTTCAGTATTATTGCCTTGAGAACCCCATGAACATTATGAAAAGGCAAAATGATAGGATACTGAAAGAGGAACCCCCCAGGTCGGTAGGTGCCCAATATGCTACTGGAGATCAGTGGAGAAATAACTCCAGAAAGAATCACAGGATGGATCCAAAGCAAAAACAATACCCAGTTGTGGATGTGACTGGTTATAGAAGCAAGGTCAGATGGCTGTAAAGAGCAATCTATTACATAGGAACCTGGAATGTTAGGTCCATGAATCAAGGCAAACTGAAAGTGGTCAAACAGGAGACGGCAAGAGTGAATGTTGACATTCTAGAAATCAGTGAACTAAAATGGACTGGAATGGGTGAGTTTAACTCAGATGACCATTATATCTACTACTGCAGGCAGGAATCCCTTAGAAGAAATGGAGTAGCCATCATGGTCAACAAAAGAGTCCAAAATGCAGGACTTGGATGCAGTCTCAAAATGACAGAATGATCTCTGTTTGTTTCCAAGGCAAACCATTCAGTATCACGGTAATCCAAGCCTATGCCCCAACCATTAATGCTGAATAAGCTGCAGTTGAATGGTTCTATGAAGACCTACAAGACCTTTAGAACTAACACCCAAAAAAGATGTCTTTTTTCATTATAGGGGACTGGAATGCAAAAGTAGGAAGTCAAGAAACACTTGGAGTAACCGGCAAATTTGGCCTTGGAATACGGAATGAAAAAGGACAAAGGCTGATAGAGTTTTGCCAAGAGAACGCCTTCCCTGACCACTGTCTAATTAGTGCCTCCGGTAACCCATTTCCCTCTAGTTCTGTAGCCCTACTAGATCATCAATCACAGGACACATCACCACCTTTATCCCCAGTGCCTAAAAGAGTGGCTGGCATCCAGTAGGCACTCAGTAATTATTTGTTGAAGGAGTAAACAGTGCTTTGAAAAGAATACTGAATTGCCAGCAGGACTGACCTGAGCTTAACCCTGCTGTTCAGGAATCCAGGCTGTGACCTTGGACAAGTCCGGTTCCGTCTCGGGGCCCAGGAGCCTCATCTGTGAAGTCAGAGGGCAGGCCAAAATACCCTTCTCTAACTCATGCTCTGTGGCTTCTGCAACTTGTCACCCAGCGTGAAGGCCACTCTCCTGCTGAGAAAAGGGAAACAGAACTGGAAATGCTGAATCGACGGCAGCGAGCCTGAGGCAGGGGAGAAGGTGCGGAGGAAGACCCTGAAGCTACTCGGTTTCTCCCCTCCTGCCACAGACGGGGCGCAAGCGCAGAGAGCGTGCGAAGCCTGAATAGAAGAATGTAGCCCCTCATTCGCTGAGACGGAGGAGCAACCACAAGGACACGGGAGTGGGCCCAGGGGGGACACAGAGGATGGTCCCTTATGCCAGGAAGTGCCTGTCAGTCAGATGATGAGATTAGCCTTTGCTCTTCTGCTCATCATCTTGGTGACCTCAGGGTTGTCTTATAGGATCTCTGATTCCATTCCTCTTAAGAAAAAGGTAATATTAATATTTTCTCGTGCCTCTCTCAACCACAGGTTTTCCTCTGTAAAATGGGAATAATATAACAACATATCTCACAGGAACTAAGTGATTTGAAGAGTGTTCTGTAGAATAGAGGCCTGAAAAGTACTGAAATAGAACCTGTAAGTCAAATCCATTCTTTTTAAAAAATGCTTATTTATTTATTTTTGTATTAACAACCATGCTGTGCGGCATGCAAGATGGTTCCCCAACAAGGAACTGAACCCCAGCCTCTGCAGTGAAAGTGCCAAATCCTAACCACTAGGCCATCAGGGAACTCCCTCAACCCCATGCTTGATACATGTGATGTTAGCAGCACAGAAGCATCGTGTAGTACACAGCCCAAATCTGTATAAAGACACAGATTCTCTAATCACACGGCACTCGTTTTTTTTTCCATGTTGCTTAGAACTCCCAAAAATGAAATTCAGTCATTTGTAGAATATCACTAAACACACAAAAGTCACTTGGAAAAACATGGCATGTGGCAGAAGACTGGCTGTTAAACAGGGCTCACAGACACAGGCAGGTAATATAAATGAGTGATGCTGGACAACAAGCCCCCGTGACCTTAGTGTTGGAGAGGCAATAGGGAGCGGTAGCATCTGCGGTTCACTAGAGTGCGCTTGCTCAGGAGCAAGCAGCTTCTCTGCTCCAGCCAAACGTGCTGTGTGTTTTCACATAAAATATGAAACCAAATCCATGTTTTAGGTGAAAACAATGTTGGCAAAATTCACATCTGAAAGAAGTGAGATAGCAACTATACCCTGTGGACTGCCAGATTGTGATTACTGAACAAAACTGTTAAATGATGGAATTAGTCACCAAATTAGCCAACTGCTTTCCAGACAGTCTCTTGGCTGCTGTCTTAGGACTCCTGATGTACTTCCCATTCAGCTGCTAATAGTTCTACACACTTTTAGCAAACAATGAGCACTTGCTAGAGATTTCCCAGGTGGTGCTAGTGGTAAAGAACCCTCCTGCCAATGCAGAAGACATAAGAGACATGGGTTTGATCCCTGAGTTGGGAAGATCCCTTGGAGGAAAACACAGCAACCCACTCCAGTATTCTTGCCTGGAGAATCCCATGGACAGAGGAGCCTGGAGGGCTGCAGTCCATGCGGGCGCAAAGAATCGAACACCACTGAAGCAACTTAGCATGCATGCATACACTCATGAGCCCTCACTATGCGCCTACTATGTGCAAAGTAGATACTAGACATCATGGAGGGAGTGGGGTAGGAAAAAAAAGACAAGACACAGTCTCCCTTCCCCACTCCATCTCACCCCACAATGAAACACCCAGAGGTAGATTCTGATACCCACTGGGTGATTGTTAATAGGTAATAAGTGCTTTTGGAGTTTGGACAGAGACAGAGCTTTCCATGTGGTGGTCTTTGAGAGCTGCCAGGAGGAGGTAGCAAGAGGAGATGGCTCTTAGTCAGGTTTCAAAGGTGGCTGGGATTGGAGTCAGCTGATCACATGCTTTGGCAGAGACAAAGGTCCACATATCAGTAGACTCTGCAGCTATTGCAAAAGACCCATGTCATGTAGTTGTGGGGAAATTGTTCTGGAAAGGTAAACTGGGCCTTTAAGATAGATCCTTCAATGCCAGCTTCTGGCCTTTGTCCTGAAGACTCAGCAAGGGGGTGCTGGATTGTAGTGGAGCCAATCTGATGGAGAGGGACCCCCTTATCCGACTTTCCTCTCCAGGAAAAGAAGTCAGGGCACAAGCTCCTGGGGGCCCCTCCAGGTCTGACTGTTCACCTCCTGTGTCTTATTGCAGTCCATACAGAGTAGACAAATGGGACAGAGCTGCCCCAGGCAGTCTCATGCAAGCTGTGCTTCCGAGGGAGGGGTCCCTTCGTGGTAACGATCTGGAATCTGAAACATTTCAGAGAGGCAGCAGGGCTTTTTGACATGCGGTCTTTCCCTTTTTTTAATGATGATTTCATTTTACATTTTTATTGGTCCTGCACTGACTGTTCTCAGGCTCTCTGATGGGATGTGAGATGCACTGACATTTACAGAAATCAATACATTAATAAATCACGAAGTTCATAATGTCTGATTTGCTTCTAAATGAGACAGAACTATTATCACCATAAAGTTGCACATAAAATAGGTCCAATTGTGATGTATTATATAGTCTAATCAAAGGCGTTTGAGTGAATAACCTTTCCCCCAAAGAAGAAAACAATCAAAGCCGAATAACGTCATTAATAATTCAAGGTGTGTCTGCCAAGGCTTCATTTATTAAGTGCACAGTTAAGAGGCTTCTTAGCTGAGTCCTGGAGATGACACATTGCCACCTTCTCCCTGCCTCTGGGCAGGCAGGCAGACAACCTGGCTGTGGTCCTTGCGTTCGGCAGCTCGTGTTCCAGTAGAGGGTAGCATCCAATTCTCTCCTCCAGCTGAGAACTGGACCACCGCAATGCACCCTGTGACTATCTGGATTATTAAGGGCAGAGGACATGGAGCCGTGTAATAACTCTAGGGGAGGAGAGGCAGGGAATTTTCTGTGACCGCCAGTCACTATGTCTGTTTGCTCACGTTTCTGGCGTCCACACCCATAGAAACCCTGCCCTGTTCCGTGGCAATCTGCGGACTGAGGTGCTTAGCAGCTCTCTCAGTGTCTTGCATTTGCTTATGTCCATTGCAGTTAATACAGAATGTTAATATTCACTTTAGCTAGTTAATATCCAACTTGAACTGGCAACTCTGACAGGGTAAATCACAAAACAAGAAATCTTCCTGTATTGTGAAGAGAAGCCCACGTAATTGACTAGATCCATCAGAGACGATGTAATCATGACCTGGAAAGTCTAGCAGATATGATTTTGGATTCTGCGCTTGAGAATGACCCTTAAGATCACAATCTTAATACACTAGAAGGTGGGAGTAACATTTTTGTGCACCTACTGTATGCAGAGAGAGCATTATATATCTTATCTCTTTAAATTTACAGCTACAAGATGAGTATCAAATTAGTCTAATGACCACATACCTCCTAGGGATAGTGAAATTATTAGATCAATTCTAAAACTATTACCATGCTCTCTAAGCTCACTGAGAGAGGCACTTAATATGAGGATACATTAAAACTGAATTCCAGAAAAAGCTCACTTGGACAGTCTCCATTATTTTCCTGCTTGTGATTATTCTGTATGGTATACAAGAGTTTATTTTCCCACTAACAAAGAAAGGGTTATATGTACACTTATATAGCTGATTCACTTTGTTTGTATAGCAGAAACTAACATAACATTGTAAAGCAATTATACTCTAATTAAAAAAAAGAAAGGGTTTATTTAGTTGGGTTACAAGGACTACACTGACTATGAAACTGAGTATTTCACCAGTATTAAATTGATTTTCAGGTCTTTAGTACACTGATTTTGAATAGTTAAGCGTATGCCAGCCCTTCTAAAATAGCAGTAACAAAGTGATGGAGTCAGGTCATACTGTGGATTGTGCGCTTTGCTTCCCAAATCCAGATTCAGTGAGTTCATGTTAGTAGCCTGAACTAGGCTATGATGGGGATATGTACACCAAGAAATTGGAAAATGGTATCAAGCAGGCTTCTCCCCACTCCCTCAAGTTCCCTGCTTGGAAACCATCACTCAGCAAGTTGGCATGTTATCTGGATGGCAGTGAACTACTCCTCAAAACGCAGACTGAAAGACAGGCCATTGAGTCCTTAGCCTGACCTCAATCCAATGAGTTTCCATGGATGAGAAAATTCTTTGCCAACCTGAGATAAGTCTTGCTCAGGTGGCAATTTTACTTTTCCTTTGAGTCATTCCTTCAGCTTCTCTCTGTACCTTCATTTGTCCATCTTAATACTAAGAGCATCTTTTCTCCCTAGACACTATTTTTCTCTCATCATTTGCAATAAATCATTTTAGCCTCTCAGTCAAGTAACAAAATCCCACCCATGTAATCCTCTGATTTCCTGCAGAAATATTCTAGACCCAGTCATCCTCGGTAGTTTGCCCTCTTTCCCCAAAGCAGGGCAGCCACTGCTCATTACCTGGCCGTCTCCACGTGCTGGAGCTTCAGAGCAAGGTCCCGCTGAGACTAAAGGAGAAACAGTGGGAGGTTTCCCCACCCTTCCTGACTACCAGCTGGTGGCAGGATGTAACTAATTCCCCCCTAGAGCTGTAGGAACTGTGGGAGTTCCCTAGGTAAATCATCCAAAGTTTCATCCTGGGACACTTTTTCTAGACAAAGAAGTCCACCTAAAACATTATCTAGAGATTTTCGCCTGTGGCTGAGACACTGCAGTGAAGCTGACATATATTTCTACTCTGCAACCTGGGGTGGGGGCTGGGGGGCTAGTTGGACAGAAACGTTTGCTTTGGAGATGAGAGGACACAAGAGTCCCTAATGTCAGTGGCCTTGCTCCTTGTCCTGAAACACCAGTTAGGGCTCCTTCTTGCTGTCAACCCTGGTGTCTACGTGACGCACTCCTTTCCCAGGAGTTTCTTTGTTTTTTCAGTCTTGGTGGAAAATGTGTGAATGTTACACCACCACACAGAGAAAAGAATTGTGACTTATATCACAATCTATGTAGTGACTTCGTGGAGTTTAAATAATTGCATTACATTCCTGAAAATTCATTTCTACCACCAACACCATCTTCAAGAAATTGCAGTATACAGCTGACATGCCCCTTCCATACACCCCACCTAGTATGCAGATCTAAAGGTCACCGTCAAAAACATCCCCATGTGAGAAGAAAGGTCAGAAAATTCAAGTACACTATATATATTTTTGAGACATTTAATCCAGAAAACCCCCGTCTAATGAAAGTAGCAGTACTCAAATACTCAAGTATTTTTTTGGTAGGTCTCTCCTTTGCCAGAACATTTTTAGGACTGAGGTATAAATGAAATGAGATATGTATAAATTCAATTTTGCTTAAAAGGGGCAAGAGGATTTCAAGATTAAGAGAACAGATGCTTGGAGCAAAACATGATTTGAGTTTTATTGAACCAAGAAGACTGAAAAAAATGTCTAGAACACTCAGAAAATCTTTATCAAGTCTCAACTCAGCACTCCAGGGACTCATCCTTAGGTTTATAAAATTCAGAGCTGATGAGCTGTGTGCTGTGAGTGTCTGCTTGAGCTTATGACTCACCTCTAAGTCTTGGCTGTAGGGATTTCAGCCTCCAGGATTACACTTAAGGGTCTAATAGAGCTTGTTTCCCCCTTGGCTACACAGAGGCACCAAAGAGGATCTTCACCCCTGATTACCTTGGGGTAATCTGTCAATCGAAAGAGGTTATTAAACTTATCCAGAATAGACCAACAAACCATGTTTAGGGGAGAGAAAAAATTACATTTTCAGATACCAGCATGCCATCACAAATATAGTCTCTAAAGTAAACAACATAGCTTAGGCAACATTAAAATTGAATCATTGGAAACACTAAAAATATGATAACAAGAGATGGCACATCATTCAGTTTTATGCACCCTGTCACATAAATTATTTGCAGCTCGAGTATGTTATGCTCTCTTAAGTTTCCCTCTGGGAACAGTTTTAATGGCATCCCACAAGTTTTGATATGTCATGTTTTCATTATCACTTAGTTCAAAATACTTTCTAATTTCCATGACATCTCTTCTTTTGATACATGGGGACACTTAGGAATTAGAACCATGTTGCTTGATGTCCAAACATTTGGAGATTTCTTTGTTTTCTTTTTGCTCTTGATTCTTAATTTCACCTTAGACAGAAAACATTCTGAAAATTTCAGTTCTTTGAATTCTTGGAGACTGGCTCTAAAAAGAGCCAAGAAGCAGTCCGTCTTGGTAAGTCTTCTGTGTGCGCTTGGAAAGGCTGTGTAATATTCTATGACTGTTGGGTAAAGAGACCTACGTATGTCAATGAGACCAAGTCTGCTAATTGCATCGCTCATATACTCTATGCCCTTTTTGGTCTTTTGTTTTATCAATTACAAACTGTGTGTGCATACATGCTAAGTCGTTTCAGTATGTCTGACTCTTTGTGACCTATGAACTACAGCCCGCCAGGCTCCTTTGTCCATGGGATTCTCCAGACAAGAATACTGGAGTAGGTTGCTGTGCCCTCCTCCAGGGGATCTTTCCAAGGTGTTTTTAAATCTCCAATTCTGATTGTGAGCTTGCTATTTCTCCTTCTACGTCTGTCAGCCTTTGCTTTATATGTATTTTGAAGCTATATTATTATTGCATATTAATTTAGGATTGCTATGTCTTCCCAGTGAATGGCCTCTTTCATTTTGAAAACTCTCTCTCCAGCAAAGCCTCTTGCCTTAAAGTTTAGTTTATCTGATGTTAAAATAGCCGTGCCAGAATTTCTCGATTCCTGTTTGCATGCTGTATTCTTTCACGTACTTTTCCTTTTGCCTTTGTTGTCCTTATGCTTGTGAGCAGCATTTAGTTAGGGCTTGGCTATAACCTGAAGGTTGTTCTCTTATACTGAAGAGTCTTTATTTGTCTTTGTGTTACACTTCAGCAGTTTCACTGTGATGCTTCTAGGTGTGGTTTTCTTTGTGTTTATCTGCTTGAGGTTTGTAGTACTTCTTGAATCTGTGGCTTGATTTATTACATCCATTTTTTAAATCCTCATTTATTTATCTTTCAAACATTGCCTCAGAATCATTCTTTATCTCCTTTTACAAATGGACTCCAATTACAAATGTTAGAATTTTCCATCGTGTCTTGCGCTTGTATCTCTAGTCTCCATTTTTTCTCTCTGTGCATCAGTGAGTATATTTTTCCCTTGACCTATCCAACAAATCATTAATTTTCTCCTCATCTGTGCATAAACTTCTGTTAAATCAATCTATTTAGTTATAAATTTTAGGTAATATACTTTATAATTCAAGAATTTTAAACTTACTTTCTTGTATATATTCTGGTTTTCTGATGGCATTCTCCATCTTTTATCTGTTTTCTAGAGTATATTTCATTATTGTTTTAAAGACCATGTTTGAGAGGTTCAATATCTAGGTCTCATAAATTTCTATTACCGTGTTATTTCTTTTACTTTTGATCCTGTCTCATAATATGACTGGCATTTTTAATGAAAGATGGGCATTAGAATTAAAAATTTGTAAACTACCTAGCTGAACTTCCACTTCTAGAAAGTATTAGAATAGGGGCAGTAAACTGAACCCAAATATGGGCTGAGTTGTGTTGAGGCTGGATTTCAGTCTCTGAAAGGCTGGATCTATTTCTAACTTGGTTTTGCTCCTAAAATGTAATCCTTTATAGGTCAAGCTGAAAGCCTGGGTATTTACCAGGAACCCTCTTCTTAGGGCCAAATTCAGACTTAAATTGAACAAAGTAGGGAAAACCACTAGACCATTCAGGTATGACATAAATCAAATTCTTTATGATTATACAGTGGAAGTGAGAAATAGATTTAAGGGCCTAGATCTGATAGATAGAGTGCCTGATGAACTATGAACGGAGGTTCATGACATTGTACAGGAGACAGGGATCAAGACCGTCCCCATGGAAAAGAAATGCAAAAAAAAGCAAAATGGCTGTCTGAGGAGGCCTTACAAATAGCTGTGAAAAGAAGAGAAGTGAAAAGCAAAGGAGGAAAGGAAAGATATAAGCATCTGAATGCAGAGTTCCAAAGAATAGCAAGAAGAGATAAGAAAGCCTTCTTCAATGATCAGTGCAAAGAAATAGAGGAAAACAACAGAAAGGGAAAGACTAGAGATCTCTTCAAGAAAATTAGAGATACCAAGGGAACATTTCATGCAAAGATGGGCTCGATAAAGGACAGAAATGGTATGGACCTAACAGAAGCAGAAGATATTAGAAGAGGTGGCAAGAATACATGGAAGAACTGTACAAAGACAGTTCATGACCAAGATAATCACAATGGTGTGATCACTCACCTAGAGCCAGACATCCTGGAATGTGAAGTCAAGTGGGCCTTAGAAAGCATCACTACGAACAAAGCTAGTGGAGGTGATGGAATTCCAGTTGAGCTATTTCAAATCCTGAAAGATGATGCTGTGAAAGTGCTGCACTCAATATGCCAGCAAACTTGGAAAACTCAGCAGTGGCCACAGGACTGGAAAAGGTCAGTTTTCATTCCAATCCCAAAGAAAGGCCATGCCAAAGAATGCTCAAACTACCGCACAATTGCACTCATCTCACATACTAGTAAAGTAATGCTCAAAATTCTCCAAGCCAGGCTTCAGCAATACATGAACCGTGAACTCCCTGATGTTCAAGCTGGTTTTAGAAAAGGCAGAGGAACCAGAGATCAAATTGCCAACATCCGCTGGATCATGGAAAAAGCAAGAGAGTTCCAGAAAAACATCTATTTCTGCTTTACTGACTATGCCAAAGCCTTTGACTGTGTGGATCACAATAAACTGGAAAATTCTGAAAGAGATGGGAATACCAGACCACCTAACCTGCCTCTTGTGAAACCTGTACGCAGGTCAGAAAGCAACAGTTAGAACTGGACATGGAACAACAGACTGGTTCCGAATAGGAAAAGGAGTGCGTCAAGGCTGTACATTGTCACCCTGCTTATTTAACTTTCATGCAGAGTACATCATGAGAAACGCTGGGCTGCAAGAAGCACAAACTAGAATCAAGATTGCTGGGAGAAATATCAATAACCTCAGATATGCAGATGACACCACCCTTATGGCAACAAGTGAAGAGGAACTAAAGAGCCTCTTGATGAAAGTGAAAGAGGAGAGTGAAAAAGTTGGCTTAAAGCTCAACATTCAGAAAACGAAGATCATGGCATCTGGTCCCATCACTTCATGGGAAATAGATGGGGAAACAGTGGAAACAGTGTCAAACTTTATTTTTTTTTTGGGGGGGGGGGTTCCAAAATCACTGCAGATGGTGATTGCAGCCATGAAATTAAAAGACACTTACTCCTTGGAAGGAAATTTATGACCAACCTAGATAGCATATTCAAAAGCAGAGACATTACTTTGCCGACAAAGGTCCGTCTAGTCAAGGCTATGGTTTTTCCAGTGGTCATGTATGGATGTGAGAATTGGACTGTGAAGAAAGCTGAGTGCCAAAGAATTGATACTTTTGAACTGTGGTGTTGGAGAAGACTCTTGAGAGTTCCTTGGACTGCAAGGAGATCCAACCAGTCCATTCTAAAGGAGATTAGTCCTGGGTGTTCTTTGGAAGGACTGATGCTAAAACTAAAACTCCAATACTTTGGCCACCTCATGTGAAGAGCTAACTCATTGGAAAAGACTCTGATGCTGGGAGGGATTGGGGGCATGATGAGAAGGGGACGTCAGAGGATGAGATGGCTGGATGGCATCACCAACTCGGTGCACATGAGTTTGGGTGAACTCTGGGAGTTGGTGATGGACAGGGAAGCCTGGCGTGCTGCAATTCATGGGGTCGCAAAGAGTCGGACACGACTGAGCGACTGAACTGAACTGAACTCTTCTTAGGAAGACCCAGAACTCTAACAGTTATCTCTTAACACCATGAGCCTGCAAAAGCTCTGTTTGGCTCTACAAAACTTTGTGGTAGTATGTCTTGACCTCTCAGTGTCTCTTGACTTCTGTCACTTAGGAATTAGCAAAAGCCTTGAGGAAACAAGCAGCTCGCGTTACCAGGCTCATGTCTCTGTGCTCCCTCTAGTCCAGGCCCTCAAGTTCTCAATGTCTTTGTGGCACTGATTCAGTTTTTATCTTCCCAGATTGCTGAAAGTCCTGCTCACATTCTTTGCTTAGCACACCATTTTTGCTCAATTTCTCAAATTCATTACCCATGCCATATTTTTGTAAATTAATTTATTTATTTTAATGGAGGCTAATTACTTTACAATATTGTGGTGGGTTTTGCCATAGATTGACATGGATCAGCCACGGGTGCACAGGTGTTCCCCATCCTGAACCCCCCCCACCTCCCTCCCCATCCCATCCCTCAGGGTCATCCCAGTGCACCAGCCCTGAGCACCCTGTCTCATGCATCAAACCTGGACTGGTGATCTATTTTCACATATGGTAATATACATGTTTCAATGCTATCTCTCAAATCACCCCACCCTTGCCTTCTACCACAGAGTCCAAAAGTCTGGTCTTTACATCTGTGTCTCTTTTGTTGTCTTGCACATAGGGTCATCATTACCATCTTTCTAAAATACATATATATGTGTTAATATACTGTATTGGTATTTTTCATTCTGACTTACTTCACTCTGTATAATAGGCTCCAGTTTCATCTACCTTATTAGAACTGATTCAAATGCATTCTTTTAAATAGATGAGTAATATTCCATTGTGTATATGTACCACAGTTTTCTTATCCATTCGTCTGCCAGTGGACATCTAGATTGCTTCCATGTCCTGGCTATTATAAACAGTGCTGCGATGAACATTGGGGTACACGTGTCTCTTTCAATTCTGGTTTCCTCAGTGTGTACGCCCAGCAGTGGGACTGCTGGGTCATATGGCAGTTCTATTTCCAGTTTTTTAAGGAATCTCCACACTGTTCTCCATAGTGGCTGTACTAGTTTGCATTCCCATCAACAGTGTAAGAGGGTTCCTTTTTCTCTGCACTCTGTCCAGTTTTTTTTGTTTGTAGACTTTGTGATAACAACCATTCTGACTGGCATGAGATGGTACTTCACTGTGGTTTTGATTTGCATTCCTCTGATAATGAGTGATATTGAGCATCTTTTCATGTGTTTTTAGCCATCTGTATGTCTTATTTGGAGAAATCTCTGTTTAGTTCTTTGGCCCATATTTTGATTGGGTCGTTTATCTTTCTGGAATTGAGCTGCAGGAGTTGCTTGTATATTTTTGAGATTAATTCTTTATCAGTTGCTTCATTTGCTATTATTTTCTCCCATTCTGAAGGCTGTATTTTTGCCTTGCTTATAGTTTCCTTAGTTGTGCAAAAGCTTTTAAGTTTAATTAGGTCCCATTTGTTTATTTTTGCTTTTATTTCCATTACTCTTGTAGGTGGATCATAGAGGATCCTACTGTGATTTATGTCGGAGAATGTTTTGCCTATGTTTTCCTCAAGGAGTTTTATAGTTTCTGGTCTTACATTTAGATCTTTAATCCATTTTTAGTTTATTTTTGTATATGGTGTTAGAAAGTGTTCTAGTTTCATTCTTTTACAAGTGGTTGACCAGTTTTCCTAGCACCACCTGTTAAAGAGATTGTCTTTCCACCATTGTATATTCTTGCCTCCTTTGTCAAAGATAAGGTGTCCATAGGTGTGTGGATTTATCTCTGGGCTTTCTATTTTGTTCCATTGATCTATATTTCTGTCTTTGTGCCAGTACCATACTGTCTTAATCGCTATAGCTTTGTAGTAGAGCCTGAGGTCAGGCAGGTTGATTCCTCCAGTTCCATTCTTCTTTCTCAAGATTGGTTTGGCTTTTCAAAGTTTTTTGTATTTCCATACAAATTGTGAAATTATTTGATCTAGTTCCGTGAAAAATACCATTGGTAGCTTTATAGGGATTGGATTGAATCTATAGATTGCTTTGGGTAGTATTCTCATTTTCACTATATTGATTCTTCCTATCCATGAACATGGAATATTTCTCTATCTATTTGTGTCCTCTTTGATTTCTTTCATCAGTGTTTTATAGTTTTCTATATATAGGTCTTTTGTTTCTTTAGGTAGATTTATCCCTATGCATTTTATTCTTTTCATTGCAATGGTGAATGGAATTGTTTCCTTAATTTCTCTTTCTGTTTTCTCATTGTTAGGGTGTAGGAATGCAAGAGATTTCTGTGTGTTGATTTTATTTCCCACAACTTTACTATATTCATTGATTAGCTCTAGTAATTTTCTGGTGGAGTCTTTAGGGTTTTCTATGTAGAGGATCATGTCATCTGCAAACAGTGAGAGTTTTACTTCTTCTTTTCCAATCTGGAAAAGCAGAATCCTTTTTCTTCTCTGATTGCTGTGGCTAAAACTTCCAAAACTATATTGAATAGTAGTGGTGACAGTAAGTACCTTTGTCTTGTTCCTGACTTTAGGGGAAATGCTTTCAATTTTTCACCATTGAGGATAATGTTTGCTATGGGTTTATCGTATATGGCTTTTATTATGTTGAGGTATGTTATTTCTATGCCTGCATTCTGGAGGATTTTTATCATAAATGGATGCTGAATTTTGTCAAAGCTTTCTCTGCATCTATTGAGATAATCATATGGTTTTTATCTTTCAATTTGTTAATGTGGTGTATCACATTGTTTGATTTGTGGATATTGAAGAATCCTTGCATCCTTGGGATAAAGCCCACTTTGTCATGATGTGTGATCTTTTTAATACGTATCCTGGTAGCTCTCCAAACAGTTGTGATTTTTTTAAATCCCCCTTTTCTTGTTTTTCTCAGTGAGAAGTCAGCTCTGCTTCAAGAGAGTTGCAATTCTAGGGCTCTTTCAGCTTCTGTGACTTTTCATATGCTGTTCCATTGTCCTTCTTCCTTCAAGACTCAATAAATGATCACTTTCCCTTGAAATCTTCCCTGTGACTTCTTCTGTTCCCATGCCATCCAAATGACACTACCATCCTCCTAATGCCGACACAGGAGACATAAGAGACATGATTTTGATCCCTGGGTCGGGATGATCCCCTGGAGAAGGAAATGGCAACCCATTTCTGTATTCTTGACTGGGAAATCCTATGGACAGAGGAACCTGGTAGGCTACAGTCCGTGGGATCACAAAGAGTTGGACACAACTAAGTGACTGAGTACACACACACACACACACACACACATACACACACACACACACATATACACAGAGCTTGGAATGATTTGCCAAAGAAGAATGCCATTCCAGAAATCCACAATATTCTACCAACAGTAATATTATACTTGTCCAATGCTATATATATAAGTGTTAAATGCATCAATAACAACTAAGAATCAGGACACAAATCATCTTTCAATTGTAGCATCTCTTGAAAAACCTGAAGATGTGGATTCACCAGGCTTAAATTCTACATGACAACAACTGGCTGCATAACAGCTATTTCTCTTTCATGGGGCAATGGCTCTCCAGTTCTCAGTCCCCAGCATTCTCTATGGTTGTACTTACATTACCAAACTCACCTGAATTACAGCATCACCGACTCAATGGACATGAATTTGAGCAAACTCTGGGAGATAGTGGAGGACAGAAGAGGTTGGCGTGCTACAGTCCATGGGGTCACAAAGAGCTGGACATAACTTAGCGACTGAGCAACAACAACGATTGGCATTTGAGTTTGTAATCTTGGTCTATGTGTGTGCCCTACCCATCAGTCTAAGAACTCTTTATGAATAGACATTGTATCTTTTCATCTCTCTCCCAATACCTGTCACATTCCTGGAATGCCAGAGAATTCAGACCATATTTGTAGACGTATCTCTACAAGAATGCTATACTTTTAGAACTGTAAAATTATTCTGTAGAATACTGTAATGGTGGATACAAGGCATTATACATTTATAAAAACCTACAAGACTGTACCACACAGAGTGAACTCTAATGCAAACTACGGGTTTTAGTTTAAAATAATATATCAACCCTGGTTTGTCCATTGTAACAAATATACCATACCAAGTCAAGATGTTAAAATAGGTGACATTGTAAGGGTGGAGTGCATAGGAACTCTATTTCCTGTACAAGTTTTTCATAACCTTGACTGTTCTAAAATTAGCCTCTATTAGAAAAATAAATACAAATGCTACCTATGAGAGTGATACATCCAGTAAAATAAGTTTCTCCCGCAGGATTCAGGTCAGGCAACAAGAGCAGAAATACCATAGGACACTCACCTGTCCCACCACTTTCAGGAGCAGCAGGGGAAGAAGCCTTTCCTGTCTAGGGTTGTGGGTAAGGAATGACTCAGACACACAAGGTGGTGGCTGGTCTGCTTTATGCACTGTTGGTCAGGGATACAGAGAAAGCTAGGATGATCCCAAAATAGTCCCAAAAAGGCCAACAGAAGAACGGCAACTAGAACCTGTTTCCCACTCTCTGGGACCTAGTTCCACCCAACTCCACCATGAAATAAATGGAGGATTTTCCAGGTTTCATGTTTTATATTCAGTGTAATAGGGGATTTTGCCTGCAACCACTCTGTCCAGTCATCCCAAAGTACTAAGTCATTTTTTCAGTAACCCTCTATCCTTTTCTGCATCTGTGTTACTTATCACGACTGAGAGGGGAAGAGAGAAGCAAAGACTCGTAGACTGTAAGCTCCAAGAGCAGGGAACACAGTTGTTCATTCATGAATGTACACACAGTATATATTTCACTGATTGATGTTGTTGAGTGAGTGAGTGAAGAATCCTTCAAGAATGCAGCTTCAAATCACAAAATGGCAGATTGCAGCAATGGGGCCTCTATTGTGGAGAGTTATCTTATAAGGCATTCTTCAATCAAACATGCAGATAGTTCCAGGACCATCCACATCCGTGCATCCCCTGCCCCTCGCCACCCACCTTTCTTCGGGCTGCATGGCTGCTTGGCTGCGGGCATGCTCAATGAGCCCCCTGCTGGAAGCCGTGGGCACTGCAAGGTAACCCGTTGCTCTTGGCTGTTCTGGCCGTGGGAGGTCAGTTCCAGCTCTGCTAGCAAGAGACCTCGTCACATACGTTGCGCTGGATGGTGACCTGGACACCCTCAGAGCAGACTTTCCATGGAAAATAAAAGTGTGTTTTGCTTGTGTGATGAACGGTTTTGGTTAAAGTGTTTTCTTACTTTTTCCTAGACATCGCCTGGTGGTATTACCAGTATCAGAGAGGTAAAAAAAGTTTAAACTAACTTGACTGCTTTGGTTACATTACTTTCAGTGGGAGAGCTTCTTAAGGATGTATTTTGTCATTAGTCTTCTCACACAGACCAAATTTCTGTGCCCCGTCAGCAAACTTCTTTTAAATAGAAACAGTTGAAAACATTCTTTTAGAGACAAGTTATAGGAAAATTTGCTTCCCCTAAAGAAACTGATATGTTTTCCTCTCACAGACTATAAGATACATGTAAAAGCTCAGAGCCAATTTGTGGCTCAAGTATAGTAACTGCTTGGAACAAATGACCTGAATTTCTGTGTTCTCTTTTTCCCTGTGGTCTCAACCTCCTAATCTAATTAATATTTTCCAAGGCAGTTTTTCTTATTACTTTATCTCTTTTTATTTTATTATATGTGTTTCATATAATCAACTTCAAATCCTTTTCGAAACAAAGCAAAACGTGTTTAACTAAACAAATAGTGAGGAAGAGAGAAGGTGGTAGTCTGGGTGTTATGAGATAGGTGAAAGGTAGGTGGGTGGCAGGGTAAGTGGGTAGAGATCAGGAACCAAAACCTCAGATGCCTGCAGGACTAGGCAGAGAGAAGAAATGAAGTCACGCAGAGGAAGATAGAGGGGCACACTGGAGGTTTTCATTGCCCGAGGGGCCGGCCCCTGCTCAGCTCTGATAAACTGCTGCCAAAGTGGTCAGAGAATCTCAGTTTCCAAGAGAAACTAGAAATCCAAACTCGTGCATGAATCGCTCATCTTTAAATATTGGAAATTCCCAACAAAATACATTTTCTAGGCCAAACAAGACCTGTCTTTGAACTCTGTTCAAGCCAAGGACCAACTCATTTTGCAACCTCAAAGCTAGGTGGTTGGTACAAAATCCGATCCAGAAAATATTTTCCAGTCCAAGGAGAAGGAGATGGAAATGGCCATGGTCTTTCATCCTACCATGGTTGTGAACCTAACAGAGGAGACCCCTTACCAGGGAGGAGACCACAGACTGCTCATAGTGTAAGCGCCTCACTCTTACAGGGGCAGAGAGCTTGCCAAAAGCAGAACTACCTCGAGGCTGGTTACAAACCACTGTGCAGCTTGTGCTGGAGGGAAGCAGAAGCCACTGGAGAGGCACGTGGAAGCCAGGTCTGCCTGGACTGGCTGGATTTGAGGTCCGGTTCTGTCTCCAACTGACTCTGTGAGCCAGGACTCAGGCAAAGGCAGAGGCGACAGAGGGTGGAGAACTTCTCCTGCGCTAGACGTCCTTAACGTGGGCTCCGAGAGTTTGAAAGAGACAGGAGCTCAGGGAATGTGAGTTAGGTGCATTTTCTTTCTCTGAGAGGGCCTATAGCTTTCATCCAAACTCAGAAGAGCCTGTGGCCCAGAAACATTAAAGCCACGTAATCATCTTCTCCAAACTTGCCTTCAGTCTGAGAACTACCCGTATAAGATCTACAGTCATTAAATGTTATTCTGGTACTGTATCTTGCTTTAACTACCCCCAGCATTGGATTGTTCATCATTTTTTAAGGTTCTTATAGTTAGAAAAACTCTTGCTCTTTTAGGACACCCATCTTCCTAATATTCTGATGGAGAGGGTAATGTTCCCCACTCCCCACCACACACAGGTTGTAATGGGACAATGGGCATGAAAACATTCTACAGGATAAAGGCAATTTACAAACAAAAGATATTCTGATTTATTCTTGCTTTGTGGTTATCCCCATTGTATTCACCCTCTGGGTTAATTTTTATCTTTTTCATTCAAATTCAACCTGACTTTGCAACTGGCTCATCATTATTTTTAATAACAAAAATAGTAATAACAAGTAGCACTTAGCTTCAGAAACTTTTAACAAACCTCAGAAGAAACTATCAAGGAGGCTCCCATCTATTAACTCTGTATCCTTTTCCTCCAACCAGGACGCTGGACCATCCTCTTTCCTTTAGTAGGACCACTTGGACAGCACTCAGAGGCTCCCCAGGGGAAAACAGGGATGTGAAAAGCTCCACAGCTCCTTCCAAGGTTGCTTTGGAATATAGCTAGCATGGCCAGAACCGTGAACCTTACAAAGAAAAAGAAGGGGCAGCTGGTGTGAAGGAAAGAATGCTTAGATTATGGGCACCCCCATAAGATTGCTGCGTCACTTCAGTTGTGTCTGACTGTGCGACCCCATAGATGGCAGCCCACCAGGCTTCCCCATCCCTGGGATTCTCCAGGCAACAACACTGGAGTGGGTTGCCATTTCCTTCTCCAAGATTCCCATAAGATTGCTCTATGTTTAAACAAATTAATGTTGTCCGTTCCCAAATCATGACCATGAGGGTCATAATCAGCACATTTTTAAAAAGGAATAGATTAAAATTGAGGACAGAGGACAGTTCCCATTAGTGAGAAAAAGTATTATTTCATGAAACCTTTGCTTCAAAACATTTTACAAAATTTTTCCTTTATGCATATGGATTGTGATGTAAATTGTAATTCTTACAATGAAAAAAATTAAGAACCACTGGTCTAAGCCCCTAACACTCACCACACCAGTGATTTCCCAGCACTAGCATCTTGAATCCCAAATATGTAAATTTTCTTCAGTAACTGATATGATCACAGTCTGACAATTAGAGGGTGATGAAAAAGCCAAACAAAAGCTTGGCAGTCAACATCCAAATATTCAGATATTATAGAATCTCTTTGATATGGGAAATTGACCCTGCTGGTCAGCCAGCAAACAAACCAGTTCTGTCTTAATGAAGTGAGTTTAATATTTGATATATCTATAATTACTTAGTGCATTTTTAATGAGAGAGATGGTAAGCAAGTGCAGTTTCTGAGTCAGAGTCTCTCAAACTTCTGCAAAGGAATTTCCCTGAGCTTGTGAAGAATCTGATCATAGTCAATACTGAAAAGAGAAATCTTTTAAGCTTCTGGATAAGACAGACTTGAAAAGGTATACTAGATGCCTTCAAAAATACATTAGTTCTTCTAAAAATACTTTCATGTCTTCCTTGTTTACCTTTTAATGTAACTTTCACCTCTTTTCACTGTTAAATTTCTGTGCATTTTAAAAATAAAGTTGCTACTAAAATCTAATGTTAGAAGATTTAAACCAACAACTTGTTTTCTATTTTTAAATGAGCTAAAAATATGTGGGAGAATTCTGAATTATACTTCTGTGGGATTATTTGTTTGTTTGAGAATGCGATAGTGTTTCATAATTGCTACTTAACTTGTTAGCTGGAAACATAACAATAATTAAAGGCTCTATTTAAATTATAAGGAAATTGGCCACTGGCAGCTATTTTGTGTAAACAAAGTGTCATTTATATTGAGCAATATGCTCTGATCCCTGTAGGATAAGATGGCCTGTGTTCCCTAGCACAGAAAAAAAAACAATTGGAAATTGTCACCAAGCTCTTCTGCCTCTCCCTTGGAACTCTACCCCAATGTCCATTACTTCAGAGAAGAGGTACAAGATATAAACTGACTTTGATGGATTCCTTTTTCATTGGAGTCATTGTCTCAAAAGGAAAAGTGACAATTGCGGGAAGAATCTGATGCAAAGAGACTGACGCTAGCTAGGGAAATGCACAGGGTAAGATGTGCCCACCCTATCCTCTCAGACAGAAACTCAGCCTATCCTCACTCTCCACCATCATGGGATATGATGGTGTGTGTACATTTCCAGAAGCTTGCCCATCTCATCACTACTCTTGCCAGTTCAGATTTACAGTTATCCAATACGTGGATTTGGTGATGCCTGTCTGACAACAACGGTCCAGGAAGGTTAGATGGCAATTGATTCTTGATTGAAGTAAATTTGTAGAAAGCATTCTGGTAGGTCCCAAAGGAAACTCTTCTATGGTGGTAAAGTAAAGTGAAGTGAAAGTCGCTCAGTCGTGTCCCGACTCTTTGTGACCCTATGGACTATGGAATTCTCCAGGCCAGAATACTGGAGTGGGTAGCCTTCCCTTCTCCAGGGGATCTCCCCAATCCAGGGATTGAACCCAGGTCTCCCACATTGCAGGTGGATTCTTTACCAGCTGAGCCACCAGGGAAGCCCAGTGATGATGGTGAAACGTTGAAAGTTCCGCTTATTTGGATTTTGTGATCCTTCAACAGGAGATGGACAGAGCAATAGGATGCTTTAAATGACTACAGCTTCCTAAATAATGTGAAAAACTATTGCACTGTAGTACATGTAAACAATTGTTTGCAGAGTACTTAAACCAGTTGTTTGTAGAGCCCTTCAAATGCTTCCAAAGTTTTCATGTATGTAAAGTAGCTCCCATTTAAGTTACTTTCCTACTATTTAAGGATGTCTGTTAGATATTACAATACTGGGAAATGGTTTCATATTTTTTAATTCATATTTAACATGCTATAACCTGTACTTTTTGCCAAATCGAGCTAGCCTACCTCTAGTTTCCCAGATGGTGAGAGTTTACTCTATGGTTTTTTAGTAGATTTGTCTCCCTTTTCTGTTTGGAGGATGTTAATCCATCTGCTCACTTACCTGTGTCTCTGGAATATTCAAATGGGCAGTGGAATATTCAGTGGGGAGCAAATTGAATATACAAAACAGATATTTTGAAAGACAAGGAAATGTTTTTGTATGGACTTATTTCTAGCACTTGGAACACATGTATCTCCTAGGCTGAAGTTCCCTCCATAGGTGGTGTCCAACACACCTGGAGTGATGGACTGATGGTGAGATAGAAAGTGACTGAATAGAGAGGTGGGGCTCAAGGCAAGAAGGTCATCTGCAGTGTGACCCCCCAGCCCATGACCCTATGTCCTGGTCACCACACCCCCCTTCTGACAACCCAGGCTACAGTCTGACAAGTGCCCACCAAGGTGAGCCACCTCAATGCCATCTCTTCTGGTTCCAGATAAGATTGAAGATGAGCTAGAGATGACCATGGTTTGCCATCGGCCTGAGGGGCTGGAGCAGCTGGAGGCACAGACTAACTTCACCAAGAGGGAGCTGCAAGTCCTTTATCGAGGTTTCAAAAATGTAAGCCCCACATGGCCTCTGAAGGCCCAGGCAGGATTTCCCACCTGGGACTTCACTCTCCCAAATGCCAAAGGGACCCCTCCAAGAGATTTTTGCATATACGTAAGGAAGGCCATTCTATAAAGGAGTCAGGAGAGCGCAGTCGCTCACCAGCTAGAGAGAAAGGTGCCAAGCAAGAAAGAGGCAGTCTCGGTGGATGGGAAGCCAGCCGGTGGCCCAGACCTGGCAGGGTGGCACGGCTTTGGCCTGGATACTCACCTCAGAACAGCCCATCACACCATCAGTGTCATTATCCTGGAAATGTGGGGATTTAGGTCTGCTGCTGACCCAGCTCACAGACTGAAGTAGCAGCCTGAAAGCCAACGTGTTACTTTATCTCATGATTTCATACATTTAACTTCCTGAGAGCCTGGCTGGGAAGATACTGGTAGCCCTGTTTTACATTCTCATGGTAAGGACGTTGAGAATCAGGGCTGACTCACTCAAAGTCACAAAGCATAGAAGGGGCTGAGCCAGGATCCAAACCCAGATCTTTCTATTAAAAATCCCACAGCCCAGACTCCCACCTCACAGTGCCCGTTCTCTGATAATATCTCACCATTTTGCAAAGCAGCTCCAGTCCTAGTCCTAAAGTAGAACTTCCAGCCACTCTCCTTGGAGTCACGGAAGTGCACAGGTGGTTACCCGGTCCCCGTCCACCAGGGCTCATGAGGACCCCCAAAGCTCTCAGCCTCGCCCACTGACTCCGTCTCCCTCACACAGGAGTGCCCCAGCGGTGTGGTCAATGAAGAGACGTTCAAGCAGATCTATGCTCAGTTTTTCCCTCACGGAGGTGAGTTCTGTCTTGAAAGAGACCCCTTGCGGCTCCCTCTCTGCAACCTCTGGCTCCCTTTCTGCTCCCTCTGGCTCCCTCCCTGCTCTCTCCGGCAGGCTTCCTTCCTCCAGGGCCATGGGGCCTTGTCTGCCTCCTCCTCAGGGTTGGGGTGAGCTCGGAGCTGCGTTCCTCCTCTACTGCAAGATGTGGAATCCACTAAAGCTTTAGCTGAAAAGAGCTCTGAAAATGGGCCTTCTCCCAGAGATGGTAGTGATAAAGCAGTATCATAAAGTGTCTTGAAAGCCAGTGTGGTTATGGGAGAACCTCTGAGTCTCAGAGAGGCTAAGCAGCTCGCTGCAGATCACACAGCTAGAGAGCGGCAGACCAGGATTGGGCCCCAGAGTGTGTGTCCAAAGCTCTGCTGTGTTAGGCCCACCTGCCACTGCGCCATGCTCCATCTTTTCCTTTAAAGGGCTGAGGCAAGGTGGAATTTTGAAAAAGAACTTTAGTAAATACCAGAAGCTATAAAAATAAAGGAATCCTAAAAGATGCAGGGTGAATAAAATCGTGCTTATAAATAAGGTTAGCCTGTGTGCCAGGCTCACAGCCGCTCTGCCACCCTGCCTGACTCCTGCGGGTACCCGCTCTGGCCCCGGGGTCTGGGGCATCAGAGGCTTCCCATGGCTTCCGTGTGTCACATGTCAACTTACTTCCTGCCCAGGAGCCATCTCCTGCAGGACCCATTCCTTGGGTGCCGATGAAACAGAGATCCAAGTGTCCCAGACACTTTGGGGGCTCTATTTCTCATACACCTCCCTCAGCAGCAGACAGGCGCCTTCTCAGGTGTGAGTTCCAGTACAGGACTCCTCCCCCAGCTGGGGACAGTTTTGCCCCACGCAGGCCCCAGACCCACTATTTGTTGAGTCCTGTTGAGCCACTCTTTATTGAGTTTTGACTATGTGGCAAACAACGATGGTTCTAATGATATGACTACGTGAAAAGTTAAACCGTGTGCCGAGATGGGAAGGTGAAGCTCAGAGAGGCTGTGTTACGTCCCTGCAGTCACACAGCTAGGTAGTGACAGAGCTGCTCTCGGAGTCCAGGTCATCTGACCCTTAGTGGGTGCGCACTCCGTGGCATTGTGCTGCCATCCAGAAGAACATCTTCTACACACAGGACCAACTCATTCAACCAACAAGAACTGTACACGGAGACAGGAGTGTCTCTCCAGGGATGGCTAGACTTAGGGCAAACCTGTCTTAGCTTTTGCTAGAACCTCCCCCCTAAACCCCAGGAAAACCAGACAGGCCTCAGTTCACAGCAGTGGCTTTTCCCACTCAGCAATCTTTTCCTTTCTATCACCCCAGCATCACCTTCTCCTCCTTCTTATTGCTTTTAAGTGATCTCCCTCCCCTGTGCTGCGTCCCTGTTCCCATCACCTGCCTCTCCTTCTGTGCCTTGCAGATGCCAGCATGTATGCCCATTACCTCTTCCATGCCTTCGACACCACGCAGACAGGCTCCGTGAAGTTTGAGGTATGTTTGTCTCTCAGAGGCCCCAGGGCCCCATCAACTCTTCCTTTAAATGACAGGCATGTTGGGAGGATCGGATCATTCAATGCTTCAGTTCTTTACCATTTAAGAAGGATTTTCTGAAGACAGAAGAAACAACTGTCCTCCAAGAACTCAGGGCCTCGGGGACTAACAGTCTAACGGCTCACAGGTGCACTTAGCGCTCTACACGTATTAACTCATTTAACCCTTACAATAGCCCTAACAAGGTAGGGTTCTACTGTATATTACCAGTCTACAGAAGAGGAAAGTAAGATAATGAGAGACAGAGTGGTTTTCCCAAGGTCAGACAGTAAGAGGTAAAGGAGGGCTTTGAACTCAGGTGGTATGTTTCCAGAGTCTACACTCTCAGCTGCCAGATGATGCCACCACTTGCACGGTAATTGCTGCCAGTGGGTAAGGCGACAGCTGATGTCAGCACACACTGACTTCCCTTCTTCCTCCAGAAGCTCCTTCCCCAGTATGGGGCAAGGTAGGCAGTGGAAGGTGGGTGGTGTACTTTGCTGAGCTTGGCCACATCCTTCAGGAGACAGAGGACCTGGGCGACACCATTTTGTAAAGACAGTCACGGAGTCTGACCCACAGACAGAGCACCGCCCCACCCAGTGGCTTGCTGCTTAATGTCTCATGCCTCTTCCACTTCTCAGGACTTTGTAACCGCTCTGTCAATTTTACTGAGAGGAACCGTCCATGAGAAACTAAGATGGACTTTTAATTTGTATGACATCAATAAAGATGGATACATAAACAAAGAGGTAAGTGAGCTGAGGCTAAGAGCATGAGAGAGCTAATTAGAGAGAAAATAGCCCCAGTCGTGCGGATGAAATGGGCCGAACCAGGGAGGATCTGCTTTGGGGCAGAGTTGGTTCCTGACAAAATGAAGGTCACCTTTGACCTCCCCCATTGTCCTACCCTGTCCCATTCATGGACACTCAGGATTAAGCAGATTCATTTATTCAATCTCAGTTATTCAATGCACATTCCAAAGGGGGTATAAATGATTTATTTCAGTGTAGAATAACTCTTCCCAGTGTGATTTGCATTTTAACAGGTCAACGGCCATAAGTTAAAAGTAAAAACTGGAATCGTAACATTGCAGGCATCGCCAAGAAGAGAAAAAAGGAGATCTTTCAGAAAAGGAGATTACAACTGAATCATATTCAGTGCAGTTCAGTTCAGTCGCTCAGTCGTGTCCTACTCTTTGCGACCCCATGGACTGTAGCACACCAGGCTTCCCTGTCCATCACCAACTCCTGGAGCTTACTCAGACTCACGTCCATTCAACTGTCTTATCCTCTGTCGTGATGCCATCCAACCATCTCATCCTGTCGTCCCCTTTTCCTATTAGCCACAACCTATTTTAACAACAAATAAAACCTCAGCAGGGCATCAAGTGCAGCCATCTCTAAATAACTCATCACAGATAATTTCTGAAGCTTCACTGCTGGACACCTTTAGAGCCTCAGAGTAGGTGTGGTACCTAGATGGTGAGACGCCCACAGGCCTATCTCAAAACTCACTTTGGTATCTACTGTATCCTGGAATCTCAGCCAAAGCTTGGGCTTAGCATCTCGTAGTATCCCACTTCCTGAGTTCCTATGTGCCAGGTACAGTGTCCAGAGTTACAAATATCTCTAATCCTCACCTCAACCCTCCAATTTCCATTCCTCATTCATTCAGTCATGGATTTGCTCAACATATATTTGAGGGCTTGTTAGGTGTTCTAGGTGCTGAAGATAAAGTGGTGAACAATCCCTAGAATGTGAAAAATTCTAATGTCCACTAACAGCAGATATGGTAAGAACTCCAATATATAATGGAATAACAAGTGGCCATGTAAAACCATGCAAAAGCAGTTAGATATAAATTTAAATTAGCATTATACATCCCATTTAAACATTATTTTTTACAATGGGATGTATATTATCTCACTGTTGTAAATAATTAAATGCTTCTATATATACTCAAATATATGATATTCTATGGAGAAGGAAATGGCAACCTACTCCACTATGCTTGCCTGGGAAATCCCATGAACAGAGGAACCTGATGGGCTATAGTACATGTGGTCACAAACGAGTCGGACATGACTTAGCAATGAAACAACAACAAAAGACAGTCTAAAATATTCAAATACTACTTTACAAAATATATATTTTAAAAAGGACCCTAAATTGAGATGTATAACAAGATCTTCAGCTTTGGTTCAACCATTATTCCATCTCTGAATAATCTTACTAACTCCTGCTCCCCTTCTGTAATTTACACACTAGACAAAATTGTTCCCATTAAATATCCATCAGACCTTTCTGGAGGCAGGATTAATAAAATTCTCCTTAAAAGAAAATAAAGTGCGGATAAGCAGCTTCCTGGAGAAGATAGCTGGACCTTCCCCTGGCAGTCATTTGGAAACAGTTTCATCAAAATCGTAGCAAAGGAAATCCTGAGAGCACAATCAAAATTTATCTTTAAGTCCTTTCTGTTATAAAAGTTATTCAGGAAAGAAAAGTGAAAGTGAAAGTGAAGTCGTTCAGTCGCGTCCGACTCTTTGCGACCCCATGGCCTGTAACCTATCAGGCTCCCCTGTCCATGGGATTTTCCAGGCAATAGCACTAGGGTGGATTGCCATTTCCTTCTCCAGGAAAGAAACCGATAGCCATACTAAGGACGCATTAAAGCACGCCTTTTTGAACAGGCTCGTGGGCAGGTGTACGTCCCCTAGTTCTTCCCGAGAGCAGTGACACCCCGCAGCAATGAGTGCTGGCACCTAGACCCTGGGCTCTAAACACCATTCTCCAAGAAAAGCAACCGGTCTCCTTGGACTTGGTTGATTCCAGGCCTGGGAAAGAGAAAATACAAGATGATCTTAGAGCATCTTACAGTGTCAAAAAAAAAGGGGAGGGAGTGCTATTACAGAAAAAAGGGTGGTGAAGAGCGTATCTGGAGGTCATAGAAGTCAGCCTGAAGGAGTTCACAACAGCCAAAGCTATTAATATTATAATATGAGCAACAAAATGCGAATTTATAGTTTGGGATTATAATCTGCAAAATAAATACCCATGTCGTTCAGTCGCTTAGTCGTGTCCGACTCTTTGCAACCCCATTGACTGCAGACCGCCGGGCTCTTCTGTCCACGGGATTCTCCAGACAAGAGTACTTCACTGGGTTGCCATGCCCTCTTCCAGGAGATCTTTGCAACCAGACATAGAGCCCGTGTCTCTTACATCTCCTGCATTGACAGGGGGTTCTTTACCACTAGTGCCACCTGGAAATTCCGGGTGTCTGTAGACACTCCATCAAATATCCTGAAGACAAGGCTGCGTTCCTACATCCCTTCTCCTCATTCTGAGTAGGGATCGAGGAAGCCCATGGAACACCATGCCTGGCCAGGGTAACCAGGAAAACGCCACGGGGCAACTTAACGGATACGGGGCTCCCAGCTCCTGCAGACACGGCACCAGGCGCAGAGAATTTAGCAATGAAGGATCAAGCGTGTGTCCTCAGAGCTCACAGTTTTGGGGAAACAGATCCACAGAGCAATAAGAACGACTTACTTATTTTAATGAGTATGTGCTGATCACTGTTCCATGTTACTAAAAGGTCGGAAAGAAAATATGAAAGGATTCGTAACATCTATCTGGCCCTAGGGTAATTTTTGTCTTTGTAGAAAGGGATTTTTTGGTAACAAAGATAGAAAACCATCAACATCAATGGGCTTAAGTTGAGACCTTCCTTGTAAAGATATAGGTAATTTCTCTAAAAAGTCTTTTAAGAAATAAATAATTCTTGTTAAAGTGAAAAATGTTACAGGTAGTTTAATGTAGCACATTTTAATCCCCAGTAAAAGTAGAAAGCCATTGGTCTCCCCCTACGCTACGCCCATCTCTTCCTCTCTCATCTCCCTCCTGCAGCACTGTCTTAGGACGGCCACACTGCCCTCTGCAAGAATGGTTGGCAGTGGGGAGACCCCAGAAGATGCTTTAGTGAATAGGGTAGCCATTCTCAGACCCTGCCTCTCCAGGGTTTCTCTCGATCCCTGTCTGTGTCTAATTCAACCACTCTTCTCAGAAAGCACATGTGTGTGTGGGTGCGTGTATATGTGCGTAGGCTCAGGAGGAATCCCTCATGGGAGAATCCGTGTCCTCCTCCGTCCGCCACCGCGCTTCTCCCCTCTCTATTCCTCCACCCTCGCCACTCCTCTGCTTGCGCTCCCGTCCTCCAGCATTTCTCTCATCTCCTCCATTCCATCTGCTCCAGCCTACGCTTTACAGAAGTTCATCTCTATATTTATTTGCAGTGTCTGCTCTCCCCTGATCTCAACTAAAACCTGGAAATGATTTGCCCATGCTACCAACTCTGACCCAAACTCCAGCTTTTCACCCCGACTTCTCAAGAGATGACGACATACTGACTCAGTTCCGTAGTCAGATGTCCACATTTGTTCCAATCAGCTGGTTCAAACAAAGCCACACAGGCCAGTCACGCAAAGGAATTACAGAGCAGAGAGAAGGTATTCCAAAAATGCGGTGTGGGTCTCTCAGTATGTGAACAAATCCACTCAAATCCCACTTATCATCACTTGGGAAAGCTCAGGAAGAGGTGAGCCACCCAAGAACTTCTGACAACAAAGAGAATTGTCCTGGGAAGAGGCTCCCAGGATATATACCCTTCAGCTTCCTTTCTAACTCCCTCTCATTAGCTGAGGTTCCTTTTAATCCCTTTCATTCTCAAGGGAGACAGAGAGCCCCAGACTGTCACCGAGAAGAGCTTAACTTCCTGCTTCCCACTCTGTGTGCTTCCGTGTCCCCTCTCCAGGAGATGATGGACATTGTCAAAGCCATCTATGACATGATGGGGAAATACACATATCCTGTGCTTAAAGAAGACACTCCAAGGCAGCACGTGGACATCTTCTTCCAGGTAAGAGCGCACACCCTGTGTGTAAGCTTTAAGCTCACCTTAAACCAATCAGCCCACAAGTATCTGAGCAGTGTTCTGTATCCAAGCCTCCACTACATGTGGTAAGAAACAGAGAATTACAAGATGTACCATCCCCTGGGAGCAGATTATTTTATTAAATAGACAAGTATACACTACAGAAGAGAACAAGGATGAATATCATTAAGTATAAGTGGTAGCGTGTGGACTCTAAATTTCATAAAAATGGCTGGGAGATCAGAGTAAATCGCACATGTGCATACATCAAAGATATTGTTAAGTGTATTCCTTGTGCTAAGTTGCTTCGGTTGTGCCCTACTCTGTGCTAACCTATGGACTGTAACTTGCCAGGCTCTGCTGTCCATGGGATACTCCAGGAAAGAATAGCGGTGTGGGTTGCCACGCCCTCTTTCAGGGGATCTTCCCAACCCAGGGTTCGAACCTGTGTCTCTTATGTCTCCTGCCTCGGCAGGAGGGTTCTTTACCACTGGCGCCACCTGGGAAGCCCTCAGAGCAGATACGGAAGATGTCATTAAGCACATTGTGTCGTTGGTGTTGAGCATTTGTGCTTGAGGAGCAAGGGGAAATCAGGTGGAAACTAGGACAGGCTGGAAACTAGAGCGAGATCTTTAAATGGAAGAGTTTAGCCTTGCTCTGGTAAAAAGTAGGTGGATGCTGTTAGTCTGTGACTTAGAAGAGTGGCAAGATCTTAGTGGTACCCTAGTAAAAAGAAAAGAATTCGCCTGGCAGGAGAGTATCAGCAAACACGAGAGCTCATTCTAGCCTAATCCTCCCACTTTGCAGATGGGAAAAGCGGAGGCTCAGGGAGACTCCAGGCCACACAGTAGGTGCCACGGAAGGAGCAGAACTGCCCATGCCCAGTGTGCCCGCTGCCACATGGACAGGCTGGGACTGAGGCTGGGCGAGACATGTTAGGGGCCAGCAGAAGAACCCGGCGAGGAAAGGACGAGCATCCAGAGCCTATGTTTCCATCTGAAGGATGCTCGTGGGGCTCACTGCCAAATGGACAGGCTGGGAGTGAGACTGGGCAAGACACGCCAAGGGTCAGCAGAATAATCGGGTGACGGGAAGACGAGCATCCAGAGCCAGCGTTTCCATTTGAAAGATGCTCATGGGGGTCAAAGTGCTGTAACCAGGGCCTGGAGTTGTCTGATCAATGAAAGACCATCCTAATTGTCAGGGGAATGTTGGTGAGCAAAAAGCAAGTTTGGGAATGCAGATTACCAGTTTCTTTAAACTGCTTCCTGTGTCTTTCAGAAAATGGACAAAAATAAAGATGGCATCGTGACTTTAGATGAATTTCTTGAATCCTGTCAGGAGGTAAGGAGAGATCCCAGGGCACAAAACCTCTAAATCTGGGGCTCGGAGACCTGAAGAAGGGAGAACACGGGAAACCTGCAGTCTTCCGACTCAGCCACCGCAGCCTTGGCAATACAGCTCAGGATTTCAGCAACCTCCACTCCTTAGACTGGCCTGCGGTTTTGGCCACACACGGGTTGAGCCACACAGACTAAGCAGGGGAGCAGGGGGCTGTGAGAGCCCAGAGCGGGTCTCCGTGGAACTGCAGACTTCCAAGTGGGCAGCACTGTCATTTCTCAATCTTCCTCCGCCTGATGGCCCACTCCCTAGACCAGGGGTCCCCAGCCTCCAGGATCTAATGCCTGATGATCTGAAGTGCAGCTGATGCAATAATGAAGTGAAAGTCACTTTGCGACCCCATGGACTGTAGTCCACGGGATTCTCCAGGCCAGGACACTAGGATGGGTTGCCATACCCTCCTCCAGGGGATCTTCCCAACCCAAGGATCGAACCCAGGTCTCCTACATTGCAGGTGGACTCTTTACCAGCTGAGCCACCAGGAAAACCTGATAGAAATAAAGTTCACAGTAAATGTAATGCACTTGAATCATCCCCAAACTATCCGACCCTCCCCGCCCCCCATCATCTGTGGGAAAATTGTCTTCCCCAAACCAGTCCCTGCTGCCAAAAAGATTGGGGATCACTGCCCTAGATTATAAGGGAGTTTCTGGAAAAAGTCTAAAGCTGACATTCTTAAGCCACAGTGTGCATAAGAATTGCCTCAGATGATAGTGAAAATGAACATTTCCAGGTCTCAGTCCCAGAGACTCTAGATCTTGGGTGTGGATCTAGAAAGCTTCATTTTAGCACAATTGCCCTGGCCAATGCTTTTAAAACTTTAATGTGCAAACCAGCCTCCTTGAAGTTCTTATTAAAATGCAGATCCTAATTCAGTGGGTCTCCACTGATGCTTGTGTTCTAAAGGACACACTGGCCCCAGAGTCAGCCAGAGACTGAACTGGAAATAGAAAAATGCATCTATACTCCTACTTTGTTTCAGAAAGATATACAGTTACTCTGATCTCCTCTTAGTAAGAACTGCAGGCGCAAGAAAGTGGGAGAGGGGAGAAGTTATTAACAGGAAGTGAGCACCAGCCAGGTTTTAGGCACATTACATAAACTTCACATAGCCAATATATTTAAAAGCTAGAATAGACTGAGAATTGATCTTTCTTAACTGACTTTGACCAATGGCTTGGAGAAGCCCTGCTAAGCTTGCTACTAACCTGTTAGCTGGCGGATCTTTGGGTAGTCTAGGGGTTCTGAACCAGTTATCAGGCAGCCAGAGCGGAAGTTGCTGAAAGAGAGGCTCAGGTCAGCAGTTATTTACCAACACGGTTAGAAAAATTTCCACATTTTAATCATTATGAGCTGGCTAACCACCAGTGCTCATCATACCCATTTTAAAGAAGGGAAAACTGAGGTATTGCAAAGTTCAGATATTATGATTGAGATGGAACTTGAACTATATCATTTTAATTTTGAATACTATGCCCTATTGTACTATGCTTTTTGACTATGCTTTGATTGTACTATGGTTTTTGACAGGTTTTTAATCAGTTTAGTTTCTCACATTAACAGCTTCTATAGCTATTCATTACCTCACTGGTTTTTTTCACAAACCACCCTATAAGTAGGTACTATGATCCATACCATTGCACTCACAAAAAGACTGAGGCACAGAGAGGTGCTTTAAGGTCACTCCACTAGTAACGGAGCCAGAATTAGAACCTAGGCAGCCCGGCTTCCGAATGCATGTGCTTTTAAAAGATTTCAAATACCCGTAATCAACTTTGTCGACTTTTCTCTGCTTTAGTCCGCTTTCTGTTTCATTCATGTGTCCTCTAAACGGGGCTTCCTAGGTGGCGCTAGTGGTAAAGAACCCGCCTGCCAAGGCAGGAAAGCTGACGAGACGTGAGTTCGATGAGGAGGATCCCCTGGAGGAGGGCATGGCAACGCAGCCGCGACTGAAGCAACTCAGCGTGCATGCACGTGCTCCAGATTACTCTCTTCCTCCTGCTTTTTAATTTTAATTCCGTTTTCTAGGTGCTCGTCTACATTTTTGAGACAGAGGTTTAGACCGTTGGTTTTCAACCATTCTTTTCTAACATAAGCAGTTAAAGGGATAAATTTTCTTGAGTACTGCTTTAGCTGAGTACTGCTTTAAATTCGTAGATTATTGATGTCATATTTTCATATTTTAATTTAAGATACTTTTTTCTCTGACACATGGAATTTGAAACGTGTTAAGATCCAAACATTTGAGGATTTTCTACCTCTCATACTTACTCCTTAGAGAATACACAGCAGAAAAATATAAAATAGAGGACATAAAATAGAGACATACAATAAGAAAATCAGTAAATCCAAAAATTGCCACTTTGAAAAAATTAATTAAATTGATGTGTTTAACAAGACCAATTTAAACAAAAAAGAGAGAGAATACTCAAATTATCAATATCCAGAATTAAAAGGGTGACATCACCAGAAGCTTTACAGGCACTAAAAAGTTAACAGTTCAATTTTCCAATAAATTTGATAATATATGAAGTCTACAAACCCCCTACAAAATACAACTTATCAAAACCAGCACAAAAAGAAACAGAAAATTTGAATTGTCCTATGCCTGTTACAGAAATTGTATCTGTATTTCAAATTTCCCCACAGAGAAAATGTCAGGCTCAGATGCCTTCACTGGTAAATTCTTCCAAACACTTAACAAAAAAATGATGCTAATCATACACAAACCCAAGGACACAGAGAAAAAGAGAGAACTTCTCAGTTTGATTCATGAAGCTGCCATAACCCTATTATGGAAACTTGGCAAGGCCACTACAAGATACAAAGTTTGAGGAGCTAATGTATCCTTTCTGGACACAGGCATGAAAACACAAGTCCAGCAATATGTAAAAAGCATAATACATCATGAACAAATAGGGTTTATTACAGGACTGCTAGAATGGTTTAACCTTCAACAACTAATCACTGTGATTAATGACATCATAGAATAAAACAAAAAACATGTGATCATCTCTGTAAGTACAGAAAACGCATTTGATAAAGTGCGCTTCCCCACAGCTTCTTAAAAGAAGCAGCCTTCACTGGTTTGCTGGATAATCTGTTTCTTCTGACTTTCTGTTTAAGGCCAGAGAAGGTGCTTCTTGCTTTGAATCTCTCTAGGCTCAGTAGTGTTTGCACAGGCTTAGTTGCTCCTTGCCATGGGGGATCTTAGTTCCCTATGCAGGGATCAAACTCACATCCCCTGCATTGCAAGCCAGATTCTTAACCACTGGACCCCCAGGGAAGTCCCTCATTCTGGGAGATGTGCTCACCAGTTATAGAGCTTCTCAGGGAGAAGCCTCAGAGAATTCTAACCATCCTCTTCCCTTCCCACTCCCTTCCCAGGATGACAACATCATGAGGTCCCTCCAGCTGTTCCAAAATGTCATGTAACTGTGAACGTAGCCATCTGGCTCTCAGAGACGTACTGAACAGCCAACTGAGCACCTTGATCGGCCCTCCTGCTGATTTTACACACTAACTCTTGGGACGGAAACACCTTTTACACTTTGGAAGAATTCTCTATGTAGACACGCTATGGAACCCAGGACCACGTGGCTCAGTCTCTGATTGCCAGCTCTTCCTCCTCCCTCTTCTCGAGAGAGACAAGATGAAGTCGGGTTTCTTTGGGAAGCATGCTCATCTCTTCACACTGCTGCCCTGTGGAAGGTCCCTCTGCTTGAGCTTAAACAGTAGTGCACACTTTTCTGCTTGCGTGTCCCAGGCCACTGCTTCCAAGTCCAGCAGACCTTGATGTATCTGGAAGCAAGATGACCTGAGCCAAACACACACCATCGTCCGGCCTCCCAAACCAATGTGCCTGTTTCCCTTTCTTTGGTGGGAAGAATGAGCGTTATACAGCACAGTCAGAATCTACCATGACTAGATCGGGAGAGCCAGCACCTAACATATGTAGGATAGGACTGAACTATTAAGCACGGCATTGTCTGATGACCCAAACTGCCCATGCGCTCCGTTTCCAGAGGCAAGGACAGTAGTGCCCTCTCATGCTAGCATCCGCGCTACTGGCGCAGGAAGGGAGCCGGTGCCCAGTGACCCATGCCCCACTCCATCTCCTGCCTGAGTCCAGCACTGCATGCCCCCCCCCCCCCCAGAAAGCCCAGGATGCCTGCAAATCGCTGTGATTTTATACCATCTTCTAATCAATAAACAGAACTATTTCTTACACTCTTAATCTTCATTTCATCCATGACTACATTGGGCAGAAAAGGTAAGTTATGAAAAGGGAAGGCTAGTCCATTCCTTTGGCATCCAGTTGTTAGTACTTCCATTGTGCCAGGCACTGTGCTAAGCAGAGCATCACCCTCCCCCAGGCAAATATCTGATTCAAATGCAAAGACTGTGACCATAAGCAAAGGCAGCTTAAAGATGAGACTCTTCACATTGTCCCTTCCAGCACAACTGCCACTCCCAAGACCCTCTGGTGTAGAAAGTCTGGAGCCTCACATTGCGTGGTTGGGGATACAGAGATGAAGTGGTGCGTAGGACCTTCTGCTGGGGGACTTGGAATCCAGGAGTTGATCAAGAGACTCCAGCCTATAAACAGCAAATAATTGCTTATATTAAACACTGGGAGTCTTGGTTTCCTCGTATGACATTAAAAAGATTAAGAGTTAACAGTGGCATTCTTGGAAAGAAAGCCATGTACTGAACCCCTATTGCTGCCAAGGGCTGCACTAAGGGCTGATATACATGACCTTATTTTATGGTAGAATGCTCTGGAAGGTAGAGTCTTCATGTCGCTGATTTGGACCCTGACGCTCAAAGAGGTAAGGAACACTGACTAAGGTAGCACAGCTCCCTAGAAAGAGTGCACTCTTCCCACAGTGTCCTACAGCCTCCTGCTAGGGGATTCTGTCTCCCCTCGAGGAGCCAAGGGTCCCTCACACAAATCTCACTCATCTCTGGTCAGCTCCGAGAGGCAAAGGCATTTTTTGAACCCAAATAGCAGATGAGGAAACAGATACAGAGAAGGGTAAGACTTAGGTATCAGTGGATACCTCAGGTATCTTAGGTATCTGTGCAAGAGCAGGTCACCACACCTCTGCATGCATGAAATACTCCCAATCTGGTTGCCATTGGCTACTGCTTCTTATGGCTAGGAATACAGAGGCCACTGCTCTGCCTCTCTGTTTGAGCTTCCTGAGTGCAGCCATGCAGTCATCTAAGGCTGCTGGACATGTGGCTGGCCCCTAACAAGGCATACAGTTAGGCCCAAGCAGAGGATCTCTACTTGTGACCCTCCCCACACTGGGTACACACCTGCCTCCTGAGGTTGTACAATGTCTAGGCCATGGTTCTCCACCCTGGCTACACGTTCATAATCAACTGGGGAGCTTTGAAGAATGCCAACACCTGGACCCCACCCCTGACCAATTGAAGCAGAATCTCTGAGGGTAGAACCCAGATATCAGAATTCCTTAGAAGCTGCCCAGTGATAGTAAAATGCACACAGAGCTACAGTGGGGAACTGACCATACCCAGGGCTATGAGTGAGCCCAGGATCTGAACCATCCCACTGGCTACAATCATTGACTCAGAGCTGGGCTTCGTACATATGCCAGTCCACACAGCATGAATCTCAAGACTTGTGCTAGGAACCGTGGGTCAAAGATGTTCTGCCTCCTATTGGACATGAATAAGAGACAGTCCTAGGACAGCTTGCAGTGATTTGGGAATTCTGAGAGCTTATCTGATAACCAAAGGACAGATAAACCAGAATCACAGGAGATAAGCAGAGAGGTTTGGCTTTTTAAAAAATAAACAATGTAAAAATAAACCAGAAATTGATGAGATCATTGAGCTGCTGGATCAAGCTGCACCTGAACCTACACATACCTATGACCTTTCCAGATGCCTTTGTTTAATGCCTATGTTAGTTTAGCCCAGCGTTTCTCCCCCATGGCTACCTATCAGAATCACAGAAATTTTTTGAAGTACCTAATGCCTGAGTCTTATCCCAGGTTCTGAATCAGAATTTCCAGAGGCGGGGCCCTGAGCATCAGCATGTGTTAAAAAACTCTCCAGGTGATTCCAGTGTACAGCTAGGGCTGAGAGCCCTTGCTCTAGAAGAATGGAAGGGCTGCTACCCTTTTCCCTGTCCTGGCCAGACCACAAGTAAGAAACCCAATTCAGTCCTCAGAACCTAATACTGACAGGAAAATCAGCATCTGGAGATATCAGAGAGAAATCCGAATGGAAGGAAGATTCAAAACTTGTCCTCAGATGAATAAGCAACAGAAAGGACGTTGGTCGTCCTGGTGGGTAGAGAGATAAGGACACCCTGTTGGAGCAATTGCAAGGAAATGGGCCAGCATTAGTCAAAGCTTTTAATAAAGGAATGAGATAAAAATAAACTCTGCGGTTTCCACAGAGGCATAGAAACAAAAAGAGGCCTGGGCGCTTGTGAATCCATGCATCCCTCAGCAACTGAGGTATTCGAGAAACAAGGTTCTCAGCTTGGAACATCCATCCCCTTGGCATCCTGGAGGGATCCTCCTCCTCCTGAATCATCCATCAGCTTATCACTATTTGCCAGTCGTCATGCCTGCTGATGGGGATTCAGCTGTGTAGTAGACGTCTTGCCAGACACCCTTGGCATTCACTCCTGCGGACTCAACGGCTGCCGACTGCAAATGCATGTAACTTTTTGCCTATGACTCTGACTGGCACAGACAGACTGTGGCCAAGATAGCCCCACTCTGTTTGCAGGCAGGGCAGGCAGGAAGAATCAGGTTGTTAACACTTCCTAGGAGCAGCCCTTAGCCAATGACTAATGCCAAGTTGGCAAATCAATACCCTAGGTCCCATAAGGAAGAACCCTTGCCTTTTCCCAGACTACTTTCTCCACTGAAATTGAGCCCCAATCACCCACAGTAGTAACCTACTCAAAAGTGCACCCCTTATTGACCTCTTTCTCTTCCCTGTCTCCTTTCCTGCACCCCCTTGCCATTACTTCCTGGAATCACCTCCCAGGTAAACTACTCAGTTCCACATCCTTGTCCCAGGACTGGCTTCTGGAGGAACCTAACCTAAAACAAGCAATGAATAGGACCGGTATGTGTCCTGCTCTTGTGAATCTTATATTCTATTGAACGCAAACAGACGACGATAAAATGATTTGGGGTAAAGCGGTATGAAGAGAACAGAAGTGTAACATGGGAAGAATGACTGGGGTGGCTGCTCCAGACAGGGTGGAGTGGAAAGGCTCCTTTGTGTTGAAGCTGACGTGATCTCAGAGGTTGGGGGGTCATCAAGCACTTTCAGAAAACCTGGGTCTAAGCTTGCTGTGACTTCTTGCTCAGGCTTCTGAGATTCTCTTATTCCAATAAGGAAATCCGATCTGATGTGGAAATGAAAAATCCCATCATGACCAATCCGTTGGTTCGCTAACATCCCCTCTCTGAATAAATCCTGAGCAAGGCCAGGAAGGCCCACTGGAGAAGCTGCCGGGAGGAGATCCAGGTGGTGTGGGGGCCGCTGCTCGGCGCCAGGCTCTCCATGGATGAGACCCTACCTGAACCTCACAACCGCCCTGTGAGGCAGGCACTTAGGCACCTGTGCTTCAGATGAGAAAAAGATGCCCAGAGACACAGAGGGAAGCGCTCACAACAGCTGGAAATGTGCTTAAAAGCCTACCAGCTCCAAAATCCAAGCCCAGCTCCACTTCCCAGAGAACATGAAAACTGTCTCCACCTATTCCTAAAACTAGCTGTAATGATGTATAAACACCAGAAGGTGTTAGAAAGCAGCAGTCATGAAAACCAAAGCAGTGAAAACAAGTCCACAAATTCAAGCCAAATTACAGTTCCTCTAGAGGGAATGATGCCAAAAACATGTGCAAAGATGCCCATATGGGTTTCTTATAGGAGCTGAAAGAAGTCTCTTCACATCAGAATAAGGCCCAATTTAATTTGCAGACCTCAAAAAACCTCTGCACCCCCGTCTAGGGACTGATCGGAGACCAAAAACCTCAGATCTTGAAGAGAAGAGGAAAATCTCACGAGTCACCAGCCCCTCTGAGTGGACTTTTGATGGTGCATGAGATTTTGAGAGCTAACTACTCACAGGTCTAGGCATGGAGCACGTGACGTAGTCTAGGCTAATCATTCCCTCCCATGCCTCCGGCCACAGTGATTGGTTCAGGGGTAGGCTTACGACCTAAGCCAGTGCAGTTATCATACAATGGAATACAACTCAGCAATAAAGAAAAATGAATTGTTGACAGATACAACATGGGCCAATCGCAAAACAATTATACTGATGAAAGAAACCAGACAAAAAGAATACATACTGTATGTATCCATAATACGAAATCTAGAAAACACGAACTAATCTATAGCGACAAGAAGCAGGTCAATGGTTATCGGGGGCTGGGGCGGGTCAGCACAGAGAGAAGGAGCGAAGGATATCACCAAGGGGCAAGAGGAGACTTTCGGGAGTGGTGGGTGTATTTGTTATTTTGATTGTGTGATGATTTCATGAGTATACACATCTATCAAAAACATTAAATTATACATTTTAAGTATGTGTAGTTTATTTTTTGTATTATATGTCAAATTATATCATATAGATGTTTTTAAAATTGGTCTGGGATCCCAGAGCACACCACCACCAGCTTTCGTGGTTTGCCTGCCATTCTGGGACCTCTGTTCTTCAAGAAGCACTTTACACTTTACGTGAACAAGCCTCATCATTTTACCTTCCCTGGTCAGTCTTTTGGCCAGTTTATTCCAGCCAAGTTTCTCCGGCTGTATCACTCCGCTCTCTACCCCCACCAGGAAGCCTGCCAAGTGAATCCTACCTCGCCTCCCCGCTCCCGGAGTCCAAGCCAGGCCCCTTCTCCAGACGAGAACTCCTGAAGCATGGCCAGAACCTGGTGGCAGGTGACCAGGAACTAAGAGTACCCAGCCCTCCCATCTCTTAGACCCCCACTCCCTGCCCAGTCCAAGGAGCCAAAGTCTCCGTGCTGACACAGAATAGTGAGTGCCTGGGGAGAGGCGGGGAAAGATGGGTCGCTGTGGATTCTAGCGGGGAAAGCGACAGAGACACCAAACTGCCTGCTGGAAAGTAAGTGAAAGATGGAGAAAAGGAAGCAGAGAGGAGTCTGGGGAGGCAGAGAAGGAACTTAGAAAGAACGAATGAGGGAAAATGAATGTGCTCACAAACTCCTTACAAGATAAACGTTAGCCCACTGTGACGGTTAATTTTTTGTGTTAACTTGGCTAAGCCACTGTACCCATTTTTTCGTCGAATGCCATTCCAAATGTTGCTTTTCCCGGGTGGTCCAGTGGGTAAAGAATCTGCCTGCCAGGCCGGACATGCAGGAAATGAAGGTTCCATCCACCGGTCGGGAAGGTCCCCTGGAGAAGGGAATGGCAACCCACTCCAGTATTCTTGCCTGGGAAATCTTATGGACAGAGGAGCCTGGGTGGCTACAGTTCATGGGGTTTCAAAGAGTTGGATACGGCTGAAGCAATGCTTAAATTTTGCATTCATAGATGTGATTGACATTTAAATCTGAATAAAAGACTATCCTCTAAAAGGTACTGGGCTTCCTCACATCAACTGAAGGCCTCAAGAGAAAAGATTAAAGTCCGCTGGGAAGAAGGCATTCTGCCTCCAGAGAGGCAGAAGAACTTCTGGATAACTGAGAAGGATCTATGGAAAGCTGATGAGCAGCCAGAGAGTGGACTAAACGGAGAGGACTAGTCCTTCTTGGACACCTGCTACGTGCCGAGCATCTCTGTACAGCACCTCATTTAGAACCGCGGCAACTTTCTGTGATCAGTTCAGTTCAGTTGCTCAGTCGTGTCTGACTCTTTGTGACCCCATGAATCACAGCACGCCAGGCCTCCCTGTCCATCACCAACTTCCGGAGTTCACTCAGACTCATGTCCATCGAGTCTGTGATACCATCCAGCCATCTCATCCTCGGTCGTCCCCTTCTCCTCCTGCCCCCAATCCCTCCCAGCATCGGAGTCTTTTCCAATGAGTCAACTCCTTGCATGAGGTGGCCAAAGTATTGGAATTTCAGCTTTAGCATCATTTCTTCCTAAGAAATCCCAGGACTGATCTCCTTCAGAATGGACTGGTTGGATCTCCTTGCAGTCCAAGGGACTCTCAAGAGTCTTCTCCAACACCACAGTTCAAAAGCATCAATTCTTCGGCGCTCAGCCTTCTTCACAGTCCAACTTTCACATCCAAACATGACCACTGGAAAAACCATAGCCTTGATTAGACGGACCTTAGTTGGCGAAGTAATGTCTCTGCTTTCTAATATGCTGTCTAGGTCACAACTTTCCTTCCAAGGAGTAAGTGTCTTTTAATTTCATGGCTGCAACCCTGGCAACTTTCTGGGATAGGAATATAAATAATTTTAAAAGTACCCATTTTCCAGATGGGAAGAACTCAGTGAAATGAAATCAGGGGCCCAAAGTCACTGCTGGTAATTAATGGACACAGGATTTAATAATTATAATAATGGCCATAACAACATTAACTCAGTGCTTACAATGAGCCAGATGCCATTCTAAGTGCCTAAAGTCATTTCACGTAATCCTCACAACAACAACAATTCATTCCACGCACACCCCTGACCTGGCCACCTCTCACTCCAGTAACACCTCCACACTGCTGTCCGAAGGGAATGCCAGAGGATTCCAGTAATCCTGGAAGGTTTCCCAGCAGAGGTGGGACCTGAAGAGACCACAGGCAGGAGGAGGGGACCCCAAATCAGGGAGAGGTGTCAGGAAGCCAGTGACGCTTAAAGGATCATGAGCAGCCAAGATGGGGGTGGTGAGGGGTCAGGCTGGGCCACCAGATGGACAGCCTCAGATGCCAGGCCAACAGAAGGGGCTTGCTCTGGAGCGGGCAGGGAGTCACAGGGTTCTGGGGAAGATGGAGCCGCAGGCTGAAATGGAGCTGAAGAGAGGTGTCTCCAGAGGCCAAAGGGGGACCAGCTCTGGGAAGGATGGTGGTGCGTGCCTGTGTGCGTGCTAAGTGAATTCAGTTGTGTCTGACTCTTTACGACTCTTTGAGCCACGGTCCTCCAAGCTCCTGTGTCCATGGGATTCTCCAGGCAAGAACACTGGAGTGGCTTGCTATGGCCTTCTCCAGGAGACCTTCCCGATTCAGGGACTGAACCCATGTCTCTCAGGCATTGGCAGGCGGGTTCTTTACCACTAGCACCACCCGGGAAACCCACACGGATCGGCGGGGACCTCACGAATTCGACCAAAAGCATGGGGAGTGGCTGGCGGGTGAGTGGACCAAAGAACTAAAAACCCGGTAGGACCAGCGTGAGAGCCTGCAGGACCACGCAGAGGCCGTGGTGACCGATGGGAGACGCAGATGACGACGGGGCCGCAGCGCACTCAGCAGCACCCTCTTCGCACACAGGAGCGGAACCGGGAGGCTGTGGCCCGCTGGCGCGCGCGGCGGTGCTGCTCGCCAGACGCCGCTAGATGGAGCAGGCGCCCCGCTGAACGCGCCGCGGGCACCCCTGCCTGGGCCTCCCCGCAGGGCCCGGGAGCCAGGCGGCGCGAAGCTGCCGCCCGAGAGGGAACGGGGGGATGCGCCCCACCGCCCCAAACCTCAGCGCCTGGGCGTGCAGAGGGCCTCCTGCCTTCAAGGGCTGGGCGCCGGGTTACGCTCCGCTGCCATCGCCTTGGAAGCGAACCCACATTTACGTCTGCTCCGAGGCCTGCGCGTCATGCAGCAGGTCCGACGCTGCTTTCCCTTCACTTTAACGTGGTGACTCATTTATCCCGCCCACACCAAGGAGAGGTAAGGTGAGTGAGTGAGTGAGTGAGTGAGTGAGTGAAAGTCGCTCAGTCGTGCCCGACTCTTTGCGACTCCATGGACTTATACAGTCCATGGAATTCTCCAGGCCAGAATACTGGAGTGGGTAGCGATTCCCTTCTCCAGGGGATCTTCCCAACCCAGGGATCGAACCCAGGACTCCTGCATTGCAGGCGGATTCCTTACCAGCTGAGCTATCAGGGAAGCCCCGAGAGGTAAGGATATGGTCCCATTTCACAGACCAAGAAACCAAGGCTCAGGGAAGGGATGAGACTTGTCCAAGATCACATGCTGGTTGATGGGGTTGCCCACCGGAAGCAGCATCTTTGATCCCCAAGGACAGCGGTTCTTTCCTGCCCACATCAGAGGCTGCCCTCTGAAGGCACTGGCCCTGCCAGAATGCAGACAAAGGCTTCTGCCCCTGCCTCCTTCAGGCCCGCCTGGTGCTCTGAAGCTGAAGTGGGGCTGGGATGAAGGGGCCAGGAGTAGAGACGTCCCCAGAGTCTCCATTTCTTTGGGTGATTGAAAGATCCTGGGCAGCCAGAAGGAAAAGTTCATCTTCCCAGCCCAGGACTTGTTAGTCCTGGCTTGTTAGGCCTCCAGGACAGACAGCCACAGACGTGGGTACTGAAAGACCTGCCCATTGGCAGGGTGAGTAGAAGGGAGTCAAGGGTCTGGCCTCCCAGTGAGTGCACCAGCCCAGAGGTGGACTTCTCCTTCCAGAATGCCCTAAGCAGGTGACCTCTTAGCCTCATGTCCATCAAAAGTAAACCAGAAGAATTCGCGGGGTGGCAGTGACAATTAAACCCTTCATGCGCCTGGCAAGCTGCAGGCCCTCTCTAAATCTTCCTCTGTTTACTTTCGGGTTTGATCATGACAGCAACTGGGTTATCTGCCCTGTCATCTTCCCCTTAGGAGGCAGAGGCCTCAGAGACAGCTGGGAGGGCTGAGGATGGGAAAACTCTGAGAAATGTGGTCCAACAAGCCAGACCAGAGGGGTGCCACTAACTGTGGGTCTGGAGAGAGGCCTGCAGAGCGCCTTCCTGCTGGGAGAGGCTGCAGAGAAGCAAGAGGGGAGAAGGGAAGAAAACAGCCAAATGATGATAGTACTCCTACAGCACCCTGGGCTGCTCTCAAAGCCTCTTCTGATGCACTTTGCTTGCTTGCTTCTCCCTGCAGCTCCTCTAGGAAGCCGGCTGGGCACTCACCACCCGTTTACAAATGAGTGGTCTGCCCAAGGTCAAGAGGCGACACAAGGGCTTGACTCAGTCTTCTGAATTTTGGTTCAGGGTTCACCCTAGTGCTGCAGAATCAGGTCACGGGATGGAGAGACAGAAAAGGCAGAATAAGCCTCTTTGCTTTTCCAGATGCACAGAGCTAAGAGTGGGCGCTGGGCTCGGGGATTGGGGCCTGAAGAACAGAAGATTCTCCAAATTCCAGGGATTTTGGCCTCCTTAGAGTCTAGGCTGAACCAGGATGAAAGGCTGTCCCAGAGTCCTTGGAGAAAGACAGGCTTGGGCTCCAACCCCACTGCTGTGATGTACTTGCTACGTGACCTCAGATAAGTGACTACACCTCTCTGAGCCTCTATTTCATTATTTATAAAGCAGGGATGGTAATACTTACCTCACAAGATTAGAATGTTGTGGGGGAAAGTGAGTGGGTTTTACAGGCTGGGTTCAGATTCCAGCTCTGCCATTTATGAGCTATATGATCTTGAGCAAGAAGTCTTCACCTCCATAAGCCTCAGCTTTCTCATCTGAAGAATGGGGATGTTAAGAACTCCTGCCTAAAGGTAGTAGAGATGAAATATTAGCTAGAAATTAGTAGACAGCTTATGGGCTTCCCAGGTGGTGCTAGTGGTAAAGAAGCCACCTGCCAATGCAGGAGACACAAGAGACGCAGGTTCGATCCCTGAGTTGCGAAGATCCCCTGCAGGAGAAAATGACCACCCATTTCAGTATTCTTGCCTGGACAATTCCAAGGACAGAGGAGCCTGGCAGGATGCAGTCCACAGGGTCGCAAGGAGTCAGACACAACTGAACCAACTTAGCACACATGTCCATACAGACACCTCGCCTGGTCTCCCCTGGTGAGAAGGAGGGGAAATGCTGCTGCACTTCACTCCAGAGGTACCCCAGGCCCAGGCCTGGCGCCTGCTCACGGGGCAGTCAGCTCAGGAGCATTCCTGCTGTCAGCAGGCCGCCTCTCGGGAGTGAGAGTTGACATTCAGAGAGAGCGGGATATTAACCAGGCACTATCAACAATGGAAAGACTGTGAATTATCTGAAATCTGGGTCTTTCATCCCAAGACCTCAGAACCACCTCAGGGCTGCCTGACACTGAAACACTAAGTAAAAACCAACCCTCAGGGACAAGGCTAGGACAGGACTTGGAGATCACGGAAAGGAACAGCGTCCTTATCACACTCTGGGGCTCTGCATCATTGCTTCTTTCACTAGGCAAGGAGCAGGGCAGATGTGTGCCCTGGACTCAGGCAGCCTGCCTTTAGACTCAGTCACTCACTCTCTTCCTGTGCCTCAGTTTCCTTATCTGTCAAGTCGAGCTAATAACACCTTTTGCAGTAAATTACTTTAACACTTAAAGTAATACTTTAACACTTAATAAGTGTTCAATTTAAGGATTAGCACATTAACTCAGGTAAAGCCCAGGTAACGCTAATGGTAAAAAACCCGTCTGCCAATGCATAAGAGACGCAGGTTCGATCTCTGGGTCAGGAAGATCCCCTGGAGGAGGAAACGACAACCCACTCCAGTGTTCTTGCCTGGAGAATCACTTGGACAGAGGAGCCTGGCAGGCCACAGTCCATGGGGTTGCAAAGAGTCCACGCAAAGCCCTTAGAAAAAGGTCTGGTATACTCACTTATAAAAAAGAGAATAAAATTACGATAACTATTATATCCATATAATAGCAACTACTGTCGTTGTTGATTCTATTCTGTTGTATACTGAAGACTCTCCCATGATGTATATGATAAAATCTCACCTACTTAGCAAGGCCTACAGCATGGCTCATGGCCTACTCCGCACCTACTGCCCACTTCTGTCTGCTGACACTGCTTCCCCAGGAGTCTATATGCAACTAAACCAAACTAGAGCCTGCTCTCCTGTAGTGTTGGGTACGTCCATGCCATTGTATGCATTGTCCCTCTTTGTAGAATGCGCTCTCTCTCCCTAGCCCCTGGGCAAACCTCAGCTCACCCTTGAGACCTCATATAATTGCTGCCACTTTTTTTGGCTGCCCTGGTTCTTCATTGCTTTGCGTGGACTTTCTTCAGTTGTGGCGAAGGCGGGCGACTCTCTGGTTTCAGTTCGTGGGCGCCTCGCTGCAGTTGCCGAGCGCAGGCTTTCGGCGTGCACGCTTCGGAAGCTGCAGCGCGCAGCCTCAGTAGCGGTGGCACACGGGCAATCCCACAGTTGCTCCTTGGTGTGTGGAATCTTCTCGGACTCGGGATCAAATCTGTGCGCTCTGCATTGGCAGGCGGATTCTTATCCACTGCGCCAACAGGGAAGTCCTTGTCGCCACTTCTGAGACATCTTCTCAACCTCGAGTGTGGCTGGCCCGCCCACCTCTGCGCATTTCGCAGCTGAGCGCCTGCTCCTCTGCTGCTATGTTCAAGTCCCCCAGAATTTCAAGCTTCTTAAGGGAAAGGCCCACATCACATTCTTCTCCCCACAAGCACTGGCACTTCACACAGCGCCTGCACATATCAGACATTTGGGAATTGTTTGCTGAGTGAACACATCCCTTGCCAGCATCACGGTTGACAACACGTTTGGAGCTAGTAACACCTTTCACAGTATTAGTTTAAATCTGAGGGTTAACACAGTAACTCAGGCAAAGCCCTGTAACAACATGCCCATCAGTACGGAGCTGACCTGAGAGCCAGTACTTGGCACCTTTCCCCTCTCCAGGTTGATGGCTGGGCCTTCCCTAGCGCCAGGCTCCCCACAGGCTTCAGTGCATGGACAGGAAGGACAATAGGAAGCAGGTCCTTGAAATCAACGAGAAGAGCTTCCATATCCTACTGGTCATGATCTGGAGACCCAAGCTGGATTCTTTATGGAACTCCTGGAAATAATCCGGAAAGCTGGATCTTAACACCCCCACACTCTGCATGAAGACAGAGCCCTAGGCTGAGATCAGACCAGAGATGAGGGGAGGAGGGCTCCATGCTCTGCATGTGAGTCTGACCCGAAGGCGCTGCTCAAAAGGAGGGGACTGCCTGGGGAGCCGTTTCTCAGGCCCTCTGGAGAGTCCCAAGAGCTGTTGCGAACATCCTCCTGTTTTGGAACGCGTCTCTCCTCCCTGTCACTCTGTATTGTGTGGCCCGGGGCCCCCCCTTGGAGCCGAGGCACCGACTCTCTGTTGGCCACACTTCCAGGCACTCTGTGTACCCCAGGAGCAATCTGCCGCAGCCAGTATGTGCCAGAGCGAGAAGGGGCATGCCGGTCTGCCTGGTTCCAAAGCTGCACCTTCCCCTAACACCCAACAGATAGCCTCACAGCCCACAGTATGACCAGAGGTTGAGAGGGTGAACTTTGGCACCAGGCCACTTCTGGTGCCAGCTCTTCCACTTATTGGCCGGAGCCTGTGGACAAGTGACATAACCTCTCTGTGTCTCAGTTTCCTCACCTGTAAAATGGGGGTGTGGTGGCCGTGGAGATGTGCTGCCCAGACCTCCTTCAAGAGAACTTACCTTCTGCTTATGGGTTCAGAGTAGGGGCCGTGATGTGGGTGTGATCGTCCCCCTCTGCCCCAGAAGAGAAGGAGCCCAGGGCTGACCGCTGCTGGGCCTGGGGCCATGTGACCCTGCAGGCCGTGCCAGACAGTGACTGAGCGGCATGGGGGCGGGGGTGTTAGTTTCAGCCCGTTCCTGCAGGACAGGTGGTCTAGAAAGTGACTTCTGCCTGGAGACTGCCATCAGCCTGGCTGGGGGTTTCTCAGAACTGCACTGCTGTCTGAAGCTCTTTCTACCCAGTCTTCCTGCCCTCTCTCCTTTTTACAGCTGTTAGCCCTACATCAGTGTCCCGGCCTTTACCCTTCATAGCTGTTTAGTCTCGGATCTCTGGCACATCTGATCTCCTCTTGACCTCTGCTTCTTGAAGGACCCTAACTTGTAATAACTAATAATAATACAATAATAAAAAGTAGTCACTGTACCTTCTTGATCAGGGTTGTGGCCAAGGGTTAGCGAGTTACTCTTTGTAACCGCACAGGAGAGCACATTTGTGTTAGCTCTCGCCTTTGCTGCAAACAGCATCAGCTTCACTCACAGCTTTGTCTGATAGCAGAGTTTTGTGTGATGTTCCCTTATAGCCATTCTCATTCCTCTTAAGCCTGTTTCTGCTGGGCCACCAGAACCGCCACACTCTGATGCAAATATTTATTTGCAGGAAGTCAGAGAGAATTTCTTCAAGGACTAGCTCACACCTTCAATCAAAGAGACATTGGCTGCACTGCTAAGTCAACAAACTGGACAACCCAAATCTGACCATGCCCCTCTCTGGATTTGGGCAGTAGTGGGTGGTGTAGCTGGCCTCTTCAGTCCCTCACGCTGTAGCATTCTGGTGTGGAGGCATCTGTTTGCCTCAGACACAGCTCCCTAACCCCCAGCTGTGTCTTTCCTCGTCACCCACTCTGTTCTGAGAGAGGTGGCTCCTGGGCATGTGAAGGCCACAAAGGTCAGTCGGGTTGGGCCCAGTCACCCTTTCTGTCGTCTGGGTTGAATGGTCCACAGACTGAGATGGGCTCAAATGCCAGTTTGCGGAAGGAGGCTAAGGTAAGGCATTTCCACCTGCTTCGGCCTTCTGACTCACACGATGGGCTTTGGGAGAGTGTCCGCGTTTTAAAGGAAGGTTATCTTCCCTGCTCCACTCTTCCCATCCAGAAAGCATTCCTGATCTAGGGGACATCAGGGTGGGACCCGGCACAGGACTTCCCTTTCCAGTGGCAGTCTTTTGATGTCAGCTCAGCCCTTCCCTATGGGGTTCCCCAAGAGAGGGGAGCCTTCCACTGTATCCCCTACTCCCAAAATGTGGACTCTTCATTCACAAGAGTGGCTTGCTGCAGACAGCTGTGCTGAGTGTTTAACCCAACACTCCTCTTTTCAAAGCTGACGGAGGCCTGCCTGGGAACCACCTCCCACACTGTCCCCCTGGGGGGGACACCGCCACCCAGGCCCTCTCCTGGGCTGTCTGTGCATTCCCCAGACTTCCCACCATCACCGACAGCTAGAAGCACCCACCCCAACAGCCTCTCCCACTTAAAGCCTGGACTGCCTCTTGGCCTCCCAAGCTCCCATTTCTACAGTCTTATCCCCTGGAGGCTCTGTCTGCCCTTCATGAAAACCAGCGTTAACTGTTTCTAAAGATTTTAGTTTCTAGAAAACTTAAGAAGGTTCTAGATGGCTTGTAATGTGAAGGAAAGCAGCCTCCTTTTACTCTGGTGAAATTAACACTTTTTAATGGAAGGGAGTTAACATTCAGTGACAAATGTCAGGACCAGCCATGATCTTTCTGACTTTGCTGTGGCTGTAAATGATAACCATGGGCAGTCAAATCCCCAGGTCAGCAGAGGAACAGATTGATGGTAGAACCAACGTCGGCTTGTTAACAATTTGACCTGAAAGCTCCCAGGACAGTTTGGGATGAGGAGCTTGTATTTAATCTTTATAGACTGCCTCACAGTCACTTAGGGCAGCTCTTAAAATACAACCAACAAGAGCACAATAGGTCTTAAAGAACAGTCCTGTCTCTGTTTAGGAACTTTCCATTTCAGCCAACAGGAAAGGGTGAGGGAGAATGGGCGAATAATGCGCTATTCAGACAGACCCAGGGTTGAACCTTGACTCACCGCTAACATCTGGGCGAGGTGTTTAACCTCCCTGAACCTGCTGCCTTCTCTGTGAAGTATGAGTAAAACCAGACACCTGCCTGATAGGATTCTCATCACGGTAAATGAATATGTGTAGGACAGGTAGTGGGATGCAGGCTGACGCCCAGCTGGCACCAAGAAATGTTCATTTTCTGCCTCCTGCCCCGCCCATCACCCCATCTCTTGGATCTAGAAAACAGAATGTGCTGCCGAGGCCCTCGCTGATGCTTGGCTCATAGCCCATGGGGTTCCTAGGCAAACACACAGAACTTAAGGTCTCGATAACAACTGAAAGTAAGGCAGTCATGTCTATCTCTTTGAAAAGGTGAGATTAAGGCAGAGAGAGATGAAGACACTGGCCCAAGTTCACCTAGACAATTGGCGATGGAGCCGGCATTTCACCCCAAGCTGTCTGGCTCCAAAGCATACGCAGCTGTCTTTCTCTCTGCCTCCCACGCCAGAGGACGGCAGATACCACACACGCAGCCTTGATCACTCTAAACCAAAAGGAGCTAAGCAGAGAGAGTGGGGGTCTCACGGGGACTTCCTCACTCAACAGCTAGAAACGCAGCTTGCAGCCTTTAGTTTACAGAGTTGCACAGAAACTGGAAGGGGCTGGAAGGAACTAGAGTCCCTTCCTGAGTCAGACAGAGGCTGGAGCCAGGATGACTGGTCAGAAAAATGTCCCAGAAATGGTTAAGGCAGGTTTTGAAGCCAAGAGATAAGGGGCCATGAGCAAATCCACTCATTCTTTTAGGATATTTGAATGCTACATGGAAAGTCAAAGTCTCCAATAACCAGACTTGAATAAACTTACATTTATTACCCATCTATCGGGTATCTCACACGCATTTTCATTTAAGCCTCACAACACCTCAGTGAGGCGGGTATTACCTACTTTGTAAAAGGAGGGAGCAAAGCCTCACTGATGCACAGGGATTCACCCAAGTCCACCTGGCCACGTGTGGCAAAGCTGGATGAAGCCCAGTGATTCCTGCTTCCGTGTGTGCTCTGCCGAGTGAGAATAGGACATTTGCGCTATTCTTTGAATCCATCTTTGAGGGCACTCAGACATCTTCTAGGCATCCCCTCTTTCTTCCCACTCACCCGTAGGGTCGTCACACTAACCCAAAGAACAGGCTCGCCCAGCTCCCTGCCAGGAGGAAGGCACCCACTTCACGTCCCAGCTCATCTGACTGGAGTCAGACATAGCCAGATGCAGTGGCGGTTGCATCCCACAGGCCCGCAGGGGCTGGCGGAGACCCTGTGTGACAGCTGCTGCAGCTCAGCCCATCTGGAAAGGCTCGTTTTGCTGAATACATAACCCTTCTGAAGACCCTCGGGTCAGAGCTGAGGGATGCATATCCTTCTGAGAGAGATCCTCAAGAGGAGAGGGTGAGCCGGGACCGCCCAAAGAACCCCTGCTTCCCCCACCCGATGCTGCCGCCTGCGCTGGGGAGGCAGGAAGCCAACATTCCCCAGAGGCAGAGACCATGAGCTTATTGAGTTTCGGGAATCTGAGAAGGAACGTACCATACTCCCAACACCTACCATACTCCTCCAAGCAAGGAAAGGGGCTCCCTGAGTCCCAGAGGCTTGGGGGAAGGCCCAGAAAGTGGCCCCACGAGGCTGAGGGAGACAGGTGCCGGAGGCGTGTGGGGCCCTGACCCAGCTTCTCACGGGTTCCCAGGAGACAGACAAAAGGCCCACGCAGCCAGGGGGACCTCACGCGGCAGCTGCTCTGACCAGAGGCTGCTCGTGAACGCCCCTTCAGTCACTCAGCACCCCCGGGGCAGTGCAGGGTGCTGGCAGCTGCCGAGAGAGACTCTCAGCCAAAGACAGGTCTGGGTTTCCCTGCAGAAAACGAAACCTAAGTCAGCTGACTTTCTCCGGCGCTTTCTTGTCAGGCTCACTCAAATGAACGGAGATGTTAGAGCTGGACTAAGGGAGCCACAGCCTTCTGTGCTGCAAGCGCTTCCAGAGCCAGGGTCCTGCCCCCACCGCCAGATGCTACCTAACCGAGAGAGAGCCTCCCTCCGCAGGGGTTCTGGCTCCACTGGCTGACGCTTGGACCTTGGACACTTCCTCCGCCTGGAGCTCCTCTCCTTCCTGTCTGCCTCCTGATCCAGGCCGGGTGCACAGGATTGCTGCTCCCCTTCCTCTGCTCTGCTCCACACGCTGGACGCACTATCTGGGGGCACGCTCCTGAGAGCCTTTCTAAGCCAAGTTCAAAGGCCAAGTAAGTGACTGACCATGCTCTTCGACCTGGAGGGCTCAGCGCAGAGTCCGTCACATTCCTCACCGACCAGCTCTGCGACCTTGGGCAGGACGTGAACCTCTCTCTCTGAGCTATGGCTTCCTCATCTGTAAACTGGGAATGACAATACTTACATCGAAAGGTTGATATGGGGATTTCCCTGGTGGTCCAGCGGTTAAGACTTTGCCTTCCAGTGCAGGGATGTGGGTTTGACCCCAGGTTGGGGAGCTAAGATTCCCAAATGCCTTGAAGCCAAAAAACCTAAACAGAAAACAGAAGCAATGTTGTAAAAAATTCAATAAAGACTTTAAAAAAATGGTCCACATCCAAAGAAAGTCTTTAAAAAAAAAAAAGTTGTTATGAATATAGAGAGTGGGCAGACCTATCGAGGCAGAAAGCTGATTAGTGGCTGCCAGAGGCTGAGCAGCAGGGAGGAATGGGCGTGACTGCGTCCTGGGTCTGGGGTTTCTGTTGGCTTGATGCTAATGTCTGGGATTAGATAGTGGTGGTGGTTGCCACGACCTGGTGAACAACTTGATGACACTGAGTTGTACGCTTCTAAATGATGACAGTGGTAAATTTTATGTGATGTGAATTTTACCACAGTAAAAAAGAAAGTTTATTATGAGACAAAGTGAAATGGAAGCTGTAGAAATATTGATTGCAGAGCCTGAGATACAGGAGGTCCTCAGCAAATTCTAATTTCCTTCCTTCCTTCAGAGGCTGCCTTTCTCTTCAGATATCTGCTCTGAGATGCTCATAGGGAGAAGCCACATGTTCCTCATAAAGAAAAGCCTTTACCACTGGCCAGTAGGAGAGTGTCTACCACAGCCCCTTCCCACTCCTGCTGGTGACTCTGTTTATTTTGAGAAAACAGTTTTCCGGAGTCTCTCGTGTTTCTGCACATCTTGTGAATAGAGACACTATCTTGACTATAGGTTATCTTTCCAAGAAAGTTTATATAGCAAGTGGACTCAGAAGGTAGATAGCATCCCCCTTCAAAGTAAAGGGTAGGTAGGCTTACTATCCACTATAAAAGCAATGGGCTCTCTAAGCCCAGAGTTCCTCTCCTGTACTGCCATCCACAGCATGCGCAAGTGATACCCAGCTCTCTTTCTGGCACCCTGAGGAAGTTGGGGATTGGCACAAAAAGACTGTACATAGCGAGGTTTAGCTAGTATCTCTCTTTTTTTTCAGTTAGTATTTCTAATCCTTGTCACTTGCCTTTCTTTCCCACAAGGTGCTAAGCTCCTTGAGGGTACATAGTCAGCTTTATTTATCTTTGAGTTTTGCAGAACAGATATTCATAAATGTTTGCTGAGTGAATTAATGAGTGAATGAACAGATGAACAGAAAAATGGCACCCTGGCAGCCTTACTCAACCCTCTCCCTTCCAGTCCTGTGGCTTTCTGAGCTCCTGCCATCATATCCAGTATTTTAACCACTTACCTTGCCAGCTATTTGCCTGGCTAAAGCCATTCAACATAGATAATTAGAGCCAGGTACTCTGTCTGAGGGCTTTGGATTGGAATGTTGGAGGGATCTCATACCCTTGCCCGGGTCTGGACAGCTCCCAGACCATTCTTGCCCTGTCCTCCCTACTTTGTCCTATGCCTATAGTACTCAGCTCCGTCCACGTCTTCATGACCTAGTGGTGACCTATAGTTCGAATATGCACAAAAAGACATAGGTCTAGGCCACCAAACCACACATCGCTGGCACCAGCGAACCAGCAAACAAGATGTCTGTTTCTCCTGTTTGTTCTTGTTAGGCCAAAAGGGCATCACAGAGCAGGTGTTCTGCTAATGTTTATTTAATGAGTGAATAGGCTTCCCTTAAACTAAATTAATTGCCTCCTTCTTATATTAAGTTAATCTCCTGAACAATGGGACACAAAATAGAACCCAAAAGGAGAGAAACCTGAAATGCCACTCTAATCATTTCTTTTGGCTCAGTATCTTCATGGCAAACACAGTCTCCAGAATCGGCAGCAGTGGAATTCGATGCACAGCCAGCCTTCTCCTGCTAACAGAACCCCTGCCTCTGTGTGCAGTTTCATCGCACACACTGTACGAAACGTAGAGGATGATGGCAGAAGTGGGTCTCCTCTGCGTGCACTTGCAGTGTTGAACAGCTCCTCACCTTTGCTGTGGGCTTTCCTGATGACTCAGCAGTAAAGAATCTGCCTGTCAGTGCAGGAGACACAGGAGACGTGGGTTCAATCCCTGAGTCGGGAAGATCCCCTGGAGGAGGAAATGGCAGCCCACTCCAGTATTCTTGCCTGGAGAATCTTATGGACAGAGGAGCCTGGAGGGCTAAGTCCAAGGGTCATGAAGAGCCGGACATGACTGAGCAGCTGAGCACGCACTCACCTTTTCTATAGCAGTGCAGAGAGGTTAGCCAGGCGGCATTTTGCCAAGGGAAGCCAGCAGTGAATTGCTGCTGACTTACAGAGGCTTTGGGTCCTGTTCCTCACACAGTCAGCAGACAGACTGAAGTGCTAACTCCGCAGCTCAGGGGACACAAGAACACTACATTCTATACAGCACCACGCCGCATAGTTTCCACTCACTGTGGTTCACCCTAGGGAGACTCCTCTTCTTTCCTCTGCGTGTGAGTGCTTAGATGCTCACTCGTGGCCGACTCTTTGCAACCCCGTGGACTGTAGCCCACCAGGCCCCTCTGTCCACAAAATTTTCCAGGCAAGCATACTGGAGTGGGTTGCCCCTTCCTCCCCCAGGGGATCTTCCCAGCCCAGGGATCAAACCCATGTCTCCTGTGTCTCCTGCACTGCAGGTGGATTTTTTACCCGCTGAGCCATCAGGGAAGCCCCTTTTTTCTCTAAAAAGTATTTAACGGGAGATTATCCACCTTTAGATGCCCAGCCTCCCTTAACTCCAGATCTGTGCCTGCCCATCTATGGGAATTTATACAATAAAATTAAAAGGCTCTGGGAAAATACTGGCAAAAACCCCTAGAATGTCTAGAGATGATTTCTTTCATTCATATTCTGTGAATTTTATTTTGTAACTCTTGAAGGACTACCTTAGCTCTAAATTATTGGCATCAGTGGCAGGGTGGGGGTAGGGGGTTTGTGCACAGCTTGTCCCTCAGGTGTGCACAGTTTATTGGCTTGGTCAGTACAAGTACTATTTACAGAGCCAGACGGCCTCTAGCCTCAAGGAGATATTTTCCATGTCTTAATTACACACTAACTACAATAGTTGTACACATTAAAGCAACCCATTGAAATGTGAAGACTCTTAATGATACGGGCTTAGGTAGAAGCAAGTGACTGGCTATCTTTTTCACTAATCTGCCAGTTCAGTCAAAAGGAAGAGCTTGCATCAGCCACAAACACTGCTAATGATTAATCATCAGAAATATCAATATTTGGATTCAATTTCCTACACTCTTCTGGAAATGCAGACATCTGAACTCCCCAGGCACATGTATATTTTGACCAATTATTTTAACAGGCTCAAAGCAAATCATCATGGCAAAAACAAGTGTAAACAATTGCTCTGGTCAGAGAAAACAGATATTGAGCCATTTTCCTTGTGGAGAGAGTAGAGCTGCCACATAAAATTCAGGATGCCCAGTTAAATTAAAATTTCAGATCAGCACCAAATAATGCAATATTTGGAACACACATATTTTTTAAAGTATTCTTGGTTTACCTGGAATTCAAATTTAACTGGATGTCCTATATTTTTATTTTTATTTGCCAAATCCAGTTACCCTATATAGGAATGAAAGAGAAAATTTTTAACTCACACTTCTTAATGTTTTAAAATATAAAACACAGCTGCAGAAATGCCCCCACAACAGTAGCAAAAGATTCACACTGAGAGCAGGCTCAAACCCGAGGAAGGCATCGTAGGAGTGAGGGGCAAGGGGGCTGCTTCCCTGCATTGCGAACTTCTCCGGCATGAAGGGCAGCCGAGAGGGCTATACTATTCATAATGTTGCCCTCCACTGACAGCCTTGCAAAGATGCTCTGAGCTGAAAGCCCTGCCCCAGGACTTCCCTGGAGGTCCAGTGATGAAGCCTGGCTTCCAATGCACAGACTGTGGGCGCGATCCCTGGTCGGGAAACCGAGATCCCCATGCTTCGTGGCCAAGCATGTGTTAGTCACTCTGTCGTGTCCCACTCTCTGAGACCCCATGCACTGTGGCCAGCCAGGCTCCTCTGTCCATGGGATTTCCCAGGAAAGAATACCGGAGTCGGCTGCCCTGCCCTCCTCCAGGGGATCTTCCCATCCAAGGATCGAACCTGCATTTCTAGTGTCTGCTGTGTTGGCAAGCAGACCCTTTACCACTGTGCCACCTGGAAAGTTCCACGCAGCCAAAAAAACGCATGCATAAAAAAACGGAAGCAGTATAGTAGCAAATTCAGTAAAGACTTTAAAATGGTCTACTTCAAATTAATTAATTAATTAAATGAAAATAAAAGATTGCCTCCTCTGACTCTTTGGAGTGAAGGCAGTAGTCAGGAGGGGAGATGAGTTCCTCACTTCTCCCACTGTCTGGTTATCTCCACCTGGGATGTAAAGACCAATCTTGCAGAAGCTAGGGAAAATATGGGTGGCAATAACCTCTGGCATTGAGATCCAGAAAATTCAAGTGGAAGATAAAGGGTGGTTGTTTCTTTGTTTGTTTCAAAAAAAAAAAAATTCCTGGGCAATTGCATCAGTGCCTCCTTCTAAGGACTTCATATATGGGCCATTTCATACTCAGGAATCACAAGCCCCACCCCCATCTTCATGAGTGTAAACACTGCCATTGAACACAGTGGAATCTGGAGGGATTCACTTACATTTTCAGGGTCTTGGCTTTCCAACCTTTAAAACAAAGGAAGGTTTTTGTTCATTAGAAAAGGAAAAGGAAAAGGAGGAGGATCTTTAGTCCCCAAACTCACTGGAAAAACAAAATCCAATGAAAAGGTATTAGGACTTTTCCACTCTAAATTTGTATGAGTAAACATCTGCATTTCCATGTTGGCTGGAGAATGAAGGATCTATTCCTGTTAATTATTACACACTGTGCTTCATAGCACAAGATGTATTTTCAGCATAGCTGCATGTTCCAGCTGTAGGGGCTGGAGTTTGTCTACACTTTCCTGCCAGGAGAAGGAAATGGCAATCCACTCCAGTATTCTTGCCTGGAGAATCCCATGGAAGGAGAAGCCTAGTAGGTTACAGTCCACGGGGTCGCAAAGAGTCGGACACAACTGAGCGACTTCACCTCACCTCACCTTCCTGCCAGATCTGCAGAGTTAATGAGGTGGGAAGCCATTCCCAGCAGAGAGGTTTTCCCCACTCAAATCTTGCCACCTCTTTGGGCACCAACCACACGACCTCAGCGCTGGGGAGCTTCTCTGACCTACTCACCATATTCTCACACTGTGCATGGCAAGCAGGCGGCTCTCTGGCTAGTCCTCTGCTGGCTCCTCATTGTCTGATAAAATCAAACTTCTTGGCTTCTCCAGATGGGTGCCAGGCCCATCATGTGACACTCCCCTCTCCTGGTGTCTTCCTGGGACACGCTCTCCCGCTCTAGCCTTTCATACACACTGTTTCTTCTGCCCAGAAGGACCCTGTCCTTATTTTTTCACCTGGGTAACTAACAGACACCCATCCTTCAAGAACCATTTCAGTCGTCACCACCCTGGCGAAGTTTTCAGCCCACAAGTGGTCCCATCCTCTCTCCCCGCCCCCCCCCCAACCCATTGGCTCCTTTCTCTGAAACGCCACTCTCCTTGCTCCCTGTACTGCATAATGGGTTGCTTGTTTACAGCTTTCCTCCAGCTGACCATGAACCCTTCAAGGGACAGGCTATGTCTTATACATCTTTATTTACCCAGCGCTTAGCCCAGAGTTGGTATAATAAATGTTCACTGAGTCAGTGAATGAATAAACCACAGATAATTCAAATAGTATTTTCCCTGGCCTGTAAATTAGCTGCTGAATGAAACGGTTCACAATCTATGAAGAGTTCATAGTCTATGAAGAGTCCCACACACACCATTATTCCATTAGGTAGAAGGGACAGGGAAGTCACGGTGGGGTGTAAGGGATGATGACAGTACTTCCTCAGTGGGCCAATACGCAGGCAGGAAACCACTCAGACTCCAGGCTCAGTACCAGAGCCCTGGGGGAGGCTGGGGAAAGGGGACTGGACAGGTGGGTCATTTGATTGCCCCAAAGCTCAGCCTGAGCCCCACCTGGGTGCTGAACACAAAGGAGATGAAGGAAGGAGCTGGCACTCTGTGTGCTCAGCCAACTGTCTCCGCCCCATGGCACTTTGCCAGCCCATAGTCCAGGCACTTGCCTGAAAGCCGGAGAGGGTTCTCCAGACAATGTGACTCTTGAGAAATAGAATTAGTCTACACTTTCTACACTCGCTCAAGAGCTAGTCACACAGGGGCTCTTGCAGCGTGAGGGGGACGTGGCCCAGACGGTCCTTTGGAGCAGGAGCCAACTGAGGCAGAGGAAGATTCACTGCTGATGGCACAGTCGGTGATGCCAGGAGCCCAGAGAACCGCACTGAACTAGGCTCAGTCTATGCTCCTGAGAGTCCACACATGTGGTACACACACACGCACAGTTCATACAGTCACAGTTCACACACACGAGGGCAGACACGCAGACACAGCCCTCTCCCTCACGGAGCTTTGGAGCTGTTACTTCAGGGTCCCTTCAAACAATGCTACCGCTTTCCATCTGCCCCTCTGCGGGGGTCCCTTCAGGAGAGATACGTGACCCTTACTGTCCCCCTACTCCTGGCCACCTTCTTGAGTTCAGTAACTCTTTACAAGTAAGATAACACCAGATGGATAGACAGATAATACCAGATAACACCAGATAGACAGATAATACCAGATAGTGGAGAAGGCAATGGCACCCCACTCCAGTACTCTTGCCTGGAAAGTCCCATGGACGGGGGAGCCTGGTGGGCTGCAGTCCATGGGGTCACGAACAGTCGGACATGACTGAGCGACTTCACTTTCACTTTTCACTTTCATGCATTGGAGAAGAAATGGAACCCACTCCAGTGTTCTTGCCTGGAGAATCCCCGGGACGGGGGAGCCCGGTGGGCTGCTGTCTATGGGGTCACACAGAGTCGGACACGACTGAAGTGACTTAGCAACACCAGATAGACAGATAATACCAGAGAACACCAGATAGACATGAGGCAGAGTCCACCTGTGGCGACATCGATCACTTCTCAGAGTTGACATCACTTTCTCCAGATCTTTCTCTTTCCCACCTCCCAGCCTGTTAGGTTTCAATCTAAGACCCTTCTCTCTGGTCCCCAGTGAAGGCTGGAGACATTTAGTGTTCCTGGTCCTGGGAGGTCTTAGGTCAGATCTCACCTTGGCCCAGGATCTACTGTGTACTGTTGGCTGTACCTGTAAAACGGTGATACTATTACCTAGTAACAAGGAAGCCTAGCACTTGAGAGACCACCAGAAATTCCCTTTCCTTTCTGCTAAGCAAGTTGTCTCATTGCTTTGTGTCTTTCTAATTTCCTGACCCAGGATCTACTGGGAGGAAAGGACATGGCAGCAAATTGGGAGGGGTATTTATCCACAATGGCTACTGGACATCTATAAACGAGACGCATCTCATATTAAAACAATCTACCCCAGGAAGCACAGAGGTGCCAGGCCTGGTATTCTGCTTCCATCTTTAATAACTCTGTCCCCTCACCATCTCCCCATCTTCTCCCCTTCCTTACCCAACTACACCCAGAGGATGTAAGGTACCAGCATTACTCAGAGAGGGAATGACCCGTTCAGAATTACTCCATCCATTCAACAAACATTTGCTGAGCCTTTGCTGATGCTGGGCTTGACTCTCGAGACTCAGGAATGAGAGAATGGGCCGTCAACCTCCTGAATTTTCCAGTTGGTAGCATTGCATATGGATGGGGATGTATGCAGGGGTGGCGGTGTGCAGGTACAGACATGCCGGAGTGTACATACGTCATCACACTAGTGATAAGTGTGGTCATGGAGATGAATCTAAAGTACCTTGCTGGGAGGAGCAAAGAAAGCCGGTGAGGGAGGGTCCACAGGGGAGGGGCTGGAGCCTACAGAGAGAGCAGCAATTCACCAGGGAACGGAGGGCTCAGCAAACGACACCAAGGGGGCTGCCTGGGCTGATGGCCTCCCTTGGAGGTGACCATCGAGTGAGGACCTCAGGACCAGGACCCAGGGTCGTGACTGGGGCCACCTCCAGGGGAAGGGTGTGGCAGGGCAGGGCACACTGGACCCAGTACGGGGAGGCCTGGGACCCCGACGCCACTGAGAGCCACAACACCTCAGCCACGCACACCAGTCATCTGAGCCGGGGCAGCTGCACAAATGTTCCACAAATATTCACAAACGAATAAGTACTGCCATCTGTAAAATGGGATTGATAGATATTTACTCCAGCTACCCGTGGGATTACTTGAGAGGACGAATTGAGACCCCTGAGATGGAAAACTCTCTAAAACACTAGGCGGATACAAGAATCACTAAGTGAACTGATATCGTTGGTTGCCAGGGATGAAGACCGTCTGAGGAAGCAACTGATGAAGTGCAGCGACTTCTCCGGATGGCAGGGAGCAGCTCTAATCGAGGGAGTCCCTCCTCTGCAGTCGTGCTGCTCGGACAATGATGACCACTATTAGGGGATCTGGCGCACTGGTGAGTGCTCGGAGGATGATGACCACTATTAGGGGATCTGGCGCACTGGTGAGTGCTCGGAGGATGATGACCACTGTTAGAGGGATCTGGCGCACTGGTGAGTGCTCGGAGGATGATGACTACTATTAGAGGGATCTGGCGCACTGGTGAGTGCTCGGACGATGATGACCACTATTAGGGGATCTGGCGCACTGGTGAGTGCTCGGACGATGATGACCACTATTAGAGGATCTGGCGCACTGGTGAGTGCTCGGACGATGATGACCACTGTTAGAGGGATCTGGCGCACTGGTGAGTGCTCGGAGGATGATGACCACTGTTAGGGGATCTGGCACACTGGTGAGTGCTCGGAGGATGATGACTACTATTAGGGGATCTGGCACACTGGTGAGTGCTCGGAGGATGATGACCACTGTTAGAGGGATCTGGCGCACTGGTGAGTGGAGCAAGTCGAGCGAGACTTTAAGTAAGAAGAATCAGCAGCCAGATTGATATATAAATAGAGTGATGAGGAGACCAAAGAATTATCCCATCTCAACCTAGAGACTGTCACACTGAGTGAAGTAGGTCAGACAGAGAAGAATGCTTGGCATGTATGATGTGCTTGCATGTGTAATCTGAAAAGAAATGATACACATGAGCTCATACAGAACAGAAACAGACTCAGACTTGGAGAATGAACTTATGGTTGTTAGGAGAAGGATGAGGGGAAGGGATAGTTGGGGAGTTTCGGATCTACATGTACACACTTCTGTGTTTAAAATGGATAACCAACAAGGACCTACTGGGAACTCTGCTCAGGGTTCCATGGCAGCCTGGATGGGAGGGGAGTTTGGGGGAGAATGGATGCATGTATGTGTGTGGCTGAGCCCCTTCGCTGTTCACCTGAAACTATCACAACATTATTTGTTAATTGGCTTTACCCCAATACAAAACAAAGAGTAAAAAAAAAACTATCCCGTCTTAGTATTTCACTTGAGAGTTACAGATGGCCAAGTCTGAGCCCCTGCTTTATTTTTTTCTTAACTCTTGTCTTATTATAATTCTCTTTAGATTCTTTATTTTACTTCTTTATTTCTAAGTTCGAGTATAATTGCCTCATAATGCTGAGTTAGATTCTGCTGTATAGCAACGTGAGTCAGCTATATGTATACATATACCCCCACTCTCTTGAGCCTACCTCCCACCACTCCCCCATCCCACCCCTCTAGGCTCCGCCCTGATTTTAGAGAAAAGGATGCTGAGGCCCAGAGAGGGCACAGGCTGCCAGTGCTCATGTGGACCAAGCAATAATCATGACTACTTAGCAGCAGTTAAGCACAGCCCTCTGCTTGAGTGTCTACATATGTCAAACCATTGGATCCATACAACAACCCTACGAGGTAGATATTATAACTATCTCCATTTTACAGATAAGAAACCAGACTAAGCTAGGCAACTCATCCAGAGTCACAGTCAGTAACTGATGGTTACACCTTGTACCTCCCATTTGCCAGGGCAAAAATAAGTCCACAGGTAAAGAAATCTTTGTGGGAAGAAATATAGTGTTAACTTTATTTGGGATGAAGGAGAAAGATTTGACTAAAATGGAGATTACTGATGTCATACAGTATGAAAAAAGCTATAATGCTCTTTCCTATTTGGGAGTGAAAAACCGTGCGAGGGCTTGGGAGTCGATTAGCTGTGGCTCAGTTCAAGCCAGGCTCTAGAGGAAGGGTTGCAGTTAGAGGCGCCATAATGCCTGAGCCCTCCTGCTCCCTCTCTCTCATTAGCTGACACCATCAATTCGAGGTTAATGCATACCAGGATTGGGAGCTAATCATTCCACCATTACAGACATAAATTTCCCCCAGAGAGCAGCAGAGATGGGAGCTGGAGAGAAGTGGGAGGGGGCTGGAAAGGGGAGAGGCTGCTTGGCTCTTACAGAAGGGAAAATAATGCGGCAGCATCTGGAGTGGGTTTCCAACCACTGGAATACACTCTCAACAATTCTGAGAGTCTTTCCTGGATTTTCTCCCTCTATTTGCCTGGCTGGGGAGGTTTTCCAGCAGTCATCAAGCCCCACTCCCCATCTGTCAGTGTCAGCGATCCCTATAAGAGCTTGTAGAAAACCCTTCTATTCCATGATTTATTTAATCCCTAATCTGTGCCAAGCACTTGGATGCAGGAAAGGGGGAAGGAGATTGACTACAATGATTAATGGCACAGTCCCTGAATTTCAGACGCTTCCAGTCCTGGAGAAGAAAAATGTGTATCCAGTCATCTCCAGCACTTGGCCATGTTATAGGGAGGGGAGAACTTCAAATAGGAGGTTCTGGGAGGGGAGAAGTGTCTGAGGGGTGTCTTAAAGGATGAGTAAATTTTGTGTGTTAAGTCGCTTCAGTTGTGCACAACTCAGCAACCCCATGGACTGTTGCCCACCAGGCTCCTCTGTCCATGGGATTCTCCAGGCAGGAATACTGGAGTGGGTTGCCATTTTCTTCTCCAGGGGATCTTCCTGACCCAGGAATCAAATCTGCATCTCTTACGTCTCTTGTATTGGTGGGAAGGTTATTTACCACTAGCACCACCAGGGAAGCCCAGTGTTAATTGCTCAGTCATGTCTGAGTCTTTGCGACCCCATGGACTATAGCCTGCCAGGCTGCTCTGTCTGTGGAAGTCTCGAGGCAAGAATACTGGAGTGGGTTGCCATTCCCTTCTCCAGGGGATCTTCCTGACTCGGGATCAAACCCAGGCCTGCATTGTAGGCAGATTCTTTATCATCTGAACCACCAAGGAAGGCCCTGAGTAACTTTTAGAGAGGGGGAAATGGGAAAGAAAGGGTAGTCCAGATGAAGAAAATAGCAAAAACAAAAAAGGTAATCCAGGTGAAAGAAGCAGCAAAAGCAAAAAAAAAAAGGAAAGACAGAACACACTGGAGTGGCTGGGACATAGGGTGAAGCATGTTGAGCGTGAGCTTGCGGTGGGAGTCAAGGCCAGGGAAGTTGGCGGAGGGCCTGGAAGGGCATAACATAGACTTTCAAACTCTCTGCTGGAGATGATGGGAAGTTGCTGGTAGCTCTTGAGGAAAAGTGTTAGTCATTCAGTCGTGTCTGACACTTGTCGACCCTATGGACTATAACCCAGCAGGCTCCTCTGTCTGTGGAATTCTCCAGGCAAGAACACTGGAGTGGGTGGCCATTCTCTTCTCCATGGCATCTTCCCAGTCCAGGGATCAAACTAGGGTCTCCTGCGTTGCAGGCAGATTCTTCACTGTCCGAGCCACCAGGGAAGCTTTTGAGGAAGGGAGTGACATAATCTGAACTGCATTTTGGAACAAAACCTGCCTGAGGCGGTGGATGGCAGATGGACGTAAACGCAGGCAACAGCATCAAGGCTGAAGCTCCCGAGAGGCTCCACTGGCAAGAGCCTTCCCAGTGTTTCAGTATTTTGGTGATCTTATAAAGGTGACCTTTGAGAGTAAGAGAGGGAGACACACTTAAAAGTGGGGATTTCTCTTGCAAAAGTAACTGTTAGTTACAAAAGGGCCCACTTTGTTTTCCAAGTCCTTCCCCTCAGAAAATAATTAGCTTAAATTAATATGACTAAGAGACACATTTTAAGGTGTCAAATTCTGCTCCTCTGTAATACCAAAAGGCAAGTTTATTATTTTTAAACAAATATTTTTTAGACAAAATATTTGAGATGGGGCATCTCAACATCCAGAGAAGGTCAGGAAGGGTAGGGGCCCTCCCAGTCCCCTTCGTGAGCTCTTTGACACACTTCTGTCCAAACAAGGATGACAGTTTCCTCTAAAAGTTGGTTATAGCAAGACTGGGAGAAGATGGGGAACATCACTTTCTGCTGTGGGCACTATTTTATTATTGGGTCTTCTTATTTTTATGTCATGAGTATACTTGAAAGTGAAAGTCACTCAGTCTTGCCCGACTCTTTGCGACCCCATGGACTGTAGCCTGCCAGGCTTCTCTGTCCGTGGAATTCTCCAGGCCAGAACACTGGAGTGGGTTGCCATTTCCTTCTCCAGATGATCTTCCCAACCCAGGTCTCCTGCATGCAGGTGGATTCTTTACCATCTGAGCCACCAGGAGCCCAAGAATGCTGGAGTGGGGAGCCTATCCCTTCTCCAGGGGATCTTCTGGTCCCAGGAATCGAACCGGGATCTCCAGCATTGCAGGCAGATTCTTTACCAGCTGAGCTACCATGGAAGGATGTGAACTTTCACGCTTTTAGAAATGAAAATGCCACACCTCCAAATCAGGGATTCCCCTACCATCTCCTTTCTGAAAGTCATATCAGAGAAGTTAGAAAAGTGTACAGATGCACGTGAGCATGTAGGCATGGGCACACACACACACACACACACACACACTCCATGCCCTGCGTTCAAGGAACGCTTTACCCATCCACAGCTAACACAGGCACTCAAGCAGAGATACATATATATATATTCAAGGTGGGGGACTGAAGATGAAGGGCTCAGAACTCTAGCTTACATGGACACAGTTCAAAGATAAGAGAAGAAGGCCAGTAATAGAACAAAGACACTTCTGAAACCAAGAGAGCAGGGAGGTACTGGGAGGAAGACCTGCTAAAGGCGTGGCAGAGGAAAATGCCTGGCTTCAGAAGTCTAGCTCTGGAAGGCTTCAGGGCTAAAGTGAAGCCGTTGTTAATCATGCACCTTCCGTGTGCCTTGTGACTCAGCTAGGTAGATGCTTTGTGTGAAAAAAAGGTTTTGTTTTGGCTGCGCCCCGTGGCTTGCAGGACCTCAGTTCCCTGACCGGGGACCAGACACAGGTCCTCAGCAGTGAGAGCGCAGCGCCAGTCTCTGACCCACCAGGGATCCCCGCTTTGTGTATATCTGGCCCTCACGGTAACCAGGTGACATAGGCGTAAATACCTCCTTTTGCAAGTGAGAAAACTGAGGTTCAGAGGCAGCAGGGAGATGACTCATCCCAGATCACGTGGGCAGGAAGGGGCACGCTGGGATTCACACTGCTTCCAAAAACCCATGTTCTTTTCTTTCTCTCCACCAGTATTTCTCAAGGGGGCACAGCTGACATTTTAGGGTGAACAGTTCTTTCTTGGCATGATGGAGGGGCGCTGCCTATGTATTACAGGATGTTTAGGAACCAGGGCATGGGTCCCGACCCAGCTGTGTGAACTACGGCCTCCACGACCCAGCTCAGAACGAGAGGGCTGGTGGCCTTGCCCAGGGCTTCTTGCCCAGAGGTGCACGTGAGACTCACCTGGGGAGGTGCTGCGCCGCTTTGTGTCTTTTGTGCTTGTTTATTTTTGATTTTCAAAGTAAAGATACCCTTGTCTGCCTCAGCTCTACTGAGGCCCCGGGCTGAATGCTCTTGGAATCCTTTTTAAGGTTCATCTCCACCCCGCCCTTTCTTCATGAGTTCACTTTGATTCAGTCCCCACCTCCCAACTGCTTTTCAGTCCTCTTGTGTGCCAGCCACCTTGTTAGGAAGTGGGACTCAGGCAGGACTTCTGGTCCAGGTTGAGGAACTTGGAATGACCCACCATGGTCCAGTGGAGGACCTGCTAAAAGACACCTGTGCCCAGTGATCTGAGGCATAAAGAAGGGGGTGGCTGGGGGCTGTGTCTGCAGAGTGGGTACAGAGGGCAGGAGGGTGTGTGAACATGTGTGGGACGTGGAATATGTCTGTATACGTGCGAGTGGGTCTATTTGGAAGGGACTATGGTGTGTGTTTTTTGGGGCTCCAAAATCACTGCAGATGGTGACTGCAGCCATGAAATTAAAAGAAGCTTACTCCTTGGAAGAAAAGTTATGACCAACTTAGATAACATATTCAAAAGCAGAGACATTACTTTGCCAACTAAGGTCCATCTAGTCAAGGCTATGGTTTTTCCTGTGGTCATGTATGGATGTGAGAGTTGGACTGTGAAGAAGGCTGAGCACTGAAGAATTGATGTTTTTGAACTGTGGTGTTGGAGAAGACTCTTGAGAGTCCCTTGGACTGCAAGGAGATCCAACTAGTCTGTTCTGAAGGAGATCAGTCCTGGGACTTCTTTGGAAGGAATGATAAACTCCAGTACTTTGGACACCTCATACAAAGAGTTGACTCATTGGAAAAGACTCTGATGCTGGGAGGGATTGGGGGCAGGAGGAGAAGGGGACGACAGAGGATGAGGTGGCTGGATGGCATCACTGACTCGATGGACGTGAGTCTGAGTGGACTCCGGGAGTTGGTGATGCACAGGGAGGCCTGGCGTGCTGTGATTCGTGAGGCTGCAAAGAGTCGGACAGGACAACTGACTGATGGTGTGTGTAGCTGTGGAGGGGATGGGAATTATGGGTGTCTATGTAATTCGTGTGTGCGTGTTGTGTGTGTGTGTATGGAAGATAAACGCACATGTCTGTGTTCAGAATGTCTGTGTGTGAGAGTGTGCACGTGTGCACACACACACCCACACGGGAAGGGGCAGGGAGCGGGACGACCTCCTGGAGAGACCGGCACTATGTCTGGCTCCTGAAGAATGAGGAGCCGTTCAGTGGGTGGGGGAGAGCAGAGCGGCGGTTCCAGGAAGTGGGAACAGGGTGTGCAAAGGCCAGGGGCGTGACCGAACGTGGCATGCTTGGGGTGTGGCAGCAGCAGAGCAGAGACAGGAGAAGGGGAGAGGATGAGTCCATTTGGGGTCACACCAGCGGGACCTTCCTGGAGACCTCAGCACCGCGTTGGGGTCTAGGCAGGTGCCCCAGCCTTTTGGAGAGATGCCAGAAGCAACCCAGGAGAAGGTCGGGCAAGGCCAGGGCCACGGCCACACCTGAACTGGCTGCATCAGTGTTTACAAAGCAAATGCATACTGCAAGGATTAGAAAGCCACATTCTAAAGCTGAGCTTGGCTATCAGATTCAGGGAAAGAGGGGATGGGAGCAAGCCAGGAACCTGTGGTAAAATGGGTGGGGTTGATTTCCCTAGCCTCAGAAGGTGGGTCTTCAAGACACTGTCAGAATTAGCTGCTTTGTGCGGGCCTCATCTCTCTGCCAGGCCCTCCCTGTCTGCCAGTCACTCCACTGCCCCTGCCCCAAGCGCCTCTGACTTCTATATTCTGGAGCATGAGAAAGTTCAGCACAAGCCCACCACAGCCAAGTACAGCCTCTTCCCCCAGGCTCCAACTAGGGCAGAGCTCCTTAGCCTAGGGGTTCTCCCTATTCAATACAAAAGAGGGGGTGCTGAGTAAGGATGCTTAGTAACCCCATGGGGAGTTCAGTCAAGGGGAAGGGCAGTGGGACCCCCGAGGCTGAGACCACCTCACACAGCTTGCATCAGCTCAGCCTCAGGCAGGCCCAGGGGCAGAGGTGCGGACTCGGCAGTCAGCCCCTCCCTGGCTGTGTGTCTCTGGGCAGGACATCCACCTCCCCAGCTGTTTCTTAGAACAGGAGTCCTGAAATGCCAACAGCAGTTAGTCGCTACGGTTCACTCAACACATTTGTAGACCTCCTATGGGCCAGACTTCCCTGGTGGCTCAGATGGTAAAGTGTCTGCCTACAACGTGGGAGACCTGGGTTTGATCCCTGGGTCAGGAAGATCCTCTGGAGAAGGAAATGGCGACCCACTCCAGTATTCTTGCCTGGAAAATCCCATGGACAGAGGAGCCTGGTAGACTACAGTCCATGGGGTTGCAAAGAGAAGGACACGACTGAGCAACTAAATTTTCTTTCTTTATGTGCCGGGCACTGGAATACATCAGAGAACAAAAGAGACGAAGGGCCCCATAGAGCTTGCATTCTGTAGGGAGGAGCCCAGCGGATGGTAAACAATAGACTCAGTAAATGACTGAATTATGGAGGGGGTAGAAGAGGATAAGATGTGGAGAAAAAGGAAAGAGCAGGGTAGGCAGCTGGAAAGGCTAGGGAGGTGAATATGAGATACAGCTGTCAGAGCAGAAGCAGTGGGGAAGACATTGGCATTAACCAGGCAGGAGACAGTGCGGCTGAGGCCAGAAGTGGGTGTCTGGCCCCAGAACACACTGGCGCCCAGCCTGACTCAGTGTCTCAGAGACAGGATCCAGATCTCACAGGCTAAGCACTCAACCCAAAGACTGCCTGCCCTCCCCTGCCTTCAGGTGCCAATCTCAAGTCCAGGCTGTCACGTGCGCTGCTGACCAACAGGTTTCAATGGGCCCCCTCCTTGCATTCAGTCAATTTGCTAGAATGGCTCACAAAACTCAGAGAAATGTTTTATTTAGTAGACTACTGGTTTACTCTAAGAGAATATAACTCAGTAACAGCCAGATGGATGAGATGTATACAGCAAGATGTGAGGATAGGATGGGAAGCTTCCTGTCATCTCTGAGCAATTCACTCTCCCGATTCTTCACTTGTTCACCAGCCCACCTGTCCGAACACTATCCCTATGGGGTTTTATGGAGGCCCCATTACTTAAACATGACTGATTAAATCTTTAGCTACTGGTGACTGATTCAACTTCCAACTTCTTTAACCTCCTGGAGGTCCAGAAATTTCCAGACCTCTAATCGCACAGTTGGCTCCTCTGGCAACCAGCCCTCATCCTTGAGTAACCTAGGGTCAGTCCAAAAGTCACAGAAGATACCGCTATAGCTTTCATTCCTACAGGAAGACATAGACAGAAAGAGGTATTTAAATAGATGAGCTAAAGATGAAATTACATTACCTTTTAAGCTCTTACTTTGTTAACCATACCAAAAAAAAGAAACAAAAAAAACTTTTCACTGAAAGGAATCGTTTTGAATGCTAATATTTTCCGCACAAAGAGACACGACTCAGCAACGGGGCCTGCACACGGCGCACGCACGGTGGGTGCGTTTCACTCTGCTTGTTTTCCCTCCATATTAACTTTCTGCATTCAACATTTATGCCATCTGGTTTTAAGTTCAAATTATTTTGATCCTTGATTCTGATAGTTTTCAGAATTGAAAAAAGAAAAGATACTTCACTAAGGTTCAGAGATCCAAATGGAAATCTGATCATGTATCCCAGTAATGTAAAATACTACTGTAACAGCTTTTGTTTAAATTCAGCTTGTGACTTTCTGTCTTCTCTGATGTCTATCCATTGTTCTTGCTAGCTATTTATTGCATGTTTTATATTTTGACCCAAAGCTTTGAAAAGCACTAGAACGCTTCATTTGGAAGACGTTTAGTTGAGGTAGGCATTAGGTAGGCAAAGTGTCAATACTGAGACTACCATTTTCTTGCTGTTTGCTTCTGTTTGCATTATTAACGCTATCTTCTCTCGGTAGTTTCTCTTTACAGGACTCATTTTTAAGCCAAGTTTCCATTGCTTTAGGGTTAATTTGGTGAAAACAAATCAGAAATCCATTTAACCTGGCCAACATGCACTGCAGAAGGTCCAGTCACACTGACAGAAAAGGCGTGGAGGCTGCAAGCCCTCCACATTTGAAGCCCTTGCTCCATCCTCAGGCTTGTTCATGGTACGTGGCCCTTGGCATGTGGCCTTGGCCAGTCTGACCAGCAGAGGAATGGGAGGCCAGTGTCCACCTACACAGTAAATATTACTAGAGTGCGATGTTTTTCCTATTGTCTGAAGCCATATAAGTTCCACTGTTTTCTCCCTACACCTCAGAGACTCGTCTTTCATAGGACCTGGTGCATGCAAGCCTCTTTTTGGAGACCACAGACTCCAAGGCAAGACAATCCTGAGTCAGGCACTGGCAGATGAGACAAAATGGAAAGGTGTCTGGGGTAGGGGTCACTTGGGTGTTGACAAGGGGGAGGGGAGACAGAAACTAAAGGGGCAACGATCGCCTAGAGCTTCCAGCGGGGGCTGCAGGTGGGTGGGGCATCAGTCTGACAAGCAGGTGTCGGTGGCTGCCCCCACCAGGGCCTTCTAGGCCAGGAGAAGATGCAAGGGCTGTCTGCATCCCCTGCTCACTTGCACCCTGTCCTTCTGCGCTCCCTGTCGTCCCTGAACAGAGGTGTGGGGCGAGCAGCCGACTCGAGTCCCAGGGCCTGGGCTCTCATCTGTGGCGGCCTGATGCTTAGTAGTTTGTGTGGCTCTTGGGCTTTCTCATCTGCAAATTGAAAATCAGGGAACAAATCCTGTTTGCTTCACAGAATTATAATGTGGCTCAACTAAGCTAAGGCACAGGCATGCGAAAAGGCTCTGAAAACAGCAAAGCATTACATAAGTGCACAGCATTATTACGACTTATGAGTGCCCTATGTGCAGAGTGATCAAGGGCCCCGGCAAGGCACTCGCCCTGGCCTCTGTTTTTCTGGGACACATTCTAGGAGGGTGTGTGGCCAGGTGACTTAAGAGGTGGACACCATGATGAATAACCCATGGGCAGTGTGCCTGCATAGCTGAACATCCTGACATGCCACTGACCTCAGGCATCTGGAGACAAGAGGTCACTCTTGGAAATGAGGAGACCTGGATGGTGCAGGGATACTGGGTCTTCTGGATAAGAACATGCCTTTCCTGCAAACTCCCCACTCTGAGCATTTCTTCAGTTGATCTGAAAGACATCAGAGAAGCTGGCACTAAACTGAAGCATCATTTGAAGTTGGGAGGTAAGAAGCCTCATCATGCCTACTTTATTAACTTGACGGCTGGCTTGCCCTGATCCTGATGCCGTCAATCTATCACAGTCTGATTGGGAAGTCTAAACACTGGCTGGTTGGGTAGATGATTAGAGAGATAGATAGATAGACAGCTAAATAGATAAATAGAAAGCTAAATAGGTAGGTAGGTAGATACTTAGATGGAGATTTAAATAGGTAAGTACAAACGAGCAGATACCAATGACATCAGATAAAAAGAACAATTTATCAAGTATCCACAATGTGCCAGGCACAATACGCAAGCTAGTTTTAAACCTGTCATTGCTGAATTCTTGCAGCAACACTGTGAGAAACCATCATCCTCATTTGTCAGATAAAGAAACTGAGTACCTTGGCAAAGCCACCCAGCCAGCTGCCGCCCGGTCTTTCATCTCACTGCTCCTGAGTCAGAGGACACCCACTCCTCCCATCCCCACCTCCCATCTCCGAACTGTCTTTGTCACTTTTGAGCCTTCGTTTTATGTGAGAACATCTGGCAATTCTGAGAAAACCCCCAAACTACTTTCCATTCATTGAGAACCTGAAACTGGATCCTCCTGCATTTGTTTCCTAGCCACCGTCACGTTCCTCAGGTCAAAGTGAGTCCTGTCAAGAGAAATCAAAGAGCTTTCTTTTCAGGTACCTACTCCTTGCCAGCTAGCACAGAAATGCTTCTGATGCTGGCCAGGCTCTCGGGGCACATTAAGGAAACTGGTTTGACGCCAAAGGCATCTATGGGTCATTGCCCATGGAGGCCCCCTCTATCCTTCCTACCTCCTTTAGCTTCCTGAATTTTCATTTACTCCGTCTTCAACTGTCTCGCTCTCTCCCCACCGCCCCATCTCCCGGACAGGCAGGGACCTGGGCAGGAGCCCTGCAGTGATGTCAGGAGGGTAGGAGGTGCTGAGGGGCATCTTGCCAGCTCGCCCCTGGGCCTCTCCATCCGACTCCCTCCCCAGCCGCCAGCTCTCAGGGTGTGAGGCCAACCCTCCGGGGAATTCCTTGTGCCTTCCCACAGGAAGCCAGGATTGAGTTTCGAGGCCACTGGCTACAGTGACAAGGAGGGCACTTCAGTTTTCAGAGGACGCTGTGAAGCACTTCTGTTAGGAGGTTCAACTGGTCAGGGGAGAAGGAGGCTCCCACAGCAGTGGACTCTGTGGGGAACGGAAAATTACCTGAGTCGGGGGTAGGGACAGGAAAGTTGGAGCAGTCTGGAAATCTCTCCAGATTTGTCCCAGAGTCCTTCCGATCTCTTCCTGGGTGGGTCTGCTCAGCCTCTATCCTCTATTCTCTTGACTTCTGTGTCTCTTTTTGAAACTTCACAGAGTGGAAAGCATGAGGTGCTGGGCTCTGCAAATCTTACACACAGATAAGGCTCTCTGTTGATCCCAAAGAGGCATTTAAAATACATAACCAGGAATCATAATTTTAGAGATGGTCGAGTTCTATTTTATGGATGGGAAGTTGAGGAGTAGAGGGGTGAAGTGGCTTGCCCAAGGTCATACACACTGCAAATTCTCATTTCATCCATCATACCAAGGTAGAGGGGAGTCCCCCAAATCCAGAACCAGAGACTCATCTTCCAGACATGATGGGTGGGTGACCCATTTTATTTGACTTTCGTGGGTCTTGCATCTTAAGAATCTTCTCTGGTCCAGAAGCATGGCTGAGACACAGCTCAGAATCAAGTCCCTGGCAGCCAGCAGCTCTAGCCAGAGCTGAGAATTCCCACAGACACCTGGAACTTCCTCAGAGCCCCACCCAGGGGAGGAGCTGTGAGAGGCCTCACCCAGCCGTCTGCCGGTCTGGTCCTGCAGCTTCTTCTTTCCCGCAGAGAGAGCCACTCCATCAGAGAGTGGTTGTGTGATCCCAGGGGTCAGGGCTGACGATGGGAAGAATCTCAGGGACCCGGAAGACTATGCCCTACTTGAAAGCCCAGCCTGAAGACCTAAAGGCCCTGTACTAACAGAGGAAGGAAACTGGTAAGGAAGCTGCTGGCCCCTCTCCGTGCATGGAGCGAGAAAAGGGCAGGCGAGCCAAATCTAAGCCTGGCAGGGACCCGGGGAAGGGGGCTGGGTCTGGAATTTGTGGAGCACCTCCTTTGCACAACGCCTCACCTTTGTCTTAAAAACTTTTCCTTTTATTAATATAGTGGAGGGAACTAAACTTCAGGGAGAAGTTAAACAATCTCAGAGAAAGCGCAGAATCAAGACTAGAGCATCTTTGGTCTGATCCTGGGGCCACAGGACTTCCTCTCTGTATTGCCGCCCAGGACACACACTGGACAAGTCCAGCTTCTGTGATTTCTCAAGGTGGGCCTGTGGTGATAATGTCTCTCCTCACCTCAGCCTAATTCAGGTGCCACCCCTGCTTTCCAACAAATGGTTCTGTCTATGCAGAAGGGACCGATGACAGGGGGGCCGTGCCCATGGAGGAAGGAGGCTCACATGACAAGTTTAAGTTCACAGTATCTGTGTGATGGCAGTTCTGGGAATGGGAGTGGAAACCAGCACGTACTGGAATTACTTCTGCTTCACGGGGTTGCAGAGAGTCGGACATGGCTTAGCAACTAAACAACAGCTGCTTCTCAGAGCCCACCTAGAAAAAGGGGGCATCAGTCACGTAGGTGACCCTGAAGTCCTGTGTCTGACACTGTCCTCCCTGAGGTGATGCCAACTTGAGTGCCCTCGGAGCGACACTCTGGTCAGCTCACACCCTGGGTGTGTTAGAAAGAGCCTGAGCTTTGGATTTCTGTAGTCACGTGGAGGCACCAAGGTCCCTGTGGAAGATGGAGAAGGTAGAGGAGGATGGAAGCAAGTGTTCGCTGAGTGCTTTCCACTCCCTTTTGTTAGATGAGAAAACCAGTGCTCTGAGAGGTTAAGCCACTCAGGGGTGCCTGAATCCAAAGTTCAGGCTCTACCAGTGGAAGCTGGGTCTTGGCAGAGGTCCCCTCAGAGGAGGGTGAGAGTGCATGGACTCCTCAGGAACGGGTATGCGTGCCTGAGTGCCATGCTCCCTACAGCTGCAGGAGGCTCGCGATTCCAGCCAGAGTCTTCGAGTCTTGTGGCTGCAAGACAACCCTTTGGGCACCACCCCCTGGAGGTTCAGTGCACAGCTCTGCCAAACGCCATTCCCAGAGTCTGTATCTCAGCTGGTGGCCCAAACCTCTATTCAGGCAGGCGGGTACGTGAACCGTCACCTAAGGGTTGGTGCCTCTGCCACACGGAACGAGGGCACCAGCCGCACTTGCCACTTAGGCCGTGCTGTGGATGCGGTACTCTATCCCAGAGATGGGTTTGGTGGAACCCAGTTCAGCTCCAGGACCTGAGGCCCAAATATGGCACATAAAAGAGGGGCTTGGAAGACCTGGGTTCAAATCACAGGCACTTAATGGCCATGCAACCTCAGTCAAAACCTTTCACTGACCTGAGAGTCAGCTCTCTAAATTAACACCTACTGGGTCAGTTGGTGAGGATTAAATGAGATTAATTACCAAGAGTGGCACCTTGCAGGCATTTAGAGGGCTTTCTCCTTTTCTCCTTTCTTCCCTTATAAAATGACACATTTTCAGCACTGTAACCAGAGCAAGCAGAGTGAGATGGGATCACACATCTAAGTCTAGCCTGGGTAAAGCTTCTCAGAGCATGGACTCTTTGGAGCAGATTCAAAGGCCCAGGGCCCAGACACTCTCTCTTCCTAACTTAGGGCTGACCACAGGAAGCACATGATTCACCTGGAGTCCTGGAGCTGAAGACTGGGTGTTTCTAACTGACTTGACTGAGGGTGGTACCTTATGAGAGAAGAAAGAGTTGAGATGTATCCCAGATGAGAACGGAGCTAACTCAGGCCAGACTAGAAAGAAGTTGCCAGAGGCCATGGGCTGCAGGGAGAGACTAAGTGCAGTAAGTAGCAGGGTGTCCATGGACGAGCCTCCACATCTGTCCGCACCATCTGGAGGGCCCCGGCCTCCTTCATTCACCTGGCAAGTGCACACACATCCTTCAAGGGCCCATGACCCTCTCTGTGACTTCCATCCCAGCGCTGTGCACCGTCCCCCGTGGAGCTGGCCACGCACTTCCTTTGTGTTCCTTTGAATCCCTTTACCTCGGCCCCTGCCACAGGGCAGTCTCCGGGAACTCCGGTCTCTTTCACTGCTCACACTCCTCTCTCCCCAGCAGACCGCAGCTCTTGGGGGGGCCTCACATGAGTCTGATTCATAGGAGGATCCCGTTAAGCCTTTGGAAAGTTGAATGAAGGGATAGAAGGCATGGGAGTGCTCCCTGGACCTTATTAAACATGACGCTGGGATTAAGAGGAAGGACAAGGGTCGGGGAGATGCACTAAAGGGGGAAAGTGTGATTACAAACATTGGTGGATCGATAATGGTGATTTTATGGCTGGTATTGTTGGCGCAGGAGCAGGAAAAGACTGAGGCAGGGAAATATGAAGGAGTGCAGATTTATAGGAGTTTACACATGCGCAGAGATGCTCATTACTGGCTTTGTAACAGTAGAAGATTCAGGAATAGCTTAGTAACCATATAGGACATGTGTTATATAAATGTTAGTGCACTAGTCTTATGAAATATCTTGTTGCCATCGCAAAGAATGAGCAGATCTATAGGAATGAGATGGAAAGTCCCACTGACATTGGGAAAGAGTATGTGCCATGGTACAGTGATTAAAAGTACTTGTAGGTCAAATACACTTCAACGTTTTTAAGAAATATGAAAGTGAAATAACCACACACACACACACGCACAAACCCATAAAATGCTAAAAAAAAAAAAAAAAAAAAGTGCCTGGCTCAGCTTGCCTAGATTCAGTTCTGTCCTTCACGTGCTATATAACCTTGGTATTTTCCTATCATCTCTAAGCCTCAGTTTCTTCATTTGTAAAATGACAATGGTTGTAACTACCTCAAAACGTTGTGAGGATTGAAGAGGTTCTTGGCATAGTACAAGCTTGCATTCAATATTTAATAAAGATTTGCTTCTATTATTTAGTGAAAATGTATGTAGCAAAAACTGTATGCCATCATTCCAGCTTTGCTTTCAAACCTTTTTCTTCATGTGAAGATGTACGTCTACATTAAAATATAGCGGATGTGTGGGTAAAGCAACCATTAACAATTGTTATCTTGGATGTATGAGACTAGAGAAGTGAGGAAAGGATTTACACTGTTTTTTTTTAAGAGTTAAGTTTTTCAGAACTTTCAAGTTCACAGCAAAACTGAGCTCCATACACACACACAGCCTCTTCCACCATCCACATCTCCCACCCTAGTGGTACGTGTGTCAAACTGATACACCTACTTCAACACATCACTGAGATTTTCACGTTTGACTGTATACATCTCTAGTTCATTTCCATTCCTAGAATACGCACGTGCTTGTTTTGTAAGTGATGTTAATTAATGGCTGATTTGCACCCTGAGCCCCAGCATGGCAAGACTCTAGAAAGTGACCTCTTCGCAGAACCTACCAAAGAGGTCAAATTTGGGACCTGAGCCTCACCTCTGCCCTGAGGACCTCCACTGCTGTCCCCAGAGTGACAGTTCACAGGCTCGCCCGCCTGGGTGCCTGCTCCTCCCAGAGACATCTGACAGCAGTCCCCAAACCGAGGAGGCCAGCCCCTAGGCCGTGCCTCCCCTGACATTCTGCAGGCACACGATGCTCACTCGCACCGGCTAAACAGCTTGAAAGCACCAGGGAGCAGGTCCGGGGGTGGAGAGCAGCCCGTGACTGGGTCTTGAGGCTGCCAGCCCTATCTGTGAAGCCTCCTCTGACATTCACCAGCACAGAGACATTTCTGGGAGCGCTGTATTCTCATTGCAATACGGGGAGAAACCTGCCCATCTCACAAGGCCGTTGTGAGCACAGATGAGGAGAATCTTTGGGAAAGTACCTAACATGTTCCTTGGCCTATGGAAGTCCTCGGGAAGTTCTCATTACCTGCTTAACAGGCCTGGACCCTTCTATATACAGCATGGTCAGAGGGGAGTATGTGGTTGGGATATCCTTCCTGGAAAATCAGGACAAGGACAGGGTGAGCACTATCCTGGGGCTCTCCACACATGCACCTCAGGACGCACCAGCTACACTTCTGCTCCAGAGAACCGCTCTCTAAACAAGTCCTCAGCCTTTATTTGAAATGTGATCCTCCAATGAAATTGAGTGAGTTGAAGTGATATGCCTGAATCTAGAGCCTGTCATACGGAGTGAATTAAGTCAGAGGAAAACAAATATCATATATTAACGCATCTATATGGGATCTAGAAGAATGGTACTGATGAAGCTATTTGCAGGGCAGGAATAGAGGCGCAGATGTAGAGGACAGACTTGTTGACACAGTGGTCGGGGAGGAGAGGGGATGAGCTGAGAGAGTGGCCCTGGCGTATATACACTAGCGTGTGGAAGGCAGAGAGCTGGTGGGAAGCTGCTGGGTGGCGCAGGGAGCTCAGTGTGGCGCTCTGTGACGACCTCAAGGGGTGGGGTGGGGGTGTGGTGGCAGGGAGACTCGGGAAGGAGGGGACATATGAATACGTGTGGCTGATTCATGATGTTGTACAGCAGAAACTGACACAACGCTGTGAAAGAATTATATTCCAGTTTTAAAAAGTGAAAAAGAAAAAGTGATCTTCCAAAATGAAGGCATTCCTGGGTGACATCAGGGAGGAGCTGCATGTGGGTGTGGGAAGAGGCTGCTCCCCACAGAGGCGGAGAAAATGCTGTGCCTGACCCTCCAGGAGGGAAAAGCTGGGCTGGGAGGAGGCGCGCTCCGGGGGCCGGCTGCTCCCACCTGCCCCGTCTGCTTCCCCAGGTGGCTTCTACTTCGGCCTCGCACTGCGCTTGCAGCTCCCCAACATGAGGCGCAGTCTCCACCTGGCCTTCGTGTGTCTGAGTCTCTTCTCTGCACGGTGAGCTCTGGCGCCCCTCAGTGGCCTCGGCCCGAACTGCTCTGTGTTTTGCACACGGTGAGGGGCGGGGGGGGGGGGCAGTCCTTTCTACTTACCAACGGCAAGACAAAACCTAGTGCCTTCACCCCGCTGACGCACCAGGACATACAGTTTCATGCCATTTTTTTTTTTTTTTTCCTATCTGGAGAAGTCAAGCTTCCAAAATGGTCAGAGATGGGTAAATCCCTTTTGTTTTGGGGGGAAGGTTTTGAGTGTTTCCAAATTACCACGACATTATGACACATGGCAAACGCATAACAAAGTGGGGTGGGATAGAGACACGTGTAATTCAGCAGCTGAAAGCTGGAGGGCTCTCTTTGGAAGAGTCGCTGACGGTATATGAGTGCAAGCACACGCGTGTGCGGGCTCACGTGCTCATCTGTGCCTGACTCTTTGCCACCCATGGACTGCATGCAGCCCTCCAGGCTCCTCTGTGCATGGAATTTTCCAGGCAAGAATGCTGGAGTGGACCAGGACATACAGTTTCAGAGGATCTTCCTGACCCGGGGATCAAACCTGTGTCTCCTGAGTCTTCTGCACTGGCAGACAGATTCTTTACCACCGAACCACCTGGAAGCCAGTAAAACCACACACATACACGCAAACACAAGCTCAAGCTTCAAGTTTGTATGTCTGCATGTTGGTCCACACATCAGCACACATGTGCACTGAAACCTGTTTTCTTCTGCAGGGTGTGCGTCCAGGGGAATCAGTTCAACACTGAGGTCAGCAGAAGCGACAAGCTGTCCCTGCCTGGCTTTGAGAATCTCACAGCAGGATATAACAAGTTTCTCAGGCCCAATTTTGGCGGTAGGTCTTTCTTTTTGCCCAGGACATCAATTCGAAAGGAACAGGACCAGAGATAATATGCAGACGAGGGTTTCAGGAGACTGTAGTTGACTGCTTTTTCTGATCTAACAGATTAGCAGCTGCCAATTATTTTTCATGCTGCTTGGGAGAAAGCACTTTCTCTGGTCTCTCCACCTGCAGGATACAGAAATCCTCCTCCCCAGGGAGGTTACTAGAGCTTCCTCACTACCCCACACCCACTGTCTGCCTTCTACCCACACTTCTGGTATCATTACTATGTCTCACCAGGACTGTTCCACCTGTTCTTCACCTTGGCCTCAGCCTGCCACCTCGAGACTAACCCTCTACTCTGCCATTCGGATGACCCACCTGGGCCCTTTGCTGCTCAGAATACTTCCTGCTCCCCAGTATCTCCAGCCTAGAGTCCAGAGCCCGTCGCGTGGCACATGCAGCACTTCCCAGCCCCACCTCTCTCTACCTGGCAACCTCATCTCCCCAGCATCTGCCCGCTACGCCCTTATACAAATGTGCCGCCAGACCTCCTTGGCCTCTCTGGTCTCCATGGTTTTTGCTCAGACTGTTCATCTGCCAATAAGAGCTTGTTCCAATCTGACTCCTGGTAAAATGCCAGTTTTCCTTCATGTCTCAGATCAAAGGCTTCCTCTTAGGAGCAGCCCACACAGATTCCTCCAGGCCTCATGCCCTTTCTTCACACTTTATCTTGAACATACATCTAAATCACAGCTGTTACCGGGTGATACTGTCACTGGCTTTATGTCCGTCTTGGCTCTAGGCTGAAATCCCTTGCAGAAATCCTGCTTTATTTACTTCACTAGCCCCAGTGGTATCTCAGTGCTCAACAGGTAGCAAGTTGTCAATTAATATATCTTGGAAAATGAAGCAAGGATGGAAAGAATGAGGCCACCACCTACCTCCTTCTCACAGGGTCTCAGCCTCTCTGTTTGTAAAATGCAAGAATGAACAATGTGGTTACTAATGTCTTGTTACCTTGAGTAGTAGAAAGAGCCTTGGCGTTGAATAAAGCTGAGTTTGGCTCCTGGCTCAACTGCTGGGCAAGCATCTTAGCTTTCTGTAGCTAGGGGGCATATCATCTACCTCACAGGGAGGATTGAATTAAGTGTTTAAATATATCATTAAGATGCCATCTATTTTAATCCCTTTGCCTTCCTGCTCCTCTCTTCGGTTGATATTAATAAAATTCTCAGGTCAGATTTGGATTAGTGGGTTAGTCCAGGTCCTCTGAGGAGCAGACGATGAGAGGGGATTATCCTTGCAAGATATTTATTGGGGCCATATCTATGACAAAATATGGGGCAGGAAAAGGAAGAAGCTGGAAAGTTGAAGGGAAGAAGGGAGGGAGGGAAGAAAGGCTTGTGGAGGTGCCTTAGACCACAGTGCAGTTCTAAGCATGTTTGGAAAGTCCACCATGGAGTCCTTGAGCGGAAGCTCCCATCACGGGAGTCTCCTATCTCTGTGCCTCCCAGGAGCAGGCCTGCCTTAGTATTCCTAACATGTTCAGGCCCCAGTGGGATGCAGACCATGGGAAGTGTGGCCTCTGAACAAGTGTGGTGAAAGGTTTCAGAGCGCAGCAGCTGGGGCCACCCACACTCCTTCAGATGGAGATCTGAGAGACCCAACCTCACAGCCACACATTTAGGATTTGAGGTCCTTAAGTTAAGGGACCTTGGGGGCTTCCACCTGCCCTGGTTTTCCCAGGACCAACTGAATGCTAATGATGAGCCTGGGAGTGTGCACATCTGGTTAGATTTGCTGAACAACGTCTCTGCCTCCCAAATGCCAAACAACTGGGCCAGAACACTGCCCTTCTTGTTGCTAGCTCGTGGGCCAACAGGATGCAGAGTCCCTGGGTGACATACCCATTCTGAGCCTGAGGTGGCCCTCAGGGACATGAGGCGCAGACCCACCTGGGGTGGAAATGGGGCAAGGGGTCCTCAGTCAAAAGGAAGGGAAGGCACACCTCCACCCCTTGTCATGAGCCTTTGGCACTCTGCCTCCTAACAGAACCTACATGTATGAGGCAGCCTCCAGGCCCGCGGAGGGGCTGTAGTTCTCTGGAGCAACGTCTGTCCACCCAGGTCTAGGACCCTGAGGCCCCTGAGTGACCAGACCTCCGTAGGGCTTTTCAGGGACTGAGCTTGGCGGCACGGGTCTGCAAGCCTCTGCCCAGGACCTGGCCTTGACCTGTTTCCTAGGAGAAAGCTGCCCTCTGGTGGCACTGCTCACTTTTCTAACTCACAGGGAAGAAAGAACAAACTCTGGTCCATAAAGCAGCCAACTGAGAAAAAGCCGGGACTAGACTACCTAGAAACAAACTAAACATACAAAACCCACAGTGAGCCTGAAGCGCTTGTACATCTTCGGCTCTCCATGTTCCTCGGGGGTGGCAACCAGTGCTGAGCCATGCCTGCTGTGTGCCAAGCTCTTACAACAGATCCCGTGACCTTCCCAACCCCACCCTGATGACCGACGTTAGCAGCTCTATTTTAAAGATGAGAAACTGTAGAACAGAGAGGTTTAGCAGTTTGTTCAAGGTCACACTGCTGTGATGTGGCCACGCTGACCCTAAGCTTCTCTTCTTGATGCAACACCTTGCTGCCATGAGGGGCAGAGAGCCACTTAGCACCTTAACTCCTTCAGCACCTTCCAGGGTCCGCCCTGAAAGATCTACCCCTTTCCCACCAAGTACTCAGTTAATCATTTTTAATCGCACTGGCTTTAAAACTCCAATTCCAAGTTCTTACCTATATCCTGCAGCTTGATTTCCTTCAATTAATAATTAAGCTGCTCTCTGATTCTTCCCAGTTTGATGTGGTGAAGCATTTTGAATTCTACCTCTCCTTTCCCTAGTTAACGTGTTGTCACAGTTCCCTGAAGTACCCCCAGGTATTATGCCAAGTAAACGCTTTCCACCTATTAACCTGGTGAGGAAAGTTGTTTCTTTTCCAGAATTAGCTAAGATCATGGAAGAGAGGGATAAGGGAAGTGAAATAATATTTACCGAGTGCATGGTATTGCATGATAGAAACCATGCTGGGGGCTTTGTACACATAATTATTTCTGAGCACCTTCTGTATGTCTAGCTAGGCAGCCACTTCGCATATATTCTGGCTCGTCACCACCCTGCAAAGAAGCTGCCACACATCTTCTCTCATTTAACCTTCTCCATGGCCCTCTGATGTCATTAGCATTATTCAAACCTGCGGGTGAGAAAGCTGCAGTTCTGAAAGGTCTGCTAACTTTCCAGATCAAAACTCACATCTTCCTGACTCCTGGGCTCTCGTTCCGCATCTCTAGTCTCAGGGAGAGTAAACATTCCTGGCCTGGCCACTGACAATGGTGGCTCCCACTCTTCTTCACTTCCTACTTCACTCGAGAGGTAAGACAGGCACCCTCAGAAGTCAGGCCCACCTGCCCAGACTCCAGGATTGAGGCCCAGCATCTGCACTCCAGACCAAATGGGGATGGTTCTGCAACTCTAAATAGTTTAAGGTTCCTGGAGAGCAAAGGAAGAGGAGAAGGATGTCACAGGTGAGTGGAAGCTCAACCATGAGTAGCCTTGAATGCCATCTGGTGGTAAATTTACTTGGTTGAGGGGGGGAAATATATTTGTGTACAAGTTCCCAAATCTCTATTACATTTCTAAATAAATGAGTCCCTCACAAGCACCATAGGAAAAAGTCCTCCAAGTAAGAAGTAGCAGATACCATTCCATTCCTTCAGATCAACACTAATGACTAGAGTGTGGTCTCGCCTCTGTGTGTTTAGCTAAGTGTACCTGTGTGCATTGCTTTTTCATACAAAAAGGAGGCACACCCTGTATAGTCATTTCTCCTGCAAGGGGGAGGATAGAAAATTAACCTTTTATTTATAAACTTCTAAATTGTTTAAAATTTTGCAATAGGTCACTGTTACTTTTTAAATTTTCTAATATATATATATTTCTCATGTGCGTGCTTGCCTAGTTGCTTCAATCGTGTCTGACTCTTCGAGACCTTATCTGACTCTTTGCAACCCCTTTGGACTGTAGCCCACCAGGCTCCCCTGTCGATGGGATTTTCCAGGCAAGAATACTGGAACGGGTTGCCTTTCCCCCTCTCCAGGGGATCTTCCTGACCCAGGGATCGAACCTGTGTCTCTTGCATCTCCTGCACTGCAGATTTGTTCCACTAGCACCACCAGGGAAGCCCATATACTTCTTCTATGTATATTATTAATTATTAATGTGTATAACTATATATTTCTTAGCTGTGCTAATGTTAGCAAATCGGTTTATATTTCTATGTAAGGCTTTCTGTTTTTTCTCCATTCTTAGGAGAACCTGTTCAGATAGCACTGACTCTGGACATTGCAAGTATTTCCAGTATTTCAGAGAGTAATATGGTACGTGTGCTTCCCTCGCCTTCCACCCATTGAGCCCCTTTCCTGTGTTTTATAAGGAAACCCGTTCTAGCTACGCAAAACAGAACAGAGACTTATTGGAATGGCGGGAACTGGAGACCTATCCCGAAACTCAAGACAGTGGAAGCTGCTTGTAAAACAACTCTTCTGAGTATCAGAGGGAAAGTGGATTCAAAGGCTAGGAGGGGGAAAATGAGGGAGTGGGTGTGCTGGGCGAGGGGTAAGAATGGGGGAAAATGAAAGGCAGGGAGGAAGCCTAAATATCACGTGGCTCCTCACAGAGCAGGAGACAAGCTGATGAAAGCCAACAGTCACATACCTTCTTCCAACCACCCTCTCACTTAAGAGAACATGTCTTAGACAGGGGGACGCTGCAGGCAGTTTGCCATGAGAGTCCGCTGTAGACTGCAGGTAAACTGGGCAACCTGAGCCCTTCGCACACCAAAGCCTTGAAAACCTTAGCGTGGCCTTTGTGATCAAGGGAAAGTAAGTCAAGGCCCTGAACACATCCGGTGCGGCTCCCTCTGGGCAGTGGGTGTTATCTGGAATAAATAAGGTGCTTTGTTCTCATGTTGCTGCAGGCCACCACCTCAAGGCAAGCTTCATTCACCCAGGTCTGCTGTGGCATGTGCTCTTGACCTCAGTGGAGGTGGGGAGGAAAGTAAGACATGACCCTTTTCCTTGCATTTTCTGAGCTTTCTCCTTCCGTCCACTTCCTCTCCCCGGCTGCCCTTCAGGACTACACAGCCACCATATACCTCAGACAGCGCTGGACAGACCAGAGGCTGGTGTTCGAAGGCAACAAGAGCTTCACTCTGGACGCACGCCTAGTGGAGTTCCTCTGGGTGCCAGACACTTACATCGTGGAGTCCAAGAAGTCCTTCCTCCACGAAGTCACTGTGGGGAACCGACTCATCCGCCTCTTCTCCAACGGCACAGTCCTGTATGCCCTCAGGTGACCGGGCGCCTGTGGCCTCAGGGTAGGGGGCAAAAGAGCAGGGAGGAGAGGCAAAGGATGCTCTGACCAGTCTTCAGGCAACCACCTCCCCTTCCCGTGGGCCTGCCTTCTTAGGTCCTTGTCCCCAGAGCAGAAGGGCCCTTTCTCAGTCCAGTTTGGCTCAACAAGTCTCTACTGAGAATGTGTGCTCCGTGCCAGGCCTGTGCTGGATGCTGAGGCCATGGGGCTGAATCAGATGTTGTCCTGACACAGACGCATAAGCAAAGGAAGTCAGGGCACTGGGGGCCCGCGGCGGGAGTGGGACAGTGGTTCGGGGTGATGTTAGAGGAGGTTTTCGCAGGACTCTAAGCTGAGTCTTAAAGAGTAAAAGGAAGTTAGCTAGGAAGAGGGAAGGGGAACAGCAAGCACAGACAGAGAGGTGATTCAAAAAACTTCCGTTTCCTGGGCGCAACGGGGCAGTTGGTGGCTACAGAACACATCTCTACTTAGGTGAGCTGTACTCGTACAGACAGAAAATCAAAGTACAGTCCTCCAAAGCCTCACCACCTGTAGTCATGGGCTCTGCTTTGCCCCTTCTTCAAATCCCCGAGGCCAAAACTTCCTTCCACCCTTCACAGCTTCATCAAGTTGTCGTTTGGCGGCAACAGGAAAGATGCCCCTAAGGTGCTCCCTGGGGCAGCCTGCAGGCAGAGGACTCACCACTGCCTCTGCCAGGGCTAAACAATGACTGCAAACCTAACCCTGCTGGAGGCCTTCAGTAGAAGGCTAGGGACCATGGACAGAGGAGCCTGGCGGGCTACAGTCCACGGGGTCGCAAAGAGTCGGACACGACTGAGCGACTTCACACACACACACACACACACACACACACACACACATGGACCAAATATTCCTGAAAGTGAAAATCGCTCAGTTGTGTCCAACCCCACGGACTATACAGTCTATGGAATTCTCCAGGCCAGAATACTGGAATGTGTAGCTTTTCCCTTCTCGAGGGGATCTTCCCAGCCCAGGGATCAAACTCAGGTCTCCCGCATTGCAGGCAGATTCTTTACCAGCTGAGCCACAAAGGTCAGCCTAAACCTCAATACCTCTTTCAAGAAGTCCAATAGACCTCTCCCTTGACCCTAACTCCAGTTAATACTAAGGTGCCCCTCCCTTGCATTCCCACAGCACGTGTGAGTGTGCTGTACAAGGATAACAAACAATGGATGATGGTTAATAGCCTGGCTCTAGAGTCAGACAGATTTAGGGCAAGTCCCTGCTCTCTGACCTTAGGCAAGTTATTGACTCAGAGCCCAGAAAAAACTGGATGCAGAAACATCTCAAAAAAGCCAATGAATGATTCTGTTTTGTGATATTGTTGCAAGTTTGTCTCTGAATTGCCAACATTCTAACTTTCTGCACTCTGGACTCTGGCTTTAACCAAGTCTCTCCGGTATTGCTTAGTGCAGAAAAACTCAGGACTGCTTTGAATGTAGGCACCAAGTCACACATTCACTCTAAGAGTCAAGGTGAAAGTTCTCTTGGAGTAGCCCTTAAGAGGGAGTGTATACTTTCTATAGCATCCTTATAACACTCTCTACAAATCCATTTTTCCTTTCTTAGAATCACAACAACTGTTGCATGTAACATGGACCTGTCTAAATACCCCATGGACACACAGACATGCAAGTTGCAACTAGAGAGCTGTGAGTATACGTCATGCGGGCCCCTTAGATGAGTTTCTGGGGTGACTTAGATCTGCGTATGTGTGAGGAGTATCCTATTCATAGTAGGCTTTCTCTCCTTAATGTTGATGACAATGGGTTCATCCCTTCTGGGTGTATGTCCAGAGAGATTTAGAGACTTTCAAAAATAAACCTTTCAACACTATGTCTTTGGGAGAGGACCACTGTGCATTGGCACCAAGTATTTCCACCTAAAACTAGGCAGGACAGCAAAGCAAACAGGAGCCAATAGGCCTAGGAAGAATTCTCAGGAACTACTAAGTCACGGAAGCCAGGAAGAGCACAGCAGAAGTAAGAAATGGCAGATATACAAAACAATCATTGACCTTTATTGCAAGACTGCTTTAAACTTCTAGAATAAATTATTTGATATACATAAAGCTTGATAGCATAGTGCCAGTAAGTGGACATCTCAACTGCGTCCTGGGGATTTGCTTATGATGAAGAATGAGCATTTACTCTGAGCTGATGGGTGTCAGATGAATTCCTGGCCCTGTGAGTGATCTTGCGGTTCCTTAGTAAACCACTCCAAAATACCCACCACGGGGAGGTGGCACCTGTGATACAAGTCCTAGGAAGAAAATGCCACAGACAGCAATTATTAAGGCGTCAAGGCATGGCTTGCACAAGGAAGAAAAAGTGTATTCAAGCTCTGGGAACCACTGGGTGCTTCTTGAGGACACTAGTGGCCAACATCCAAGAAACAGAACCATTATGAGACAGCAGCCATTTTTCAGAGGTAGACATTTAATTAAAGACTAGGGCAGGCAGATTAATTACCTTATTGACTAAATGCATGAAAAGACTTCTTGAAGCAATGCAGCTGTTTGGAGGCAGACAAGAAAAGAAAACTTGAGGTTAACAAAAAGAGAGTTCATTTCCAGCCCCATGTACAGAGAGCAATTGCCCTCCGCGGGTAGCAGTGCTCATCTCAAATCTCAGGAGTGAGATTCTCCTGGAAACTCCAGCACTCTGCTTACACAAATATTGTCCCCACTGAGCAGAGGAAGCTTTCACTGAATCTGGGTTCAGAAACCTCACCAAGGGCTTTTTCCTGAATGATACCCCTAGAAAATAATTGATACCATGCCACAAGTGCCCATATCCACTCAGGGAAAGAGCAATGAGAACGTAATGATTGTGAGCATTTACCAGTCACTTTGCCCACAAAGGTCCATATAGTCACAGCTATGGTTTTTCCAGTAGTCATGTACAGATGTGAGAGTTGGACTATAAAAAGGCTGAGTGCTGAAAAATTGATGCTTTCAAATTGCGGTGTTGGAGAAGACTCTTAAGAGTCCCTTGGACATCAAGGAAATCAAACCAGTCAATCCTAAAGGAAATCAGCCCTGAATATTCGTCAGAAGGACTGATACTGAAGCTGAAGCTTCAATATTTTGGCCACCTGATGTGACAAGCCGACCCCCTGGAAAAGACCCTGATGCTGGGGTGAGGGCAGGAGGAGAAGGGGCAACAGAGGATGAGATGGTTGGATGGCATCTCCAACTCAATGAACATGAGTTTGAGCAAACTCCAGGAGATGGTGGGCAGGGAAGCCTGGTGTGCTGCAGTCCATGGGGTCAGAAAGACTAGAACATAACTTAGTGACTGGACAACAACCCCACCATCAGTTATGAAAGCAAAGTACCTGAGTAGAGGCTTGTACAACTTACTTTTTTAGATACTTTTTCCCTTTGGGATGCCAGACAAAATGATACAAGCAGTACAAGTTGCTCTGACTTGTCTCCACCTTTCAGCTGTTATAAATGACAGTGCTGTGAACATTTCTGTACAAGTCCTTTTATGGACATGATTTGATTTCTCTTGGATAGTTACTTAGGACTAAAATGCCGGGTCAAATTTATGTTTAATTTTTCAAGAAACTGTCAAACCGTTTTCCAAAGTGGTTGTACCATTTTACATTTCCACCAGCAACATTCAACTTCTCCACACTCTCACCATCTATTATTGTCTATCTTTTTAATTACAGCCATTCTAGTGGATGTGAAGTGGTATCTTACTGTGGTTTTGATTTGTGTTTCCCTTATGACTAATGATTTTGAGAATCTTTTTATGTGCTTATTAACCACTCATCTATCTTCTCAAAGATATCATCTGAGGATTAAATGAGATGATAATGTTGTAAAGCACTTAGAAAGGTAATTGCTTACTAAGTGATAGATATTATCATCATCATCCATGGGCTTTGGTATTAAACTTTCTTGAGGTCCAATACTGGTTTGTTTCTCATTTGCTTTGCTATCCTGAGAAAGTTATCCAGTCTCTCTGAATCTGATAATTCTCATGTATAAAAGGGGCAAAACATTACAGTTCCTCAATTCTAAGGCACAGCATTTATCGAATAGTAACACTGCAGAAAAAAAAAGCTCTAAGCTCTACTTAATATATAACAACTGTGAGATCCATTTCAATTTCATAAAATGTAAAAAAAAAAGCTTTAAATAATGAAGAAATATATAGCTCTACTTTGCAAGCTTGTGAGAATCTTAGAGACATGTTATGTAAAGGACTTAATGTAAATGTTTAATAAAAGTTAGCTATTATTACTATCACCAACTATATTAGTAAAACTGCTTTGAGGTTTATCAAATACTTATGCTTGCAGACATCAATAAAGTAGATGACTGAAAGTTTTGAGGGGTTCTTTTTTTGTTATATTATGCCAATAGGAAAATATGAATAGACCAAAGGTCCCTGAGAATCCCCTCCAAAATGTTAGACTGTCCTGAAAGGCAATAGCTACTATAGATCTTTGTGAGTTCACAGACATGTGTTCAAAAAATATCATCTGAATAATGATCAAGGCCATTTCTAGTTACTTACCATCTGCTAGGTGTATAGAATGCTTAGCACAGAACTGGCTCTCACTGACGGTGGTAAGCCCTAGCAGGCCGTCTCATTCTGGGCACACACTGTAATCACACTCGAGAAATCACGCCAGGTTTTGCATATGGGATCATCCTTGGACTTGCACCATCAGGACCGAGCTTCTGTCGTCTCTGCCTCAGTGTTTTCCAGACCAGTTCAGTCTGCCACCTTCTTGCACTGATCAGGGTACCCTTTCACTCGGCAGGGGGCTACGATGGGAATGACGTAGAGTTCAGCTGGCTGAGAGGGAACGACTCTGTGCGGGGATTGGAGAACCTGCGACTTGCTCAGTACACCATACAACAATATTTCACCTCAGTTACCAGGTCACAGCAAGAAACAGGTAACTCATAGGACAGTTTGCACAAGAGCAATATAGCCTAGTTGTATTCTGAGTCCAAAATATCACCTCTTTTTCACTTGGCCCCTTCTGGGCCCAAGAACCCTCTGTGATAGGCCAAGCATTTTGGCTTGGCACTTTTGCCTGCTTTACACCCACTACTGAGACGGTCCCCCAGGGGCTCGCAGTCTAGTGAAGCAGGTATCCTGGAAACCAGCGGTGATGCTGCAGGAATACTGTGACAGAGAAGGGCACAAGAAGAGGCTCATGGTTGGGGGCATCAGCACTCCCGTATACAACCACAATTTCTTTCACTGAAACTATAATGGCAGTTCATTATTAACTATGTTTTGGTGAACAATGGATGGTTTAAGGCAAATACAGTTAAGTTAAACTTCCCACAGGGAATGCCAGTTGAGGAGGGTTGATCTCTTATCCCTTGTTCATTCTATCAGGAAATTATACACGACTGGTCTTGCAATTTGAGCTTCAGAGGAATGTCCTGTATTTCATTTTGGAAACCTACGTTCCTTCCACTTTCCTGGTGGTGTTATCCTGGGTCTCGTTTTGGATCTCCCTTGATTCAGTTCCTGCAAGAACGTGCATTGGTAAGTAGTTCCAATGGGAGATTTCTAAGAACTGGGTTATTAGGTCTTATTTTTTTTTAACCTTCTGCCATTCTTTTATTTGATATTCGCAGGATAGTTCTAGGAGCTGGTTTCTTGAGAGAGAGAAAGAGAGACCACATTAGGAATAGTGTATTTTTAAACTTTGTTTCACAGTGACAGATAAGGAAGAATGGTTATTTTGTTTACTGAACGCCTCCCTCCAGTGAGAAGACGGAAATATTTAGAAAGTCATATCACTCATACCTGAACAAAAGGGCAAATCAACTCTTTCCCAGAAGCCCACAGACTTTTCAGAATGAGCTCTGTCCCGTTTCTGAGTCCTGTCCCCATGTTGCCAGCTCTTGAATGGAGACAGTTTGCCAGGTGGTGAAGGCAGCTGCACCGACCGCTGTTGTGGGTACATTGCTCACTTTTTCCCTAGGAGTGACCACTGTATTGTCAATGACCACACTGATGATTGGGTCCCGTACTTCTCTCCCGAACACCAACTGCTTCATAAAGGCCATCGATGTGTACCTGGGAATATGCTTTAGCTTCGTGTTTGGGGCCCTCCTGGAATATGCAGTTGCCCACTACAGCTCCTTACAGCAGATGGCAGCCAAAGATCGGGTAAGAATTTGAGGGCTCTATGTAATTCATCACCTGTGCCATATACTGGTCTGTCGAGACCAGGACCTGGTTCCTGACCCCCAGGGATTCACTTTGCACCAGTGATTCTCATCCTTGTTCCATGAGGGGAATCTGACAGTCAGGACACCTTTTTAAAAAGACTACTCTTTTTGCCAATGAGATATTAATATGCTTAATTTTCTAGCAGAAAATAACTGTGTTATCTGTATGCAACATAAAATCCCAACCACGAGAACAAGCCTCCATGAAAAACCTAGGATCAAACCAAACATGACCAGCTGCTTATAAGTTCCAGATTAATATGTATTTACTATTTATTCTTTTGTTGCCTTTTTGTTTTCTCAAATTATACAAGTAATGGTTTCCAGAAAAATGTATGGAAAAATTAAACTGGCAAATTTCATGATTAGCATATTTTTCTGCTAACAGGGAGGGACTCATTATCTGGCTTAGCAGTGAAACACCATGGCTCATCGCTCAGAATAATAATAATAATGACTATTATCAATTGAGCATGTATGGGCCAGACACAGTCACAAGCTCTTTGCAAATATTATGTCATTTAAAATGCTCGTGGTCATGTGCTCAGTCATGTTCGAGTCTTTGTGGCCCCATGGACTGTAGCCCCCAGGCTCCTCTGCCCGTGGGGTTCTCTAGACGAGGACACTGGCGTGGGGTGCCATTTTCTACTCCAGGGGCTCTTCCCAACCCAGGGGTCGAGCCCACATCTCCCGCATTGGCAGGCGGATTCTTTCCCATCTGTAGAGACCTGTTAAAAATGCTCATAACAACTCAGTGAGGCTACCCCTATGTTTACAGTTGTGGGTTCTGAGTATGGGAAGACAAGTAATTTATGCAAGAGGACAAAGACAGGAAAAGGCAGAGCTGAGATTCGAACCTAAATCTGCTTGCCTCCAAAGTCTGACACATCTGTTATTCCCACTTGCAGTGGGCAATGGACCATGCCCTTAACTATTATTCTCTGCAGGCTCATGGAACCGTGGGATTTTTTGGAAGCCCAGTTTGATAGACATGGGCATACTAAAGCTCCTGCTAAAAAAAAAAAAAAAAAGATAGGGATCCAGTGCAGAAGAGCTGCCCACCTTTAGCAAAGGGCCAGGACTGTACAAGGTTTAATGGGGAGAAAAGGAGGATTCAGAATAGCCCAGAGATCCAGCTGACTTTTCTCTTGTGCTCGACTATCATAAACAATGTTTCACACAGTCATATTACTCAAGTACTAAAGGCAAATGATCATATGTGCCAGCCGAAGAATATGTATTTCATTTATTTCACTCCCTGTAGGCTTTCTTTTTTTTTTTAAGTTAATCTATTTTTTTAATTAAATTTATTTTTTAAATTGAAGTAGAGTTGATTTACAATGTTATATGAGTTTCAGGTGTACAGTATAATGATTATTTTTCTACATAATACTCTGTTAAAAGTTATGACAAAATAATGGCCACTATTGCCTGTTCTACACAATTTGCCCTTGCTGCTTATGTATTTTATTCATAGTAGTTGAAATCATTCAGCCCCACACCCCTGTCTTGCCCCTTCTCCTCTCTCTTTCCCCTCTCATCATCGCCAGTTTGCTTCTGTATCTGCGAGTCTGTTTCTCTTTTGCTGGCTGTTTTCATTTGTTTTATTTTTTTTATTTCACATATAAGTGATGTCACACAGTCTGTCTCTCTGGCTTATCTCACTGAGCATAAATTCTCTAGTTCCGTCCACATTACTGCGAATGACAAAATTTCATTCCTATTTATGGTTGGCTAGTATTTCATTATATATATATACATATATATGTATCTCACATATTCTTTATCCATTGGTCAGTTGAGGTTGGATTGCTTGGATTGCTTGGATTGCTTCCATATCTTGGCTATTGTAAGCGGTGCATCTCTGAACATTGGAGTGCATGTATCTTTTTGAACTAGTATTTTTATCTGGATATATACCCAGGAGTGCAATTGCTAGATCTTATGGTAATTCTATTTTCAGTGTTTTGATGAACCTCCATATTGTCTTCCATAGTGACTGCACCAACTTACATTCCCAACAGTGTACAAGGATCTCCTTTTCTCCATGTCCAAACCAATATTCATTTGTAGACTCTTTGATGGTAGCGGTTCTGACAGATGCAAGGTGATATCTTATTGTTGTTTTGATCTTCATTTTTCTAGTAATTAGATATGTCAAGTATCATTTGCCTCTTAGTCATTCTGTATGTCTTCTTTGGAAAAAAGTCTCTTCAGGTCCTCTGACCATTATTTTGATAGGGCTGTGTTTTTTTATATTCAGCTATATGACCTGTTTATGTATTTTGGATATTAACCTCTTGCTGTTCATGTCATTTGCAAATATTATGTCCCATTCAGTAAGCTGTCACTTCATTTTATTAATGGTTTCCTTAGCTGTGCAAAACTTTTAAGTTTAATTAGGCCCCATTTGTTTAATTTTTGCTTTTGTTTCTTTTTGTCTTGTGAGACTGATCCAAAAAAATATCGCTATGATTTATGTCAGAGTATTTTCCCTATGTTCTCTTCTAGGGGTCTTAGGGTTTCAGGTCTTACATTTAGATCTTTAATCCATTTTGAGTTTATTTTTGTATAAAATTAAATTTTATACAATATTTAAAATTTAATTTAATTTTAAATTTTAAGTTAAATAAAAGTTTTCAGCAGTGCTTACTGAAGTAACTCTCTTCTCCATTATATGTTCTCAGCTCCTTTGTCATAGATTAACTGACTATGAAGTGGATTTATTCTTGGGCTCTCTACTCTGTTCTGCTGAGACGTATGTCTGTTTTGTGCCAGTACCATGCTGTTTTGATTACTGTATGTTTCCATCTTTGTTTTGTGTTACAGACTGTTTGATGTTGGTTTTGTTTGATATGAGTATTGCTACCCTGACTTTTTATCATTTCTGTCTGCATGAAATATCTTCTTCATCCCCTCACTTTCAGTCTTTGTGTGCATTTAACTTTTTTGTAGGCAGCATACAGGTGGGTCTTGTTTTTTAATTCTATCACTCACCCGTCTTTTGTCTATTAGCATTTAGTCTATTAACATTTAAAGTAACTATTCCCTCCATCCGGGCTTCCACATAACGTTGAGCAGAGTTCCCTGTGCTCTACAGTAGACTTTTGGTGGTTATCCGTTTTAAATATAGCAGTGCGTCTAGGAGGGAGCTCAATGAATTGGGAAGAATGGATACATGTATATGTATGGCTGAGTCCCTTTACTGTACCCAAAACTATCACAACATTGTTAATTGGCTATACTCCAATACAGAATAAAAAGTTTAATAAAAAATAAAATAACTACTAACAGTTATGTACCTACTGCCATGTTCTTACTCATTTTCTAGTTGTTTTTTGTCTTTTTTTTTGGTTTTCTCAGTTCATTTCCTTTTTTTGTTTCTTCTCTTATGGTTGATGATTTTCTTTAACAACATTCTTACATTCCTTTCTTTTTCGTTTCTGTGTATCTGTTCTAGGTTTTGACTTGTGGTATCTACTTGTTTTAAACTGGTAGTAATTTAAGCTCAAGCACATTGTAAAGGAGCTACATTTTTTACTCCCTTCTCCTGCTGCTGCTGCTGCTGCTGCTGCTGCTGCTGCTGTTGCTGCTGCTAAGTCGCTTCAGTCATGTCCGACTCTGTGCGACCCCACAGACGGCAGCCCACTAGGCTCCTCTGTCCCTGGGATTCTCCAGGCAAGAACACTGCAGTGGGTTGCCATTTCCTTCTCCAATGCGTGAAAGTGAAAAGCGAAAGTGAATTCGCTCATTCGTGCCCGACTCTTAGCGACCTCATGGACTCCTACACTTTGTGTTTTTGATGTCATATTTTACATCTCATGTGTCCTTCAACTGGCTTTTGCAGTTATAGTTGTTTTTATAATTTTTTTGTCTTTCAATCTTCACACTGGCTTAATTAAGTGATTGAGCCTCAGTTCTTACTGTACTGTTTGCCTTTCCTAGTAAAGGGATTAGGATTATCCCTTTCCTATAGATTCTTTCTTCTTTTCCACTTAGAGAAAATCCTATAACATTTCTTCTAGAGTAAGTCTACTATTGATGAATTGTCTTAGTTTTCCCTTGTCTGAGAAGTTCTTTATCTCTTCTTCAATTCTAGATGATAATCTAGGATAACCTGGGTTGCAGGTCTTACCCTTTAGAGCATTGAATGTCACACTCTTCTGGCCTGCAAAGTTTCTGCAGAAAAATCAGATTTATGTGGGATCCCTTGTACATGATTCTGTATTTTTCTCTTGTTGCCTTTAGAATTCTCTCTTTATCGTTAACACTTGGCATTTTGATTATGTTTTGGTATGGATTTGTTTGAGTTCATCTTGCTTGGGACCCTCCGTGTTTCCTGTAGCTGGATATGTGGTCCTTGTTTGGGTTTGGGAAGTTTTGGTCACAGTTTCATCACATACATTTTCTATCCTCTTCCCTTTCTGGGAGCCCGATAATGTGAACGCCGATACACTTGGTATGATCCCAGAACTGCTCTCATTTTTAAAATCTGTTTTCCTTTCTGCTGCTCTGCTAGGTGGTTTCTACTCTGCCTTCTAGGCCACTTATCTGTTCTTCTGTGCCGTTTAGTCGGCTTCATTCCTTCCAGTGTGTTTTCCTTCAGGATTAAATTCTTCATTTCTTTTCTTTTGGCCACACTGTGCAGTTTGTGGGATCTTATTCCCTGACCAGGAGTTGAACTCAGGCTCTCGACAGTGAAAGTGTGGAGTCCTCACCACTGGACATCAGGGAATTCCTAAGATTGGGTCTTTTTAAAAATATTTTTTAGTTCCTTGTTAAAATTCTCACCATGTTCATCTATTCTTTTCCCTAACTCAGTTAGCATTATTAATAATAATGTTTTGAGTTCTTTATCAGATATGGTTTATTTCTGTTTCATTATTTATTTTTTCAGGGGATTTCTTTTGCTCTTTCAACTGAGATCCGTTCCTTTGACTTTTCATTCTGCTTAAATGTCTCTGCCCCTGCAAGTTCAGGTGAGACAGCTGCCGACTGCGGTCTTGCATAGGCCTTATGTGGATATGCCCCTGCACAGAGTGCTTTTGCCGGGAAAGCTGAGCTTGGGGTGGAAGCTGGCCGTGTCCTTTCTCAGCACGTGCCGGCAGCTGTCCCCTTGGTGGAAGGTGGGACTGCAGAGCGCCCAGAGCTAGAGCCCGGTGTGAGGTGTGGCTTCCTTCTGCCCGGTGACCCTCCTCACCCTATTAGGGTGGGCTCTGATCCCAAGCTGCTGGAGCAGAAGCCCTGAGGATTGGGCCCATGCTGGCTCTATCCCTTTTATTTTTTTTTCTTTTTTAAATTTTAAAATCTTTAATTCTTACATGCATTCTCAAACATGAACCCCCCTCCCACCTCCCTCCCCATAACATCTTTCTGGGTCATCCCCATGCACCAGCCCCAAGCATGCTGCATCCTGCGTCAAACACAGACTGGCGATTCAATTCACATGATTCTATCCCTTTTAAATGTATGCTTTTCCCTCTCCCAGCCCCAGGGAGGTGCTGAAGGAAGGGAGGCCTATAGGCTGGGCAGGCTGCAGTGAGAGGTCCGCGTTCTCTCTGATGTGCAATCTGGGCGGTGCCAGCAACTGTTGCCCTTGCTCTGCTCGGGTGCAACCTCGGGTCCAGGTCCCCTTTCCCTTTGAGGCTGATCACTCCTCCAGCCTCTGCCCCCCGAGCCCTGCTGGACAAGCGAGGGCAAGCGAGGGCAAGCGAGGACCTGGGTAGACTCTCTGTTTGGATTGGGGGTAGTGAGCTACGGTGTACCAGCCATCGTCAGAGGCCTGGGCTGCTTCTGACGTGCTGCTGGAGAAGAATCAACAACAGCGGCCACCACCCCACCCAGGCTCTGCCCTGGGCTCAAGCTGCCTCTGCGTTCCACAACTGAGCTTTCTTTCCAGTCCACGTGCCATGCTGTTCCAGCTCTGGTGGAGAATGGCAACTCCATGGGGTTGCAAGAACCATCATTATTTCTATTTGTGTGGCAAAAACCTTAAGACACTGCTGATATCTATTAACTTCCATAATCAGTTACTCCCTTCTCCCTGGAATAGAATGAAACCGTCAAACACCTACTAAATGCTTTACATAATTTATACCACTTAATCTTCCCATCACTCTCAAGAGGTAGGTATTAATGTCATCAACATTTTGCAGGCAAGGAAATTGAGTTCTAAAGGAATTGGGGTGACTAAAATGTCACAATAGTGAAAGACAGAATGGGATCTGAACCCCGGTCAGTTATCTTCAAAGCCTGAGCAATTAACATTTAGCACCCTAGAGAAAGAAATGGCAACCCACTCCAGTATTCTTGACTGGGAAATTCTGTGGACAAAGGAGTCTGGTGGGGTACAGTCCTTGGGGTCACAGAGTTGGACGCAACTGAGCACACACATGCACACACACACACTCGGCTCTGCACATCTAAAATGGGCAGTGGTTATTCTCCCCATTATACGAGCTGATGACTTAAAGACAGGTGCCTATAAGCAGGATATCAGACTGCCAAGTCTTGCTTACCAGCCAGTATATAAGGCGCTTAGTACTGCTCTCTCCTCAACCTAATTATTCAATATTAAGACCTCTAAGTATATGAATTGTTGTTGCTTAGTCACTCAGTCATGCCTGATTCTTTGCGACCACATGGACTATAGCCCTCCAGGTTACTCTGTGCATGGGATTTCCCAGGCAAGAATACTGGAATGGGTTGCCATTTCCATCTCTAGGAGACCTTCCTGACCCAGGGATCGAACCCACCTCTCCTGCATCGGCAGGTGTAATCTTTACCATTAAGCCATCAGGCTTTTGCTAAGTCATCTGTCAAACTAACCACCGTGTTTATGAACTAGGGGAAAGCAAAGGAAGTGGAAGAAGTCAATATTACTAACATCATCAACAGCTCCATCTCCAGCTTTAAACGGAAGATCAGTTTTGCCAGCATTGAAATTTCCGGAGATAACGTTGACTACAGCGACTTGACAATGAAAACCAGTGACAAGTTCAAGTTTGTCTTCCGAGATAAGCTGGGCAGGATTGTTGATTATTTCACAATTCAAAACCCTAGTAATGTTGATCGATATTCCAAACTACTATTTCCTTTGATTTTTATGCTAGCCAATGTATTTTACTGGGCATACTATATGTATTTTTGAGAAGATGTTGAACTGTTTGCAAGCCAAAGATCATCAGTAAAGCAACATACTAAGGTAAATGATATTCTAAGCCAAGTGTGCACCCTAAACTACTGGTGCCACAAGTGACTAAAATAACATTTGAGCGTTTCTCCTCAAAGAATGGCTCACCCAACCATTATTTAAGCTGTGTAGAAGTCCTAGCACTATGTCTTTTAATAGAAGTATCCACCCATTTATTTTTTATTTTTATGAAAGACATCCCTATGGAGCCCAAGATTACAAGCGTACTCAGGACTGACTGCCCAGTGGCTCCCTGGTCTTCATTTAACTCACACAAAAAAGGAAAAGGAAGCTATTACATGTATTGAGTCAAGTGGCAGAGGCTGGTTTTAAATTAATCACACATGCTATTTACTAAATCTCTACGGTGCTTAAAAAAATACATTGTTGCTTAGTTGGGGAGTAACATTTTCTAGTTTTTGGTTTTGATTAAAATTAAATCTGGGCTTAAGTAAATTAACTGAAAGTCAGTGCAGTAAATACCAAGATGAGTTGTTAATATAGTATCTATTGCCACAGCAGAACTATCCGCATATTCCAATAAGTCCTATCATTGAAAATCAAATATAAGTGAAGAAAAATTTAGTGGACCAATAATCTCAAACATAAATCTCTTCTTTTATAAGATACAATGGATTCCCCAAACTGGGAGAGCTCCTGGGCTTCATTCCCCCATTTGACATGTCTTATCATTTTACTATTATATGCAAGCCTGTCCTAAACAATGCTGAAGCCGTTTCCCCACATCATGGGAAAAACGGAAGAACTTTTAAAATACTTATTCTAAGAGTCTTTATACAGACTATTGTCATGAAGCCTTGCAGAATCAAGTCCAATTCTATCTGCTGCTTCGACGCTGAGCAACAATTTGGCAGCAGCGGATCCCCTGCATCCTTCCATGAGGAGCTTTTATCCCTATGCTCTAATGACAAGGAAGGATGCTTATTATAATAGATGATGAGCTGCATCACTCAGAAACAAGTGGCTTATCACAAGTGGCTTGCTCAGACACCTGATCTTTCTAGCTGGACTACTTTGAGTGGCTTATCCTGCCTCAGTAGGAGAATTCTGATCCTAGGTCCAGAGCTTTCTAAGTCAGTAGCTTGTTACAGAGCAAGGTGCTGCAGGTGAGCTATCTTTTCCAAGCCCAGCCACTCTCACCCTAACCAAAGAAGCATCTTAGGTGCATCCCTGCCTCCTGGCCTAGCTCAGCCGACAGTACCATAAATGGTAATTTGTGGGTGTGCCGTGATAAAGGCCCAATCTTTTAAAAGAATCTTGCCATCTTTAATTCTTTAGCTTCCTTTTCTAATAAATGTATCCTTTTACTTTTCCTTTCAGAAATAAACTGTGGCTTTGGAAGACCATCTCTCTCCTATCCCTGTACCATAGGCTCTCATTCTTTCCCCCTTTATGATACTGCTAACAATTCAATTTCTATGGGTTTGATCAACTGAGCTTTTTAAACGAAATGTTTCTGATGGGAATGGAAGAATTAAAGAGGTGGATGCCACTGTATGGGTCAATAATATTTGTGATTCTTTTTAATAAAGATTGAAAGGAAATATCTGTTTTGAAACTCTAGTCAAGCATTAATTTTTGAAAAAGGTATAAAGATGTGAAACTGAAATAAATATATCATGTTAGCTACATACCAAGTCAAGTGGTCATCTATAGAATATGTTTAAAATCCCATTTGGAAAAGTTGTTCATCATAACACAAACTCAGTGGACTCACACTCTTCCATCCTCATATTCCCTTCACCCTAAACCATACACATATATATTCACACACGCACACACACACATACACACACACACACCCCTCTACTATTTCCTACTGAGGAAGGTAAACACTCATGAAATAGTGTCATTCTTTGACACTGTTTAACTTGCTTTGCAGTTAAACAGCTAGGCCTGGTGGTATTGAAAGACCTACTTCTCAAAAAATGTCCTCAATTCCCTTCCAAATCGTCTTCATTAATTTTAAATTCTCTTTTGTTTTTTTGTTGAATGATATTTTTATAGTTTGAGAATATACTTTGGGGAAAAAATTCTTGGATTTTCTGTGTCACAATGAAACTTATGTAGGTTGCAATATTAGAGCTCTCAGTAAAAACACTCCAAATATTCCAAGCCTGTTCTGTGTATCGTACCTACCCAGATCAGTCCCCAACTTGCTTTACCCAAAGCATTTATTTCTTGGGTAAAAATAGCAAGACTAATCTCATCAACTATTTTGATATGGAGAATATTGATATTTAATATTGATATTGATATTGATATTTAATATTGATATTCTCAATACAGGGAGGAAGGTATGTATACATAGATGTAGATATATTCAATAACAAGCAGATGACGGCAGGTTAATTTCAAATGAAAGGAAGAAATGGAGAAATGAGCATAGCAAAAAAGAGCTAGATACTACAGTAGACCACAAGCTGAAAATAAGTGGGCAACGCAGAGGAGTGCCATTAGGAGAAAAAAATACAGTTTGGGTTTCCCGTCACAGGAGAGTATAGTGATAATCTGTAGTTAGGGGAAGCTGGGCCGCCAGGACCAGGTGTGGTCTTCCCTCAGTACTATGCATTACTCTAAGGCACACAGCTCTTCTCAGCTACATGCTCTTAGTTAATTCCGATCAGTTAGTAAGGTGTTTACTGCCAAAGATCCTCGCTTCTTAATACACATTTTAAAAATTGAGTCTTAATAGGAATTGCACCCCATTATACAGTCAACATAATTTGTGTGTTTTACTAGTGAATTTAAAGAAGAAGGAAAGAACATTTGACTACATATCTCATGTTTTAAAAATAATTTTAAAAATATATAATATACATCTTTTTTGAATTTTTGTAGAGAATTTATATATGAATATATCAGACTGTAGTATATTTGGGTTGAAAAACTTTGAGTCTAAGTTTAGCCACTACGCTTTTAAGAAGGATGTACAGAAAAGGAAAAAGAGTCAAAGAAAAGGTGCAGAAGTGATTAAAATTTTGGAAAACAGATCCAGTAAGAAGGCCTTTTTGCACTTTGAAAAGCAAGACTAAATGATAATGACTGTCATTAGGTTCAAGAAGGCTTTGTACATGAGACATACTGTTCCACTATTCACCTGAGTAAGTGAACTGAATAAAAGTAAATAGAAGCAAACTTAAAAGAAAATCTAATTGTTTTGAAGAGAGAAAATGTGCAGTTTGGATAATGAAATGCAGTTGAATAATGAAATGCTCAGATAAACATCTAGTCTCCATCTGGAAATTATTTATTCCATGAGAATTTTTTCTCTTCTTTGATTTTGCCATCCACCTGTTTGAAAGCAGAAGAGTCTGCTAGGTAATCTTAGGAGATTGTAGATACAAGGAGATGCCTCTGGCTTCAAAAAATTAAAGTGTCATAACAACTATTGCTAACAAAGAATGTGTGCCTAAGAATATTCCTGGTGGCCCACAAGGTTGAGTTCCAAAATTATGCTTTCTTTGGGGGGATTTGAAAGGGAGTCACGTGACCCACAGCTTTCAGTGACTTGGATGTGAGATAGGCTTTGACCACTCAATCTAACTACTTAAAATTGCGCCTTTTCAGAAATTAGGGAAGAAGCAATCCCATTCGGAAAACTAGAAAGGGGAATAGGGCAAAAAGTGAGTGATTAGCTGTATATTGATCCAATGTCTCTGTGATCTTCGAGAACATCTGCCTCTACAAACCAGCTATCTCTTCTTTAATAAGCCAGACTACAGCCATGGGCTAGCCAATCTCGAGAGTAAAGAAGTGGTTCATACTCTGCATTCATGATGGGCCTGCTTCCTGTTCAAGTCAAGGCATGAATTTTATTCAGATCCTCAAGGAACAGGATTTCACACTTCATCACCTAAATCTCTATCTTCATCTGTAAATTTCTCCTCCTACCCAATACAGACACTTAGTTCACTTACTGTGTAGAAAATCATTACCATAACAAGCCTGAGACTGCTATCCTTAAAGATGCTCTCTTTGAAAGGTGATCCTTAGTTGGCATCTGGGAAATTGGATTCAGGGAGAGTTCTCATTATTCCCTAATTGGTTAGAGTGGCTCATTGGGCCTAACCTGTTTGTACAAACAATACGGTTTATGCTGAACGCCTGCTTCTCTTCTGGGAGTGTGGAGTTTGGGATCATGCCAAGCAAAGGGGCGACTGTGTGAGCAGCCCCAGGTGAAATCTGGGATACTGAGTCTCTGATGAGCTTCTTGGTAGACAGCATTCCATGCCTGTCGCACTTGGGTGCTGGAAACGAGCATGTCCTAGGGAGGACACAGGGGAAAGACTCTTGGAAGTGCGTGTCTGGCTTTCTCTCCTTCACGCCATGTGCTTTCCATTTCCCTCAGTTGATTGTGTTTTGTGTCCTTTTGCTATATCATAGCCAGGGGTGCCACTGGACGCTGAGTCCTGTGAGTTCCCATAGACAATCACTGAACCCGTGGGTGGTCCTAGGGACTCCCAGCACCCATGCTCTGGAAGTGCTGTGCTGTGCCGTGCTTAGTCACTCAGTTGTGTCCGACTCTTCGTGAACCCGTGGACTGTAGCCTGCCAGGCTCCTCTGTCCATGGGGATTCTCCAGGCAAGAATACTGGAGTGGGTGGCCATGCCCTCCTCCAGGGGATCTTCCCGACCCAGGGATTGAACCCAGGTCTCCCGCACTGCAGGTGGATTCTTTACCAGCTGAGCTACCAGGGAAGTCCAAGAATACTGAAGTGGGTAGCCTGTCCCTTCTCCAGGGGATCTTCCTGACCCAGCAATTGAACCAGTGTCTCCTGTATTGCAGACGGATTCTTTACCAGCTGAACTACCAGGGAAGCGCATGCTTTGGAAGAGTGGATCCCAAATCTGGCTGATCATCAAATTCACCGGGGGAGCTTTGTAAACAATAGATTTCAGAGTCTCACCCTAGACCTATGGACTCAAGATCTATGTTTTTCAGAGCTCTCCAGATGTTTCTGATGTCAAGTCAAGTGGGAAGACAGATGCCAAATGCCTTGGTGGCAAAGAAAACAGCTGCACTTAAGCTTAGGAAAAAAAATACAGTGTGTTTGCCACATGGAAGAGGAGTCCAACTCAACTTGATTATTGAACATGAATAATGTATACAGCAGATGGAAAGCAAAATTTTCCTTTGTCTCATGGAATCTTCTATATTAGCCCCAAGAAGGAACAGGACACCTATTATTTCTGATAGGCCGCAACATGATAAAAAGACGCCTAATGAAAAACATGGTTGAGGAGTTAGGAAGGCATATGGAGGATACAGCAATTCTTCATTGCAGTTCCTGGTTTGTGAAACACTAAATCTTAACAGGCACAGAAATGAACTAAAAACCTTCACAGGGAAGCAAAGAATTAGACTCCATGGAACCAAAGACTTTGGTTTCTGCAATGGGTTGGAGGAGCAGTAGGCTTGAATTAGGTTTGAAGGTAGTGCTCAGGGAGCCTAGGAGTATGACCCCGAAGTTTCATCAAGAACTTTCAGAGCACATGGAACTCTGCTCAATGTTGTGTGGCAGCCTGGATGGGAAGGAAGTTTGAGGGAGAAAGGATACACGTATATGCATGGCTAAGTCCCTTCACTGTTTGTTTGAATCTGTCACAACATTGTTAATTGGCCATACCCCAATAAAAAATAAAAAGTTTTTTAAAATAAGAACTCTCAGAGTGACTAAAGAAGAAGATTCAGTTGAGAAGTATGAGATTATCAAAGCTGTGACGTAAAAGGTCATCTCCGAATCCAGACTTCTTTTCCATTCTTAGGGCCTCTTTTGCTGGCTCACCAGCTTCCTCTGCATCTGCACCAGAAGCAGGTCTTGCAAGTTTAGCCAGAATCCAAATTACAGTTAGACTTCCCTGGCAGCTCAGACGGTAAAGAATCTGCTGGTAATGTGGGAAATCCAGGTCTGATCTCTGTCTGGAAGATCTCCTGGAGAAGGGAATGGTTACTCATAAGTATTCTTGCCTTGAGAATTCCTTGAACAGAGGAGCCTGGCTGGCTACAGTCAATAGGGTCGCAAACAGTCGGATATGACTGAGCAACTAACACTTACTATCTTCTGGATTACAACAGTTGTTTAATTCCCAAATTAAACAGTAGTCTTGAAGCTGGCTTCTCAGGTTGCAAACGTTTATGACATATTTAGCCAAACATGTGGCTATGTCCTCATAACGTACAGAAGCATGGCATGACTGATGAATAACAGTTGGTTTGATGAGAGATTTCTTTTTAGGGGAAGTAGGCAAATATGTCCCTGATGGATTTTGCTTTTCAATAACAAGTTATTGAACCAATTCACCAAAATACATCTTGAAGCATCAAAAGTCCCCATTCATAAATCAAATCGTATTGTGGAACAAAGCAAAGGAAATGGGAAAGGATGACAGGGGAAAGTGATAACCACAAATATCACCAATAAAAGCTAGATGCTGTGGCATTTAAAGCTATGAACCTTAGAAAGTAATAATAAAGTGAATTTTCAGAATGTAAAGGAGTCTCAAGAGAAAGTATCCATTTAAAAGAATATGAGATGTGCCTTTTCTGTGTTTGTATGTTTTTTACATCCTAACAGAACATTCTTATCCATTTTATAGAGGGAATCACAGGTAAATTCTCAACAATGGAAATAGGTCTTTGTTTTATCTACTCCTATAGTAACTGAACATAACTTACCTAGTTATCTTTTTTCCACAAAGGATCCAATTCCATACTCTTTTAACATAGCATGAAAGATTAATCCAGTTTCATTTAGTGTAGGAGCCCAGGAAAGAAAGTCAAGAGATCTGGGCTCTGCCATTACCTAAATCTCTATTTGCCTAAGTTCACTAATTTGTCAAATGAAACAAAAATATTTGCCCTTCCTATCCCACAAGTTTGTGTGTGTGTGCCCCGTGCTCAGTCAGGTCTGACTCTCTGTGACTCCATGGACTGTGGCCTGCCAGGCTCCTCTGTCCATGGAATTTTCCAGGAAAGAATACTGGAGTAGGTCACCATTGCTTCTTCCAGGGGATCTTCCCAACCTAGGGGTCAGACCTGCGTTTCCTGTGTCTCCTTCGTTGACAGGCGGATTCTTTACCTGCTGAGCCATCAGGTTTGTGATAGAGTTAAAAAGGAGATTATAAACATGAAAGTGTTTTGGAAATGTGTAATAGAGCGGGTCCTAATTAATTTGACATATGGTTATGCACGTATTACATGCCCCTAGAAAATCAGAATTGGGATATGGCTGGGACATCATGACAGTCAACCAGCTTATATGACATTTTAGTACCTAATGGTCAGAGGCATCAGAGCAAACACAGTACAGAGCAGGACTAGAAGGCATGTTGTCTAAGCCCAGCACTCTCTTCTCTGATTCGATTACCTCCTCAGATGGCTCTGTGCGCTGTCTGTGCACACTCGGCATGGCAAGCTCACCACATCCCCAGCACTGTTATGAAAAGTCACAACCCTATTCAGATTTAAAGTTATCATCTGTGGCTTATGTCTCAAAGGTCTCTCTCAAGCTGCCAGGACTGTGCTACCCCCAGAAATTTTTGGCAGAGTATATCTCTGGAGTCTTTGCAACCAAATAAGATCATTCTTCCCTAGAAAGGACTTTCTGCAGCCATTTTTTTAGCACATAGGATCCAGCTTTTCAGCCGTTCCTTCTAAAAGCCCCTGCCCACACAACATGTCTCTGACCCGGCTAGCTGCTCCTCAAACACAGTTAGCAAGAAAATCCTATTTCATTTCTGCAATGGTGAAAGATCTCGGATCATGAATCCTCTCAGCACTACACAGGCGAATTGTTTTAAAAATGCATTTGTATGTATAAGCCATACCTTTCATTGCAATGAATCTTCTGCATTTTTAAAGGTAAGTTGTGTATTCTGACACTATAAATGGTAGAAAAGGTATTTCAAATTACCTTCCATTTGCTTACTTTATTAATCAAGAGAGTACATAAAGGGCAATAAAGTTATATCTTTATCAGAAAAGCTCACTGCGTTATCACCACTGTTGTCTACTCAAAGTTTTATAATGTTTTCCAAGTAGAACAGAGGCATAAAATAACTTTTATTCAAACTTCTACTGGGGGAAATTATTAAGAATAATGACCACAATGCAGTCCATCAGTGGTTTTCTCATTTCTCATTTTAGTCATTTCTCTTCTTCCCAGATATTTTAGATAGACTTGATATTATGAGTCACACAAAAGGACAGGAGCCCATGTATGTAAGTCAGAGCCAATAGGTACAACTTATTAAGTGTCAATCATATACTAAGCACCTAGCCTACACTGTCTCTCACCCTGACAATACTCCTATAAGGTAAATGCTGCTAACCCATCCTGCAGATAAGAAAAACAGCGATTCAATGAGACTGACTGCCTAGCTCAGTGTTACACAGTTGGTGAGCAGCAGAGCTGAGGTTTGAATCCAAGGTCTATTTGGTCTCAAGACCCATGATTTATCCATTATATCATACTGTCTCCCCATTACAATGAGCTGTTAGAAATATTCAGAATCTGGATCCAAATTAGATGATGCTATGGAATGAAACAAATTCAAACAGTGAGAACATGACTCCTTCAATCACTGTATATTCACTGAAATTTCCATCTCCAAAGCCAGTCACTTATGGGTGATGAGAAAAAGCAAACTGACCCTGTGAGGAATCCAAGCAGTGCACTGGAGAGGTTAGACAATACGGCTTTGTACTGAGTCAACTTGGGTTTGAGCCCTGGCTCTGCCCGTTGTTAGTCAGTTATGTGACCCCACTTAACCTCTTTCAACTTATTCCCTTCTCTGTAAGAAAGGAAAATATCCTTGTAGGCTTGTATGATACAAAATGTACAGTATACTTAATACCATACCTGGCATATATTGTTGCATGCTTAATAAATGCTATCTATATTTTATTAGAACTTTAGCTAATAGGTTGTTGAGTAAAAAATAAAGGACATGTTACTGATTTTTTTAAAAATGACAGTTTCTGGTTTAACTGGTTTTTGTTGGCACCTAATGCCTCTAGACTTATTGATGTAAGAGAGACTTAAAAACAAACAGTGGCCCTCAAGCACTGGGTTTTTATTTTCAAGAACAGATGCTCTTGTTTAGACTCAGCTAACACTGAAGTTTAGTTGAACAGCTCAAAATAGAACCCACTTGATTTCTCTTTCTGGTTTGAGTAGGAAACAGGTGCTGCTAAGAGTGTTAGCTAAGATAAAGCCTCTAAAATTTCTAATTAATATGTCAGACCCTAAAATGCACATCTCATCCTTTTTTATTTTTACATAATAAAGTTTTAGCTCTCATTGCCACCATTCCCACATTAAAAAAAAACAAAAACAAAAAAAAACAAAAAACCTCTCCTAAATAGGATTATGTACTGAAAATGAAGTAGTAGCCTGGCTACATGCCAAGCTGAAATGGAGACCACCTCTCAACAGGGATTCTGCCCAAGGAAGCTCTCTCTACTGACTCTCAGTCTTTTGCTTATGGCTTAATCCCAGAGAAAATGTAGCTGTCCTCTTGGAAAGCTAATCCTCAAAACATCTACCTCAGGATGAACGAACAATGGGAAACATTTGAACAAAGAAGTGGAAGGAGCAAGAAGCTGCCAGGAACCCCAGGCTTTGGAAGCGACAATTTGACCAAGGGCTGGCACCACATAGCTTCATTTCAAGGTTAGTGTCCCCTAGGTAGCTCAGACAGTAAGGAATCCAGCTGCAATGCAGGAGACCTGAATTCTGCTCCTGGGTCAGGAAGATCCCCTGGAGAAGGGAATGGCAACCCCCTCCAGAATTCTTGCCTGGAGAATCCCATGGACAGAGGAGCCTGGTGGGCTACGGTCCGTGGGGTCGCAAAGAGTCAGACACGACTGAGTGACTAACACTAAAATCCACAGTTTCAGATAAGCAAAACTAAAACAAGTCTTTGTGGGAGTTTTCGCCAAATATCGCCCACAGGGCTGGATCTTCATAGAGTTACTTTTAAGCTTAATTTTCACCTCCCTCTCTCTCTGAACGACTCAAGCCCCATATTTTGTAGTAGTATATGCCTTTTATTAAAAAGCTCTATAACTTGATCACAGCTGTAATTTTACACCTCTTTGAAGCATTGGTTGGTGACTGTCATTCCATGAGATAGGTACTTCCTTCCAGAAAGAACTCTGTCTGCCTTTATTCACTGGACATCTGCAGTGCCTAGTAGAGTGACTCTCACATAGAAAGTATCCAGTTAACACTTACTGAATGAATGAATACATTCATTGAATCCAAGAAAACTGAACCAAACTCTGTCCCTAGAGATTCGAGCTGTTTCTCCAAGTACCCCTCCTTGGAGTCAGAATGCCTGATTTTGAGACTTGGCTGAGATGTATTAGCTGTGTCGTCTTAGTCAAATTAGTCCTCTCTGTGTGCCTCATCTGTCAACTGGGGATGGTAATAGTCCTTACTTTCCTGGGCTGTTATCAGTAGAAAATTAATTAAAATAAATGCACTGCTTAAAGCAATGCCCTATACACAATAATGCCAGAGCGAATGTAACCTATTGTTGTAGTTCTTGAAATATCACTTTGGCTAGATGATCTGGGAATAAAAGGTATTTTTAGTCAAATAATTTTGAAAGATAGAGGATTAAATAAGGTTAAAGGGCTTCCTTTGATGCAGGAATTCTCAGAGCTTCTAATATGTAACGTACATGATGAATATCTAAAAGGGAAGTATAATACTCGGTGTTTCCCAAGGGTTTTTGACAATAAAATCCCTTTTGTGAATAAAATATATTAGAGTATCTTATGGATATTCTATAGAATACACTTTGGGAAATGCTGAATTAGATTCTATAGTAGCAACATAGCAAGAAACAGAATTGGGGACCAAATAGTTTTTAATATTGTAGGTACTGAGGAAATCCTGACTATATCAAGAAAGTAACTTTTCCTTAAAATCTGATTAATGAGACATAAAATATATGAAAAAAAATCTAGCCTCAAACTTTTAGAGTCTAACACTTCCCCTGGGCCAAGGTAAGAAATCCCTGTAGCCCTTGAGAGCAAAATCTGTGGTGGAAGCCCAGTGCAGCCTGGTAAGAGTCCAGGCACACGGAAAGGTAGAGTGCTCCTCCGAGTGGTTCACACTTTGGAGAGAAGCACGTTGTGCATGGTGATGCACGGTTATAGACCCTGCCCTCCTCCTTCCCTCACCCCACCCGCCCCTTAACCACACCTGAATTAGTTCGCTGGCTAATGACTTAGCCACACCTGTATTAGTTTGATGGGGCTGTCATAAAAAAGTGCCACAGACTGGGTGGCTAAAACAAAACCTTATTTATTATTATTTTTTAAAATGTATTGTCTGCTGTTATTTTTTAAGTTACTATTATTATCATTTTTAGTTTTTTTTGGCCATGCCACAGCATGCAGGATCTTTCTCCAACCAGGGGCTGAACCCATGCCCCCCACAGTGGAAGCACAAGGCCTTAACCACTGCGCTGCCAGGGGAGTTCCAACAATAAAAATGCACATCCGCACATTGTGGAGGTTGGAAGCCCAGGATCGGGTGCCCACAGGGTTGGTCTGGCCCCTGTCTTATCGGTGCTGTCTTCTGCCTCTGTCTGCACGTGGTCTTCCCTCTGGGCACATCTGTGTCCTAATCCCCTCTCCTCATACGGACTACTATCGCATTGGGTTAGGGCACTACCCAAAGGACCTCATTTTAAATAAATCATCTCTCGAAAGAGCCTATCTCCAAACACAATCCTATTCAGAGGTACTAGGGGTTAGTACCCTAGTACCCAGGTTCAACAAATGAACCTGGTGCTGGGCTGGAGAGGATGAGCCAGTTCATCCGTAACACCAGCACAGCTCCCCTCACTGGCCCTCTAAAAACATAACGGGTTACTGTGTGTGTCCTGGTCAATTTCCTGCACTACAAAGGTAAAAAGGGAAAATTGTTTAAGCCCTCTGCTAAATCTATCACCCTCATTACTTGCCCAATTTTTCTCCAACCGTTTAGCTCTTAATCTGCTTCCCCCAAACCAAGAGACTGCCTGTGTGCCATCCAGTGTCGCTTTGAGAAGAGCAGCAGTGACATGAACATTTCCCGGCTGATGGATCAATCCCTGACCCAGGGATTGGACCCAGGTCTCCTGCATTGCAGGCAGATTCTTTACCATCTGAGCCACCAGGGAAGCCCTGATTCCCAGCACCCACCTTAAAGAACTTTGATACCACCCTACTCACCCATCTTTTCCAGACCCAACTGCCAAGGATCTCCCATCGCATTACAAGGATTTAAACCCCATAGACATTGGAAGATATGCCCAGGCGGTGTAAATGGGGGTGGCGTTCTTTTCCAACCGAGGAAACAGGGGACACTCACAATGCACTGACGGTTTCTAGGTCTGGGAACAACTCTGCATCAGTAGAAGTCCTGGTTCCTAACACAGCCAAGACCATTGTCCCGAAAGGGTGAGGAATGGACCTCGCCAGCTCCTCTCAGAGCTGGGACCTGGCTGGAGGGCATGGCAAGGTGTTTGGTTTCTGTAATGGAAAGCAAGAATTTTTTTTTCTTTTTAATTACCTTGTTATGTGATAGAAGTCATAAGGTATAAGAAAAGTATGAAAAGTTGCTTTTTTTAATACCTGACCTTCTGATAGCCTATATGTTTTAGGGACAGATAACTTCCTAATGAGACTTTTTTATAATAAAGCTTTCATTGCTTTGAAAAATATTAACTTTTCCAGTTCTTCCGGGTAGATCAAAGAGACCCTGCAGTTATAGTTACAATATCCTAAAGATTTAGCTTCTCAGTAATAATGGGTAAGAGCCTTCGCATTGCCACAGGCCAAAACTATATTATTTGAAATGAAACCTCTCATAAATATCCAACTATGAAGTCACTATCTATCAACTGCTGCTATATAAACAGGACAGAGCTAAACCTCCCATCCACCAATATCAGAGCTGCCACAGAGAATGATTTTGTGTCCAGAGCTCACAAATGAAACAGGATCTTGCTCTATCAGCTGATTCTAGGAAGCCAAGTTTGGTCTGGGTAGCCACAGTGTAGCTACAGTGATGGCCTGAGAGCATCTGAATTTTCATTCTATTCCTTTTTTTTTTTCTCAGAGCTGAGACCTCCCTCAGCCTCAGTTGCTCTCTCCTGGGCGGTATAAAGTGTGTGACCACTTCTCTAGAAAGAACACTGCAGCTCCCAGTGTCCCACTCACTACCACTCTTTTCTAGCACACTCTCCATATCCTGGTGATAGTGTCAAGCCCTAGACTTCTGGTCTCAGTCTATTCTGAGCACTTACAGATTTGGTTTACTGTCATTTTGTTCAGCCCTAGAAATGTTAGTGGGAAATCTGTGGCCCAAGCTTTGAGAAACGCTGCTAGAAACCATGTGAGGCCATTAATAGAAGGCACTTCTGCACTTATCTTTTCACAGCTTCTGTTCCAGGGCCTGGAACATAACACTCACGTGATATCTGTGTCACGATCTGAACTCGAGCCAAGAATTTTTTTCATGCCTAAGATTTTCAAGTAAGGAAGTAACATGATTTAGGTTTTAGAAACTGAATAGGAGTAGCTTAGAAGCTGGAAGAAAAGGAGCAGAGATCAGAATCAAGGGGACTGAGTGTACCTCCTCTATTTAAAACTGAAAAACATTATAATAGCCAAGACTGACAGAACACTTATGATGTGCCAGAACCTATTGTAAAAGTTTTCCTTGTATTAACTCGTTTAATCCTCATTACAACCTAAAAGGTAGGAACTATCATTATCCTATTTCAGGATAAGAAAATGGAAATTGAGAGTGCAAGCCACTTTTTCAGGGTCACATGGGTAGTGAGTGGCAGAAATGTGATTCCCACTGGCCATCTAGCTTCCCGATCCAGTGTGCAAATCACTTCTATGTGTATTACCTCAATTAGTCGTCATCTCCCACCCCTCATAGCCGCCGAGTGACAGGCCTAAATAGGGTAGTGGCCAGTGTGCTGTGGCTCCTCCCACTGGCCTGTTCTGCCCGACTTCATTTAGGTCAGGCAACACTTCCCTGTTGCCAAAATTTGTCTGATCTTCACCTTATTTCAAGGGTTCTGGGTCAATTGCTGGCTTTAATGGCTTAACGTGCTGTTTGGCCAAGATGACTCATCCTCTCTTTTGGCAAATGTGTATTGAGCAACCACTATATGCCAGGGGAAATACAGTGACCAGACCATCAAAGAAATAACTACGCAAAACAAATTCAGTCATTACAGATCCTGATTAGTGCCGTCAAGAAAATAAATAGGATTGCACCTATAGGACAGTGACCCAAAGGAGAGCTTCTTTGTTATTGAGAATTTCAGGTACTGAAGCAAATCACATAGGGAAAATATTTTGGGATATTAGTGACCTTTGGGACATTGGGCTCCTGAACGTACCATCTTTTTTGTAAAAAAATAAAACAAATTTCACCGCTTGCCAGCTTAGAATCCTTCAGTGGTTCCTTCGAGCCTTCAGGATAAAGTCCAAATCCCTTAGATTTGGCACTCCAGTGTTGTCCTTTTGCCCACCTTCCAGACTCAACATTGTGTCAATCCATTTCCCCACCCATTTCACACTCAGCTCTGACCATACTCAAGACTAATCATCACATCTTGCCCTGTCCACCTAGATTGCCTATGCTCCTTCCCCATAAGTCATCTGAGTAACTTCTATTTATCTTTTGAAATTTGGTCTAGAGTTACCCTTCAAAAAGCCTTCCCTAGCCAGGGCTTGGTAATGGGGATCCCTTAGTGTTATTGACGGAAGAGTTCAGTTCAGTTCAGTCACTCGGTCTTGTCCAACTCTTTGCGACCCCATGGACTGAAGCACGCTAGGGCTCCCTGTCCATCACCAACTCCCTAAGTTTACTCAAACTCATGTCCGTTGGGTCAGTGAGGCCGTGCTCTCCCACAGATTCATGTGTTGAAGTCTTAGCTCTCAGTATGTTAGATTGGGATGGTATTTGGGGATAGGGGTCTTTAAAGAGGTGAAAGAAGTGAAAGTCACTCAGTCATGTCTGACTCTTTGCAACACCATGGACTATGACGTCCATGGAATTCTACAGGCCAAAATACTGGAGTGGATAGCCTTTCCCTTCTCCAGGACATCTTCCCAACCTAGGGGTCGAACCAGGGTCTCCTACATTGCAGGTGGATTCTTTACCTACTGAGCTATCAGGAAGGCCGTTTAAATTACTTTAAAGAGGTAATTAAGTTAAAATGACGTCATTCTGGTGTGCCCTATCCGCTATGACTGGCGTTCTTCTAGAAAGAGATTAGGGCACAGACACACACAGAAGAAAGACTATGCGAAGAAATAGCAAGAAGGGGGCCGTTAGCAAGCCAAGGAGTAAGGTCTCAGAAAAAAATCAACCCTGTGCTCACCTTGATCTTTCAGCCTCCAGAACTTCAGAAAATAAATTTCTGTTGTTAAGTAACCCAGTCTATGACATCTTGTGAAAGCCCTAACAAACATAAACTGTGTAAGCCTTAGCAATAAACCTGATTCACAGATCTAAGTCAAAAAACCTCATCTTTTAAGAACTTAAATCTGAGCGTTAAGCTCAGGGCTGGGCATGTCTGTCGTAAACTCTCAATAAGTGTTCACAGAATGAATGAACTTCTTATTCTTCCTGTGTGGAGGGTATCTTCAATGCAATGTTACTCCTGAAAACCGGAAAGCCGGTTAGAACAGGAAACCATCTGGGAAAGGTTGGCTCCCTCTGAGGGAGCATAAAGGAAAGCAGCGCTACGGTCCCCACTGCAGCAATCGGGGTTTGGAAAAACAGAAGGTTACGGAGGCACCCCCCGAGGCACAGATCTGTGCTATTTCCCAAGCCTTTCAAACACATTTAATTGTGCACATGGAAAAGAATGGCATCATTATTTAATCCAAAATATAATAACAACAATAGATTGCTCATGCAGGCACATAAGTCCCCTGCGGAGAATTTAATGTGTGTGTTGCCTTGCCCACACTGTCGGCCAAGGCAGTGAGAATGGAGGCCTGCCCGTTTGGGGAAGAGGGAACATGGATGCCTGTGGTTGTTATAACAGCAAAGGGGGCGGGGAAACAAAAGAAAAGCCCAAGGGTATGGCCGCGACTCCACTTAGGACTAATGCATATCTTCATTTTCGTCCTCGGCAATAATCCAAAGAAATATCTGATGCTGCTGAAAGACTGCTGCCATCCCTGGTAGATACTCATCAATTATTATTAAGTATTGCACGGTTCAGGTCAAGATATAATATGTCTGAGAAAAACCGTGGCACCTCCTTTTAATCTTGCGTAGAAAACAATTAAAGTATATAAAGCACATTATTAAAATATGTAAAATTTATAATTTAATTATAAGATTGCATAGCTTTATGATCTAATAGTTCTGCTGTATTTTGCATATTAGTGAACAATTGCTTTCTTAAAGCACACAGTAGAATCATTTACTTGATGCTGGAGAATAAGTTAATTATGGATTCCCTATATATGACTAATGGATTTAATAATCACTTTACTGTAAAATTAACTTATACTTCCCTGTGCTTATAGCACTAATGATGATATTCATAAAAGTTATATTTTTTAAAAAATGTAAGATTGGCACAAAAAAAGAAACCAATGTACAACTTCGTTTTAGGATCAGCAGTTCTAAATAGATAGTTCAGAGCCATCAAGGCCCTCTTCTTGCTCCACAATAAATCATACACACCCTCTCCACCCCCCACCCCTCCCACCAACCCTGCCTCCATTGGCTTTATTAAGGGTATTTATTTTATTTAAGGGAAGACGAAATGCTTGCCAGATGCATTTAGTGAAGCTCCTGATTTTTTAACCTCTGTTGTGGGTTACAATAAGGATTATTCACTTACATCCACTTCATAGAGCTCTGGGAAGCCCCATATATGCTAAGATCACATTGGGATCCCTCTTTTCTTCCTCAGTTTTAGTTCCTTGAAGCCACTCATTTTTCTCCTTCAGATAGAACAAACAATATTGGTGGAAGAAGTACCAGGAATGCCTTTATGTTTAAGATGGAGAGTCCTTAGCACTGCTTTTCTCAACTTTTATCCTTCCTTACCACTGTAAGAAAGGAAGAACAGAACTAACACCATGTTTGAAACTGCCTCTCTCATTCTTTAGCCTATGTATTCTATTATTTTAGCCCTGCACATCAAGAGTTAAATCTTAGAGGAATATTGCTTGTGCCCAAATAGCTCATTAGGTTCCCTGAATAAAGCTCTCATGCCACAGTCCCAGGTTAGTTATGGCTGATACTTGCGGTAGATAAAGATAGATTTACTTCCAGCCCAGAAACCTTGCAAATAAGCGGAGATAGAAATAGTAAACTGCTAACAACTCGAGGTTTTGCAGGAACCCTGTGATCCAGCCTACATGACCAAGTGGAGAAATGAAATGTTATGCTTTCCTTGAAGGCCAGGTGGCTCCAAGAAGTCTGTGGTCCACCTTTATTCTTTGACCTTGAACCTTCCTGCTTCCCCTTTTCCATTAGTATAAAAGAAGCCGGAATTCTATTGTGAATTAAAGTGGCTCTTTAAGACATTAATCTGCCATCTTCTTGGTTTCCTGGCTTTTTGGATAAAGTCACAGTTCCTTTCCCCAACACCTTGTCTCTCAACTTATTGGCCTGGCAAGCTGTGAGCAGCACAGACTTGGACTTGGTAACACTACCATCACAGTCATCACCATCCTCATCATCACCCACACTTCCATCATTACTATCACTGCTACCATCATCATTACCACCACCACCATCACCACCACCACCATCACCACCACCACCACCATCACCACCACCACCACCACCACCACCACCACCACCACCACCACCACCACCACCACCACCACCACCACCACCACCACCACCACCGCCATCACCACCACCGCCATCACCACCACCGCCATCACCACCACCACTATCACCACCATCACCATCACCACCACCACCACCACCACCATCACCACCACCATCACCACCACCACCACCACCACCATCACCACCACTACCACTATCAGCACGACCACCATCACCACCACCATCACCACCACCACCATCACCACCACCACCACCGCCATCACCACCACCACCACCATCACCACCACCACCATCACCACCACCACCACCGCCATCACCACCACCGCCATCACCACCACCGCCATCACCACCACCACTATCACCACCATCACCATCACAACCACCACCACCACCACCATCACCACCACCATCACCACCACCACCACCACCACCATCACCACCACTACCACTATCAGCACGACCACCATCACCACCACCATCACCACCACCACCATCACCACCACCACCACCACCACCACATTCATCAACACCATCACCACCATCATCACCACCACCACCACCATCACCACCACCACCACCACCACCACCACCACCACCACCACCACCACCACCACCACCACCACCACCACCACCACCACCACCACCACCACCACCACCACCACCACCACCACCACCACCACCACCACTACCATCACCACCATCACCATCATCACCCTCTGGGCTATTCTTTCTCATGGAATTAAGCAATGGAAGATCTGGATTTTATTTCCAGATCTGCCAGCTTACCAGTGGAGTTGACCTTGGGTGGGTCATTAAACCTCTTCAAATGTGTCTGCACAGCTCCAAATAGGAGAAAACTGACTGCTACTAAGTCGGAATGTGTTTTGTCTACTGTCAAGTCCTAAATAGAGCAGTGAATTATTATGGTTCCCTTCCTAACCAAATGTGCATCCCCCTCCTCGACTCCCCCATATCTTTCCAATTCTGTCATGGGAATGTAAATATTCTGGAAGAACTATGGCTTACACTTTGGTATACTGCACAGAGCTGTTCACAAAGTATGTGTTTGCTAAAAGCCTGTTAATGAATTGACTGAAAGAGTGTAAGTGCTTAATCCACTCCCTGAGCACTTCAGGAGTTGTAATTTCCTTTAGGTCAGAGACTGTAAGCTATAACTGTGAATCCTTGACTCTCTGTCCTCCTGCCTCATGTCTCCACCAGTCTCTTCCAGCATAATGCTCTATTGAGAGTGCAGAGTTATAAATGGTGATGACAAGCTGCCAGGAAATGTGACCTATCCCCTAGTGGGAACTCAGGAGATCTAAGGATACCATTTCCTGCTCCACTGCTGGGTTCTTCACAAAGTGCTAGATCCTTCTTTCCTCCTCCTTAGCACACTACAGTGTAGTGTAGAGTAAACTAAACTTCTTTATGAAATACTGAATTGCTTTGACAAGCAAGAAATCCACGAAATTTTGCTTTGATTTTATTCACAACATATATAACATTACTAGAGGGAAATTTTTAAGCTAAATTTTCAAGATTTCATTTAAGTCCTCCGTTCATTAAAATGTAGCTGATAAATGGTAGGTTGAATTAAATGTTCTGATCTCTTTTAATATGTAGACATTTTGTTTGTCTAATGAGCTTTATTTATAACTTCCCTTCATATTTCCACTTCCCGGCCACTGTCTAGTCACCTTTGTGGCAACTGGAGTGATTTGTTTATACTGATTACTCATAAAAAATACTCAGGGTACTCCTTGAAATTCATTTTTCTCATAAAATGTAGCCCTGAAAACTCCTCACCCAAATTTATGCCCTTTTCTCTTCCTCCACAATCTCTGGCTTTTGGCCTAATGCAATGCTTCCGAGAATGAAATGCACACACAGACCACTCGGGGGTCTTGTTAAAAGCTCACTCTGACTCAGATGGGGCCTAGATTCTGCATTTGCAACAAACTCCCAGGTGAGGTGGGCTTCCTTTGGTGGCTCAGAGGTTAAAGCATCTGCCTGGAATGCAGGAGACCTGGGTTTGATCCCTGGGTCAGGAAGATCCCCTGGAGAAGGAAATGGCAACCCACTCCAGTACTCTTGCCTAGAGAATCCCATGGAGGGAGGAGCCTGGTAGGCTACAGTCCATGGGGTCGCAAAGAGTCGGATATGACTGACCCAGGTGAGGCAGATCAAGCCACACTTTAAGTAGCAAGGACCTAATTGTCCAAGCCACACTTTAAGTAGCAAGGACCTAATTCTTTCGTGGATTAGCCTCAAAAAATCCCTTTTTAATTGTATACCCTAGAAAATTCGTATTATATAATTTTTCATGCAAGAAATAAGTGTTTCAATTGAGCAATTTCTACTACTCAGAAATAGTTATTATTCTTTCTCTCTTGAAAAACTGAAATTCACCACCTTTCATCTCTGTCTCCATTTTGGCCTCATATTCCCATCTCTTTTTTCAACCTGCTCCACAAACTAAAATACACTGAGTGTTACATGAGTATAACCACTTCTCTGATTTTCAGCTATCTTTGCCTTTCATATGTTAAATAATATCTAAAGTATATTGGATTTGTATAATGCTTTATGCCATACAAAAGACTTACATGCAATTATTTCATAAAAATAAATTCATGTCTGGAGAGAGAGAGAATGATAGAATGAAAAATATCGATGGACTTCGAAGTGAGATTCACCTGGGTACAATTCATGGCCCTGCTAAATATTCAGTGTCAGGCAAATTATTTAACCTCTTTGCTTAAATTTGCTCATTTGTCAAAGTGGGGAAGGGGAGTATAAATAGCCATATCTTGAGCTAGTTACTTGGGTTAAGGTTGAGGCTGTGAGGTTTCAAAGGAAACTGGCTAGCCAAGACTTGGAACACAAGGATGCTTCATACGTGTCCCCTCCACACTCACATCCTGCTGCCCCTCTCATCTTACCTCCCAGTTTAAGGACCTCTCAAAGCGCCCTGTCCTGTGACAGCTGTCCTTCACCAGGATGGCAACTGTCATCAGACACTCTCTCCTCCTTTCCTCTGTATTTCCCAAACCTTTCAGATTCTTCTATAAAACCGTCTGCTTTTGTAAAGCATGCAGCTGGTATCTGACACCTAGATTTCTAGTGATCAAACAAGACATGACGACAAATCTAAGAAAAATGACACCAGCCCTTTGAAGAAAACCAAAATCAATTCCCTTCCTACCCACCTTCCTTGAGATTCCCCCCTTCCCAGCTGTTATCCTGCCTCATCTATCATACTTAGACAGAAATCCATATGTCTAGTTTAAATGGTTGTTTCTCAGGCAACAGCCAGGCCACTTAGCAAGAGTCTAAAGCAAGCCAATATAATATTCGGCCCAAAGTGATATTCAGCCAAAGGTTACTGGCCAGAGTAGGTTAATTATTCTAAGAAGACTTACTTTTACTATAATTATTGATTGCCATGAACTAATGAAAAAAGAAAAGCTGCTATTTATTAAGTGCTTCTGTATCCCCTAGAAGCTTTTACAGAGGTATCTTATTACATCTTCATCACAACTCTGCAAAATGTTTTCCAATTTTAAGAAAATTTCAAGTTCAAGTTGGTGAATATCCTTGCCCAAGGTCATGAGGTGGTGATAGGCAGAGTCAAGATTTAAACCAAGTTATTACTACTTTTAATTTAAAATTTATGTTTAGCCAAGAAATATGTGCCGGAGAGGGCAATGGCACCCCACTCCAGTACTCTTGCCTGGAGAATCCCATGGGCAGAGGAGCCTGGTGGGCTGCAGTCCATGGGGTCACTAAGAGTCAGACACAACTGAGTGACTTCACTTTCACTTTTCACTTTCATGCACTGGAGAAGGAAACGGCAACCCACTCCAGTGTTCTCGCCTGGAGAATCCCAGGGACGGCGGAGCCTGGCGGGCTGCCATCTATGGGGTTGCACAGAGTTGGACATGACTGAAGTGACTTAGCAGCTTAGCAGCAAGAAATATGTGCACAGAATATTAAAAAGTTCTACAGGACTTGAAATAAATAGCAACAATTCCTTGCCCCGTCCCTTCCCACCTTTAATTCTCATTCCCCAGAGCAAACAACTTTTGACTGCTTTTTCTGCTCTCTACCTCCTATTGTATTTTCTTTATTATTATTACTGGTTATTTTGGCTGCACTGTGCCAGGGTCCAGCCCCGGTGGATCCAGGGTGATTCGAAGGTGGGGACGGAGTCGGCGTCTTTGGAAAAATACATATTTAATCACAGATACAGAGAGATTGGAAATGGATAGTGCAGTAGGAAGATTAGTGGAGAAAAAGAGGCTGAATAACTTGGATTACGTGGAATAGCATCCATGCTCCAGATGGGAATTCAGCCAGAAAAACAGGAGCAAGAAAGAAGCGACATGGGGAATCAGTCTTTCCGGAAACTGATCCGATCTCTTTATTTTTGGGTTTGCTTATATACCTTTTGTTACACTTAGGGATGAATACAGAGTCACACGGGAGTCAGCAGTCCTGACCTTTATCAAAATCAGGTGCTTCACATAAATGTATAAAAAGGTACATCATCTTCTGGCCATGAGTGAGACCTGCTGACATTTATGATCCTTTCTTTCTGATAACAAAAAAACTTATTTCTTCCAAGGGTGTTTTTTCTTAAACCAGGCACCACCCTCCAAATAAAGTTGCATTCCTATAGGGTGAGGGTGTAGTGAGTTACAATCAAGAAAGGAATTTATTTAACCCAAGGTTAACATGATTAGTCTTAAAGGTTAATACTTATTTCTCCTATATGTTAGTTATATTCATTATAAGGGTAGGGAACATGGAGATTTAGCAGCAAACATCAGCCCAACAAGCGAAAATCCTTTCACCAATATTCCCCTTAAGATCTATTTGGTCTTAAGATAGTGATAAAGTTACGTTTTTACATAACAAGGACACAGTGATTTATAACAAAGTACTGTGATCTATTACAAAAGAGAAAATCCATTAACTCAAAAAGTCTAGTATTGCTAACCTTAAAAACTACTATATTTCCTTTTCTATAGTCCAAATACATTGATTAATATATTCCCAGGTGCCTAAGGATATGGAGGCCTGGTGGCAATCATTGGCTCAACAATGAGAAAAAGCCCTATGCTAATTAAGACTCTCAAAATAATCCAAAACTCTCTGTGCTGTTTATGGTTGAGAGGTAGTAAACAATCATGTGGCAGGAGTATGGATAATCCTGTCACACAAGCTAGTCTGTCAGCAGAGAGGTTTGACCTGAGACATCCTTGTCCCACCCAGAGCAGGGAATTAGCAGCAATTATTGACACAACAAATGAAGAACCCTTCACCAATATAATTCCTAACCAACCCACTATACTAATAATTTCTAACTCCCCAAAAGAATTTGCCTTTAGTAAGTCTAAAACATCTCATGCCTCTCAGATTGGGAGGCTGTAAACAATCACATGTGGCCGGACAAACCTATACAGGTGGGCTAGATAACCTTCAGAGGAGTCCGTAAGCTGAAACACTCTTGTCACGCCCAGGAATTTTTATTGCCTTGGAGCTGCGCATTTAGTCCTTCTCCAAGAGAAACGGTTATGGGGGAGAGCCCCCGTAAAGTCAGAGGTGGAGGTGAGAGCATAAAACAGACTCTGGTTTTGGGGTAGATGCTCGGGAACAGGGGGTTTCCTGAGGCTTGATCATGCCTTTGCGTATGCCAAGCCTCCTTCCTCATGACCTTTGCCATGGGCGGAGTTCCTCACGCTGGCCACCAGCAGCACTGGGTCTTCTTCATGGCGCACAGGCTTTCTTTAGCTGCCCCAAGGCATGTGGGGTCTTAGATCCCTGACCAGGGATCAAACCCATGTGCCCTGCGTTGGAAGGCAGACTCATAACCACTAGACCACCCAGGAAGTCCCATACTGTCTACCATGTTATCTTTTAAAATATGCTTAATTGCTCTTTCTTTATTTTTAAATTTTTGGATTATAATTGACCACTATAAAAGTTGAGGTTTAACTCTCAATCACCGTATCCTCCCCCACAGCACTCCTCTTCTTTCCTTCTAATATAAAAATATAAGAATTGTTGACTGAACTGATAGTCAATATTTTCATTGAGTTAGACATATGAATATTATTCACAGATGAACAACAATAATGTTATATCTTGATATTTTTTTCTTTTCTTGTATAATAGCTTTCCCTGGAATTAAATAATTGCATTGCCCTTCCATTTCTTCAGTACTTTATGTTCCTGTTACTAATTAATCCTTAGCTCTCTGCACAATACCATAAAACATTCAGTATGATCAAATGCATCAAGGGATTTATCATTTTTCTGGGTGTGCATGCTTTGTTGGTTTTTTTTTTTCCAACATTCACCCTGAAGCCTAAAACTGCCCCAAACCACACTGATCACTCTTGAAGCTGACCTCATTTGTGTTGGGCTCTTAGAAGAGCATTCAACCTAGAGACACAAGGCATTCAGTTCTGAAAAGTTTTCCTGTATGATTTCTTTGTTAATTTCCTTCCCTGTGATAATTTCTCTGTTTCTCTTTCACTTCACTTCGGTCCCTCAGTCACATTCAATGCTTTGTGACCACATGGACTGCAGCGCACCATGCACTCTGCAGTCCATCACCAACTCTCGGAGCTGAGTCAGTGATGCCATCCAACCATCTCATCCTCTGCGTCCCCTTCTCCTGCTGCCTTCAATGTTTCCCAGCATCAGGGTCTTTTCCAGTGAGTCAGTTCTTCCATCAGGTGGCCAAAGTAGTGTAGCTTTGGCTTCAGCAGGATTGACTGGTTGGATCTCCTTGCAGTCTAAGGGATTCTCAAGAGTCTTCCCTAAAACCACAGTTCAAAAGCATAAAATTTTCGGCATTCAGCTTTCTTTATAGTCCAACTCTCATGTCCATACATGACTACTGGAAAAACTATAGCTTTGACTAGATGGACCTTTGTCAGCCAAGTAATGTCTCTGCTTTTCAACATGCTGTCTAGGTTGGTCATAGCTTTTCTTCCAGGGAGCAAGCATCTTAATTTCATGGCTGCAGTCACCATCTGCACTAATTTTGGAGCCCAAGAAAATAAAAGTTTCTCACTGTTTCCATTGCTTCCCCACCTATTTGTCATGAAGTGATGGGACCGGATGCCATAACCTTAGTTTCCTGAATGTTGAGTTTTAAGCCAGCTTTTTCACTCTCCTCTTTCATTTCATCAAGAGGCTCTTTAGTTCCTCTTTGCTTTCTGTCATAAGGGTGGTGTCATCTGCATATCTAGAGGTTATTGATATTTCTCCCAGCAATCTTGATTCCAGCTTGTGCTTCATCCAGCCCAGCATTTCTCATGATGTACTCTGCATATAAATAAGCAGGGTGACAATATATATCCTTAATGTACCCTTTCCCAATTTGGAACCAGTCCATTTTTCCATGTTTGGTTCTAACTGTTGCTTCTTGACCTGCATACAGATTTCTCAGGATTCAGGTAAGGTGGTCTGGTATTCCATCTCTTCAAGAATTTCCCACAGTTTGTTGTGATCCACACAGTCAGAGGCTTTGGCATAGTCAATAAAGCAGAAGTAGATGTTTTTATGAAACTCTTTTGCCTTTTCTATGGTCCAGTGGATATTGGTTATTTGATCTCTGGTTCCTCTGCCTTTCCTAAATCCACCTTGAACATCTGGAAGTTGTCGGTTCACATACTGTTGAAGCCTTGCTTGAAGAATTTTGAGCATTACTTTGCTAGCATGTGAGATGAGTACAATTGTGCAGTAGTTTGAACATTCTTTGGCATTGCCTTTCTTTGGGACTGGAATGAAAACTGACCTTTTCCGGTCCTGTGGCCATTGCTGAGTTTTCCAAATTTGCTGGCATATTGAGTGCAGCACTTTAACAGCATCTATTTCTTTAACTTTTACTAATTAGATACTGGAACTCCAGAATTAAGACCCTCTATCTCATCTCTTCTTGCTTATTTTTTTGCCTTTTTATTTTGGATGATTTCTTCAACTTTTCCCTCAAACTAGTGAGCTTTTTATTTTTGATATTTTATTTTTCATTTCCAAGTTCTATTCCTTCTTCTCTGAATGTTTATCATGGCATTTTGTGCTTATTCCAGAGATGAAAATTTTTCTTTTCTCTCTCTCTAAATATATAGTTTCTTTTTTTATGTTTTCTTCTATTCCCTAAATTGTCTGTTTCGTACAAGTATTGTTTTCTATTTGCTTATTTGTTTCTCATCTTTCACTATCAGACACTTTTCCCTTGCCTGCATTACTCATCACTCTGAAGCACTCTTAAAAGTCCCTAAGCTTTTTTAACAAATCACATATGATAATCAACTTTATACTTTACATAATTTTTCTACATTAATACTTCTTGGGCTTCACTATTAAGTGGTATAAAACAATTCTATTCTCATATAATAACTGTCTCAGGATTTGGCTCCCAGAACCAACAGGAAGCAAAACTATATTTCCATTGCCAAGGGTGTAGTTTGTCTTAACCCCAAAAGCCGTCCTTATAAAAACTGCATCCCAGAAGAGCATTTGTGGATGTTTAAATATCCTATTTATCTTCTCTAGACTTGGACTCTGATGTCAATATTGGCTTGAAATCATTGGTGGCAAATTTTGTGATTTTTTTTTTTTTTTTTTTTTTGGAGGGGAAAGAGGAAAAAGAAGAAATGGAGACTTTACCCCCTCTTGGCTTAAAACTAAACATTCAAGGCTCCTGTTCGCTGCTTGGAATGAGGCCTCCAGTAAGCACAGTGGTCTCTGCAGCATGACTACATGTTTTGTAAAGTCTCCCCACTTTGCATCACAAGAGCTGGCTGAGATTATTCAGGGTAGATGGTGACTAAGGAAAATATGATTTAGAACTGTGCTCCCAGCTTGCAATATGCTTGTTTGGGACTGTGTTAGATCGATGTGGCTGCTGCTTAGAAAGTGAGACTATGGGAGGTCAGCTCTGTGACTTGGACAGAAGTAATAACCTCTATGGTCAGTGTAGACACTAACTGGCATATGGCTTGGATGAAGAGGTGCTGGTAGATGGAGAAATCCCCAAGCCACAGTGCCTCTATGTGACCCAGGAAAGCACTGATGGGCCAAAAGGAAAGACCTACGAGAATGTCCGCCAGATCAAGGAGAAAAACTCTCAGCAGAACACCAATATTAGCACAAAACACAGAGGATTTCACGAATCAGGTAATATAGGACCCCCATACCAAGCAGTGGGGCTTCCCTGGTGGCTCAGCAGTAAAGTATTCACCTGCAATGCAGGAGTCTCAGAAGACGCAGGTTCAGTATCTGAGTCGGGAAGGTCCCCTGGAGGAGGGCATGGCAACCCACTGCAGTATTCCTGTTTGGAGAATCCCATGGACCGAGGAGCCTGGAGGGCTGCAGTCCATAGAGTCACAGAGTCAGACATGACTAAAGCGACTCAGCACGCACACACACTATTCAGTAGTATTTTCAAACAATAGACGATATAGGACTCTGCACGTTGTTTTTCTGTTTCTAACATTGACTATATGTACAGAAATGATGTAAGAGTCTGTATCTATTTGTGGTCATAATCTGACCTAATTTCTGGGTAGTTTGACCTCCAGCAGATCTAAAAACTCAGGTATGTGGAGTTAGCTGTCCAGTGCTTCATTTAATGGTGCTCCATAGGTAAAATTATACACGAGTCAAAAAATTAACTATAATAGAGTTCAACTATGTGACTTCACCAAGTAATAGCAAATATTTCTCTTTATATTAATATACTTCATAACAATAATAACAGAATTTTATTTCTTCTACAGTTATGCAAAATCAACTAAATTTTAACTTGGTGAGGCCTAGATAGAATTAAAGGAGAAGGCAATGGCAACCCACTCCAGTACTCTTGCCTGGAAAATCCCATGGGCGGAGGAGCCTGGTAGGCTACAGCCCATGAGGTCGCTAAGAGTCAGACAAGACTGAGCGACTTCATTTTCACTTTTCACTTTCATGCACTGGAGAAGGAAATGGCAACCCACTCCAGTGTTCTTGCCTGGAGAATCCCAGGGACAGACACGACTGAAGTGACGCAGCAGCAGCAGCAGCAGCAGCAGATAGAATTAAAAATAATAAGATGCAAAAAGGTAAATGCCTTGATAAATACAAATTATATCTGTTCTGGATTCAACACTTTTTAAAAGTATGGACATGGCATATATTCAGTCAGATAAAATTTCATTTTGGTGTGAAAGTCAAAACATGTCATCTGAAAGAACCACATGTATTTAGACTGCAAATCTATGTTACTTGATAAGTAGTAGAAAAGACTTCCTATGTCAATGGGAAATCGTTTGCATTTACTTCAGTGCTCTTAAGAGCCAAAACAAGACAAAATGTATTTCTCTGAGGCTGCATTTTCCTTGATAGGATAAAGAAGCAAGTGTAAACCTAAAACAACTATGTTCATAGGAAAAGATAAAGAAAAATAAAGCAATTACAACAACTTTCACAGAGATGGTTTTGCAGCCCATATTAATATAATTCATTCTTCAGATAGGAGCTATTATTGCAGATTCTTCGAAAACGAGCCAATCTTATAGATTTTCAAATGTCGTAATGTATGTTCTCCAGAGCTCTAAATTGCTCACCAAGCACTTTGAAATATAGTCCTAGAAATAACTTTTAATGAAATAGGGAAAGTTCAGCACCTAGAATCCACTGTGTTATCATATGCTCATAGTATAAACATTTGCATTTCAGAATATAGTCATTCCACTTAGTTTTCAAAAATCCATAGGTACAGTTTTCTTTAATACATTTGTTTCTAACAAATAAAACCTTGAGATCTCAAGAAGCAGATTCCTAGAATGAGATAAAACTTCAAAAGCAATGTCCCCACTATAATAATATCAACCCATTCTAACGGAGTATAAGACTACAGATACAACGCAGTTTGCAGAGCACCAAATGTGCGGAAACTCAGAACTGCTGAGAAATACATGGCTTAGCAAAGAGAATATTTTGCCTCAGATCCACATGTTCAAAATAATATCTCCAATTAGCTTTAATAAATTATTGTGAAAATATTCTGTCGTAAATCAGAGACAATAGTTTTTTTCTTCAGAGAACCACAGCAACTCTGATCCTGATATCATTAGTGTGTTTATTAACGGGTATTCTTAAGACTAGTTTTTCAGAGTCCACTTAAAAAAATTTTTTTTTACTAGCTCTTCTAGTATCATTTTTCAGATCATCAAAGCTAGTTTTTAGAAATCTACATCATTTCTAATCATTGACTCACAATTTTTCAGTGTAATCTGTGAGTTCCCAAGGCTGAGAAGATGAGTCTAAAAAGACTGGTGTCAGTGGTTTGGGCAAATAAAATCTTACCATTCTTGATTTGGTTAGTCCCTCCCCATTCTAATTTTACATGAATAATAGCACCATTTGAAGTTAAAGTATAAGAAAATTCATTCAACAAGCAGGATTCTTTCAGAATTTTGTGACAAGCCTTTAAATATCCACCACATTTACAAAAATAGAGTTAACCGTTACTCTGTTAATTTGTCAATACCTTCCTGGAATGGTCTGACTTCACATGCTTTGCAAAATGACCAATTTGCCAACATAATTATGATTTTTCTATAGTCATAAGAAATCATTTGCTCTTATTTTAAAATATTGACACACATATACACTTAACTACAAACAAGCATAACTCATTTAAAATACTTTCAAAGCTGCATTTTACTTAACTCTTTAGTGTTCTTGAGCTAAATAATACAAACCTAATATGGTTTAACTACCTCATGTGAAGAGTTGACTCATTGGAAAAGATCCTGATGCTGGGAGGGATTGTGGGCAGGAGGAGAAGGGGACGACAGAGGATGAGATGGCTGGATGGCATCACCGACTCGATGCACACGAGTTTGGGTGAACTCCAGGAGTTGCTGATAGACAGGGAGGCCTGGTGTGCTGCGATTCATGGGGTCGCAAGAGTCGGACTCGACTGAGTGACTGAACCGAGCTGAATATGTTTTAACAGGTTTCCCTGGTGGCTCAGATGATAAGGAATCTGACTGCCAATGCAAGAGAACTGGGTTTGATCCCTGGGTCAGGAAGACCCCCTGGAGAAGGAAATGGCAACCCGCTCCCGTATTCTTGCCTGGAGAATCTCATAGACAATAAGAGCCTGGCGGGGTACAGTCCATGAGATACCAAAGAGTTGGACGTGACTGAGTGATTCACACACACACACACACACACACAAAATACAGTTTCACACTGTACTGGATACGCTTTTCTTTAGGGTTTTGGCAGATAATACGATACTAGACTTTGATCATGCTTAAGCAATGGAAAGCCTGTGAGACCTTTTGCAGACAAGACAGGTACATTTATCATGTATGGTATTTGCACAGGTTATATTTAGTAGATTAAGCTTTGTAACATACAGGAAAACTAAAGGGCCAACTTCGCAGATTAATATGCAGCCTTAGCAGAAAGAGTGAAGTCATATCAGTTTCCTTTAACCAATAATAGAGTAAGTGATTTGTGGACAATTCAGGACTAAATCTAGATAGGATTGATTCATTTTAAGTCCAAGAAAAGGTTACTATTATAATCAATCATAAAATACTCCCAAAAGAGAAAAAATAGAAAAGAAAATATTACCGAACATTGGAAGCTTTCAGCACAAGCTAGGACAGAAATTTAGGTGCTTAGGAGAGCTAAGTTAAATCATCTGTTCTTCATGAATTTTTTGATATAAAACATATTCCCTAACGTTGAGAAGCAACAATTTAACACAAGTTAACTTTGTGTTTTATTTCTTACCCCATTTATTTTTGATTGGCTGTTCACAAGCTAATACTTCCAAGGGCCATGTAGAGTAGTTTCGCCTGTGTAAAGGGGAACTTATGTGATTTCTGCTTTTTCCATTTAGGCTCTTGGCATCAACATTCTTGCTTTCTCAGAACAAAAAAGAAAAACTGCTTTAATGTTAAATTGACTGATAGACCATTCTGTTTCCTTGAGATTACTGCTAATGAAAAAATACTTCATATTAAGAGATAGAAACTATAAAATATAAAATTTATAAAAGCTATCTGCCTTAATAGAATCATATCAGCCATTAAATAATCATACAATGTTGGCTTGTATCAAGTGATACACAGATTGCAACAAATAGTTAAAGGGACAAGAAAATTCACATAGCTGGATTAAAGATGACTCAAGTTTTGTATTCTGGGCTGTAAGTCAGTTTCCAAGATGTTGTATCACTCACACAACAATGATATTTAATTATGTTTCAGAGAGAATTCTTAGTATACATAATTTAGTAATACAAATATTAATTAAACATGTGCATATATTTTTAATTTTATTCTCTAAATGGATAAAAGTGTCCTCTGAGGCAACTCATAGAAGTTTAAGATACTTTAATGTGATTTTTAAAAAATAACAACCACAATAGAATTTATTATATTCTTAGTTACTATATTTCATTTATGAATAAAGAGTCTTTTTAGATTTTTCTTCATTACTGAAATAAAATTATAAAGCTAGTTTTGGGGTAAGGGGGAAAACAGTACAATGGCAAAAATATGTACTTTGCAGACAGACAAAGCTTATTTAACTCTGGGCTCTACCACTTAACTATGTGACTGACCTGGGCAAGATGCTTAACATCCTTGAAGTTATGTATAGACTGAAAAAATACCTATTTGCCAATAGGTTGTGTTAAATAAGAATTATACAAATCTTGGTATGTAAGTGTTCAAATGTATATATTTTTTTCTTCTCCCAAGCACAAACTGAAAATGAGATCCTGGAGTAATGACTATTTTTATCCCTTATATTATAGAAAACATCTTTTGTATTTTTTCATATGTTCCTTTTCTTAAAATAGTTTTAATTGAGATATAATTCCCAAACCATAAAATCCACCCATCTAAAGTGTACAATGTAATGGTTTTTAGCACATTCACAGAGCTATGCATCCAGCACCAAAATTCCATCCACCACGTTCAATGTTTAACTTTCATTACCCCAGTAAGGAAACCCCACTCCTCGTAGTCATCCCTCTAGCCATCCTGTCCAGACATAGACGATTGCTAACCTCCTTTCTATCTCTGTAGGCTTTCTTATTCTGTGCTGCGCTTGGTTGCTCAGTCGTGTCCGACTCTGTGGCCCCATGGACTGCAGTCCGCCAGGCTCCTCTGTCCGTGGGGATTCTGCAGGCAAGAATATTGGAGTGGGCTCTCATGCTCTTTGCCAGGGGATCTTCCTGACCCAGGGATCGAACTCAAGTCTCTTATGTCTCCTGCGTTGGCAGGTAGATTCTTTACCACTGGCACTACCTGGGAAGCCCCTAGGTTCATCCATGTTGCTGCAAATGGTACTATTCCATTATTTTTTTTATAGCTGAGTAGTATTTCATGAATTAGAATTAGAATTAGAGTTTAAATATAATGAATATAATGAATTTGAATTAGAGTTTTCTCTGGATATATGCCCCAGAATGGGATTGCTGGATCATACGGTAACTCTATTTTTAGTTTTTTAAGGACCTCCACACCATTCTCCATAGTGGCTGCACCGATTTACAATCCCACCAGCAGTGTAGGAAGGTTCCTTTATTTCCACACCTTCTCCCGCATGTCTTATTTGTAGACTTTTTGATGACGGCCATTCTGACTGGTGTCAGATGATACCTCACTGTAATTTTGACTTGCATTTCTCTAAGAATTAGTGAGGCTGAACATCTTATCATGTGCCTGTTTGCTATCTGCATGTCTTTTTTGGAGAAATGTCTATTTAGATCTACTGCCCATCTTTGATTGGGTTGTTTGTCTTTTTGACATTGAGCTGTATGAGCTGTTTCTATATTTTGGAAACTAAGTCCATGTCAGTCACATCATTTGCAAATATTTTTTCCCATTCCATAGGCTGTCTTTTTGTTTTGTTTATTTTGCCATGCAAACCTCTGAGTTTAATTAGGCCCCACTGCTAATTTTTGGTTTTATTTCCATTTCTCTAGGAGATAGATCTAAAAAAATATTGCTTTGATTTATGTCAAACGCTGTTCTGCTTATGATTTCCTCTAGGGAGTTTAGAGTATTCAGTGTACATTTAGGTCTTTAATCCATTTTGAGTTTATTTTTATATATGGCGTTAGAGAATGTTCTAATTTCATTTTTTTACATGTAGCTATCCAGTTTTCCCAGCACCACTTATTTGAAGAGACTGTCTTTTCTCCATTGTATAGTTTTGACTCCCTGTCATGGATTAATTGACCATAAGTACACCACATGTTGTAGCGATTCTGGCTGAAAATCTCCACTAGTTATATGAATTTTAAAAGCCCTCAATTATTTGTGCCAATTGAATTTACACATGCACAAATTATTTATAAAAATATTTCTTTAGACACCAGAGCCATTTTTAACTTAGTCATTTTTTTCTTGTAGGTCCTGTTATTTCTTTGCTCCTTAAAATACAAAGAACTTCACTTGAAATGATGTCACTTTTGCTTGTGCAGTTTCAGTCCATCCAATAGCACATCTGGAGTGGAAGAAAAAGGCAGACAAAACGTTCCTTTCTGGTGATAATAGGTTTATGTCAATGCAGGCATGTGAATTATTTGTACAGCTCACACAGTCAATATATCTGTTGACAACGTTAATGAATTCTCTCCTCCAGATTGCATTTTAAAGTGCAGGTTTGAAATATTAAAACATTTCCATTATAATCATGTCAGGCAATACAATAATATTACACTTTACATATTTAAGGTGCTAGAAGATCTGCAGGACTACTTCATGTGTACGATCTCATCAATATAACTCAGAGGCTTGAACATGGTGATAGAGAAAAATAATGTACTAGATATAGAAGGAATGTACATCAACATAATAAAAGTTATAGATGACAAACCCACAGCTAACATTATACCTAATGGTGAAAAGTTGAAAGCTTTTCCCATAAGATCAGGAATTTTAAAAAATGTCCATTCTCACCACTTTTATTCAACATAGTACTATAAGTCCTAGTCAGACAATTAGGCAAGAAGAGAAATAAAAGACATCCAAATTGGAAAGGAAGAAGTAAAACTTTCTTTATTTGTAGATGACATGATAATTTATACAGAAAACCCTAAAGACCCTACCAAGAAACTGTTCAGTTCAGTTCAGTTCAGTCACTCAGTTGTGTCTGACTCTTTGGGACCCCATGAATCACAGCACACCAGACCTCCCTGTCCATCACCAACTCCCGGAGTTCACTCAGACTCATGTCCATCGAGTTGGTGATGCCATCCAGCCATCTCATCCTCTGTCATCCCCTTCTCCTCCTGCCCCCAGTCCCTAGCAGCACCAGGTTCTTTTCCAGTGAGTCAGCTCTTCGCATGAGGTGGCCAAAGTATTGGAGTTTCAGCCTCAGCATCAGTCCTTCCAATGAAACCCAGGACTGGTCTCCTTTAGGATGGACTGGTTGAATCTCCTTTCAATCCAAGGGACTCTCAAGAGTCTTCTCCAACACCACAGTTCAAAAGCATCAATTCTTTGGCACTCAGCTTTCTTCACAGTCCAACTCTCAAATCCATACATGACTACTGGAAAAACCATAGCCTTGACTAGATGGACCATTGTTGGGCAAGTAATATCTCTGCTTTTTCATATGCTATCTAGGTTGGTCATAACTTTCCTTCCAAGGAGTAAGCGTCTTTTAATTTCATGGCTGCAATCACCATCTGCAGTGATTTTGGAGCCCCCCAAAATAAAGTCTGACATTGTTTCCAATGTTTCCCCATCTATTTGCCATGAAGTGATGGGACCAGATGCCATGATCTTCGTTTTCTGAATGTTGAGCTTTAAGCCAACTTTTTCACTCCTCTTTCACTTTCATCAAGAGGCTTTTGAGTTCCTCTTCACTTTCTGCCATAAGGGTGGTGTCATCTGCATATCTGAAATTATTAATATTTCTCCCGGCAATCTTGATTCCAGCTTGTGCTTCTTCCAGCCCAGTGTTTCTCATGATGTACTCTGCATATAAGTTAAATAAGCAGGGTGACAATATACAGCCTTGATGTACTCCTTTTCCTATTTGGAACCAGTCTGTTCCATGTCCAGTTCTAACTATTGCTTCCTGACCTACATATAGGTTTTTCAAGAGGCAGGTCAGGTGGTCTGGTATTCCCATCTCTTTCAGAATTTTCCACAGTTTATTGTGACCCACACAGTCAAAGGCTTTCTGTTAGAACTAATCAATAAATTCAACAAAATTGCAGAATTTCAAAGTCCATATACAAAAATGTTTTATTTCTGTAATTAACAACAAACTATAAAAAATGTTACAGAAACAATCCCACTAACAATAGCATCAAAAAGAATAAAATAGTTAGAAATAAATAACCAAGGAGGTGAAAGATCTATACATTGACAACTCTAAAATACTTATGAAAGAAACTTAAGACTTAAAGAAGGAAAATATTCCATATTAATGGATTGGAAGACTTAAATTGTTTATATATCCAAACTAACCAAAGTAATCTATAGATGCAATACAATCCTTACCAAAATTTCAATGGAATTTTTCACAGAAATAGAAAAAAAATCCTAAAACTTGTATGGAGCCACAAAAGATCCCAAATTAACCAAAGAAATTTTGAGAAATGAGAACAAAGCTGGAAGCATCACACATCCTGATTCAAACTATATTATAAAAATATAATCAAAACAGTATAGTATTGACATAAACCCAGACACATAGATCAATGGAACAGAACAGAGAGCCTGGAAATAAAGTGACACATTTATGATCAATTAATTTTTAAAAAACCAAGAATATTCAGTGGAGAAAGGATAGTTTCTTCAAGAAATGATGCCAGGGAAAATGGATATCCACAAACAAACAAATGACACTGAACACTCATTTTCTGCGTACACAAAAATCAATTCAAAACAGTTTACAGACTCAAACTTAAGACCTGAAACTGTAAAATTCCTAGAAAACATAGGGAGTAAGTTCCTTGACTTCAGTCTTAAAAAGGTTGTTTTAAATTTGACACCAAAAGTAAAGATAACAAAAGCAAAAATAAACAAATGGAACTATACTATACTGTACTATAGAAGCTAAAAGGCTTCCACACAGCAAAAGAAACCATCAAGAAAACGAAAAGGCAACCTACAGAATGGGAGAAAATATTTGAAAATCACATATGTGATAAGGCAGTTAATATACAAAATATATAAGGAATTCATACAACTCAGTAGCAAAACCCCCAAACAATCCAATTAATGGTCAGAAGATCTGTATGGGTATCTTTCCAAAGAAGGCATCCAGATGGACAACTAGTATATTAAAGATGCTCAGCACTACTAATAATCAGGTCAATGCAAATCAAAAGCACAATGAGATATCACCTTACAACGGTTACAATGGCTGTCATTAAAAAGACAAGAAGTAAATGCTGGGAAGAATGTGGAGAAAAGGGCACTGTTGGTGGGAATGGAAGTTGATGCCATCCCCTTGGAAAACGGTATGGAGAGTCCTCAAAAAAAAAGAAAAAAGAGAGAGAGAACTATTATGTGATCTAGTAATCCCACTTCTGGATACATATCCAAAGGAAAGAAAATTACTTTCTTGAAGATATATCTGCCTTCCTATGTTCACTGAGATATGGAAACAACTTCAGTATCCATCAATGGATAAATAAGATAGATAGATATATATATATATACATGAATATAATATATATGAATATTATTCAACCATGAGAAAGAAGAAAATCTGTCATTTGTGACATGGGTGGACCTTGAGGGCATTTTGTTAAGTTACATAAGCCAGATAGAGACAAGTACTGCATGATATTACTTATCTGTGGAATCTTTTAAAAAATCAAACTGACAGAAACAGAGAGGTTTCCAGGGGCTTGTGGAGTGGAAGAAATAGGAAGCAGCTGGTAAAAGGATACAAGCTTTCAGAGCTGCAAGATGAATAGTGCCCTTAATAGATTCTAAAGCTGAAAAGGCAGAGTAGAACTTGGCCACTTAAGAACACAGTTCTTAGTACATCAAATAAAAATAAATAACATGACTATGTGTGGTGCATATTCAATTCAAATACTCTGTGAGATACGGTAATAAAATAAAGTAATCCAAATATGCACACAGTTGAATTCTGGGGCTAGCTGAGTACCAGTACGTATGGAGAGAGGTGCGTGCACTGGGAGGAAGAACTGGGGAGTCTAAGTTTGCTGGGGCTGCCATAACAAAACACCACAGATAATGTGGCTTAAGTAACAGAAATTTGCTTTCTCACAGCTCTGGAGGCTGGAAAGTCCAAGATGAAGGTCTGGCAGGGTACAGTTTCTGAATTAGCACTCTCTTTCTGGTTTGCAAATGGCCCTTTTCTCACTGTGTCCTCACATGGTTGAGGAGAGAGAGAGTTATGGGGTCTGGTCCTTTTCTCAGGAGGATACTTGCCCTATTACATTAGGGCCCTACCCTTATGACTTCATTTAACCTTTATCACCTCCTCACAGGCCCTGTTCCAAACCTAGTTATGTTGGAGATTAGTGTTTCAGTGTATCAATTTTGGTGGAACCCAAACACTCAGTCTATAACAAGAGGTAAAGAGATAGGGTGGGTGTGGGTAACTACAGCTCTGGAAAGGTCTACTCTCTGGCCAACAGTTATTTAAATATAGTGAATTTTTCACTTATATAATCTCTAATTTGTTGTCTGTATAGATTCTTCACTTACATATCAAATTCCTGCAAGGAACCAAATCACAAAGAAAAATACAAATTATGGAGACTTCACTGAAGAAGAGAAAAAATATGAAGCCAGTGACTATGAGAAAGGAAACACATTTGTATGAGAAAATAGACATTCCACATAAAATGCCACCTATATTCACTTATATAATAACAGTGCATTTTTGAAAGTCAAATTTTCTGTAAAAATTTAAGATAGAACGAATCACTCTTTCCAAATTTTCAAAAACTAGGCAAGTTAGGATCTAGTTCTTTAAGACAGTATTCTCCTCATTTAAGAGCCTATTTTATTCATACAATGACCAAAATGTCATCTCAGTTGATAAGAAAGAATAATCCAATGATAAAGTAAGAGTTTCTCTGCGCTAAATTTTTTGATAGGCATCATGGAGGAAGTGAAAAAGGCTGAATGAAGAAGATTAATGTTTTAAATGAATGTAACCTTCTATTTCACAAAGAGGTGACTTAGCGTAACATTCCTTATGTATTCTAAGAATCAATAAAATCATTTGCAATTGGATATTGCGCTGTGTTTTGTAGCTCAGTCATGTCCAACTCTGTGTTACCCCGTGGACTGTAGCCCTCCCTGCTCCTCTGTCCACGGGGATTCTCAGGTAAGAATACTGGAGTGGATTGCCATGCCCTCCTCTCACTGATCTTCCCAACCCAGGGATCGAACCCAGGTCTCTCACATTGCAGGTGCAACTGGATACTACTTGCAAAAAAATTGCTGATAGGTAATCATCCAGGCAATCTGTTATTTGCCATACAGATAAGCAAAAAGTCTGGAGTTGGTGAACCAGCTTGAGAAATGACTAAGGCTGATCCATCTACAATCGCATTGCAGTAGACACAGTTATAAAATGACATACATCATCCCAGTTTTAAACAGATTGTCCAAGTGTATGTTTGAGGATGAACGTAGAGCAGTAGAAAGATGGAGGAAGAAAGCTTGATTAGGATAGCTCATTTAAGAAATACCTTGGCTTGGTCCATTCTTAAAATTCTGGTGTCTTTTTTAGAAAAAAAACTTTTTATTTTATATTGGAGTATAGCCCATTAATGATGTTGTGATAGTTTCAAGCAAAGGGACTCAGACATACATACATACGTATATATATATTCAGTCTCTCCCAAACTCTCCTCCGGTCAAAATTCTGGAGTCTCTTGAAAATGGTCATCACCAGGCTATCTGCAGGTGAGGTCTGTGTATGAAATGTCCAACACTAGGAACACACGAAGGGCTTGTTTACAAATGGCCAATGCTAGGCCGTTGCTGAAGGTGCTAAGCCTGTGGCAGTCCTTTAGTGAAGTGTCTCTGGTACAACCCATGTTCAAATGATCTGGTTTCAAGTTGGGCCTTTGGAAATGCCATATACTATTTTCCATTTTCAAGTATGCTAATTCTTGAAAATCATCTTGAAAGAGAAACCACCAATCAAACATATACTGTGGTCATTCTGTAAGTGAGTGTCTCCAGAGATGGTTTTTAGTGTCACTCTGAAAGTGGCTCAGTGTTGCTTTAAGCAATATGATTACATGGCCTCTCTTCTTAGGCAGGGTGACAGATGCTTTACCCAACCATTGTCTCCTTTTAACACTCTAAAATTTGGTTGTACATTCATCATTCAGACAGGTTCCCCTGGACTCCTGAGGCCAACATTTTGACTTCTCAGATTATCACCCAATGAGATCTTATCAGTGAATTAATGGCAAGTGTTACTTGCCTGTACCTGGAATGTATCTTCATTTTTTCCTTTGTAAAACAGTAATCCAAGTATATTCCTAAAGCAGACATGTTGGTCTCTGCTTTAGGCCTTCTAGGTAAAGACCATCTCTCAGAGGACTTATTTTCTTAAAATGAATTCTGCCATTACAAAGAAACAGTCCTAGGGATCTCGGAATATTTTAGATTATTGTCTGTATGGACAGAACACCCAACTATTTAAGTGATGTTGTTTCAAGGATAATAAAAATTGTCATTGACTGAATTTCTTCAAACCTAAGATACATACCAATTTTAAGAAGTACAATTATCTTGTCCCCTAATATGTCAGTGTTTATTTTCTGTAAACTAGGACATTCTTTTACATAACTGCAATACAATCATGAAATCAGGAAATTAACACTGATACATTATTGCCTTCTAATTCTTAGATCTCACTCAAGTTTGCTAAGTATTCTCAGTGTGTCCTTTAGTATAAAATTATCCAGTTCAAATCATGCATTGCATTAAAAAAAAAATCTTTGACCATGTTGAGGCATGTGGAATCTTAGTTCCCTGGCCAAAGATCAAACCTGTGCCCCCTGCATTGCAAGCACGGAGTTTTAACCACTGGACTGCCAGGGAAGTCCTGCATTGCATTTAAATTGTTTCTCTTTTAGTTTTCTCAGTGGATCAGCTTTTCACTGATGCTCATTACCCTGGAATTTGTGAAGATTATAGGCCAGTTATTTTGTAGAATATCTCTCAATTTGAGCTTGATGTTAATCACAGTGTTTCAAGATTAGGTTCAGAACATTCATCTTTTGTGAGACTATCTCAGAGATAATGCTGTGTTATTACTGCATCCTGTCAAGAGGCACATGACTTACATTTGTCCCATTACTAATATGATCTACGTTAATCACTCAATTAAGGTGGTGAATGAGATTTCTGCACTGAAAAGTTACCCTTTTCTGCTTTCTTTAGTATGTATTTTGTGAGGAACTGCAATGAGAGTATGTAAATAATCCATTCTTCATCAAATGTTATAATCTAACACTATAATTTATTTTGATGCCTGTTTTTTCCTAGATTTGGCCGGTGGGAGCCCCTTTAAGCTGGCTCTTATGGACTTTTGATAGGCCCCCTTCATTCTTTGAAGATTTCCTTAGTTTTTGACATCCAAAAAACATTTTAAACACATTTTGTACTTACGTGCCCCAACTTAGAATCTGCTATTTCTCCATGGGACTGGTTCCTGTAAGTAGAAAATAATTTTTAGAGGCCAAGTTCTGGATGTTAGGTGTGCTCAGTAGTGTTGGTGTATTGCTGACCTCAGGAACTCTCGGTAGGCATACATGTAGGTATATATATGCACCTAAATTTATTTCTATATTTATCTCTACATATTGAAAACCATGAATTTTCACTGAAATTTCTAATCCAAATCCAACATCACAAGGTTGATCCTAGTTTTCCCCCTTGCCATATTTGTAATTTCCTTTCCCCACAGTGAAAAATCTGACTTCCATTATTGCTACGCATTTATTTCACCAATTTCCCAATCAGTTTTCCAACTCCATTGTCAATTTCTCCCCTGCATTGATATCTTCTTCCTCTGCTTAGGCTTTGACACCTCTTATAGGACACCACTCCACATAAACACTCTCCTCACCCTTCCCAGGCTCCTCTGATTCCCCATGCCTAGCTAGCCACTACCACACACCTGCACAGATGCCTTTATCAGGCCTATTGAACATCAAAATCCTGTACTGTGCCCCCAACATGCCCTCAATGCACACATACTCTCTTCATATCACCTGGGCTCCAAAATCCCACAATTGGCCAAAACTCTGGTGTGGATACTCTCCTCCTCTGCTAGTTTCTGACCCTCCAAGGACCACTCTCATGATGGAATGTTCTCCTTACCCCATTTAGAATCTGACAGGCTTGCCAACCAGCCCTCTACACAGAGGTCCCCTTCACCATGCTTGCCCACAGTGATTCCCCCAACTTCTTTTCTCACAGCTGGTATAAACCCTAGCTCCACCCTACAGGATGGCTTCATGATTAGTCCAGAGTATGCATTAATATCTCCCCCCTCAATTCTCAGGAGTGTTCTTCAGTTCAGTTCAGTCGCTCAGTCGTGTCCGACTCTTTGCAACCCCATGGACTGCAGCACGCCAGGCTTCCCTATCTATCACCAGCTCCCGGAGCTTACTCAAACTCATGTCCATTGAGTCAGTGATGCCATCCAACCATCTCATCCTCTGTTGTCCCCTTCTCCTCCCACCTTCGATCTTTCCAAGCATCAAGGTCTTTTCCAAAGAACCTTTGCATCAGGTGGACAAAGTATTGGAGTTTCAGCTTCAACATCAGTCCTTCCAATGAATACCCAGGACTGATCTCCTTTAGGATGGACTGGTTGGATCTCCTTGCAGTCCAAGGGACTCTCAAGAGTCTTCTCCAACACCACAGTTCAAAAGCATCGATTCTTTGGTGCTCAGCTTTCTTCATAGTCCAACTCTCATATCCATACATGACCACCAGAAAAATCATAGCTTTGACAAGACAGACCTTTGTTGGCAAAGTAATGTCTCTGCTTTTTAATATGCTGTTTAAGTTGGTCATAACTTTCCTTCCAAGGAATAAGCGTCTTTTAATTTCATGGCTGCAGTCACCATCTGCAGTGATTTTGGAGTCCAAAAAAAAAAATGTCTGCCACTGTTTCCCCATCTATTTGCCATGAAGTGATGGGACCAGATGCTATGATCTTTGTTTTCTGAATGTTGAGCTTTAAGCCAACTTTTTCACTCTCTACTTTCACTTTCATCAAGAGACTCTTTAGTTCTTCTTCTTGTTCTGCCATAAGGTTGGTGTCATCTGCATTTCTGAGGTTATTGATATTTCTCCCAACAATCTTGATTCCAGCTTGTGCCTCATCCAGCCCAGTGTTTGTCATGATGTGCTCTGGATATAATTTAAATATACAGGGTGACAACATACAAAATGAATTGTTCTTGGAGAACAATAAACTGTATGTATAAGTCAACATACAACATAAGAGTATATGTATAGTCAACTTATGTACCAGTTAACTTGGGAATGCTTTTTTGGAGCAGTGTTTGTAGATGCCCTGGGGCAAAATTTTGTCTTGTCTGCCTCTCCTAGTTATAGAGAATATGTTAGTTCACTGAACATTGCTACTGTAAGCTTTAGTTATGAAGTAAAAAGAAGTAAATTTCTCACAGTACAGGATTGATTAAATAAATCATAGTATACACACATGGAGGAATATGGAGTTACTAAAAAAGAAATGAGGTAGATTTATAATTCTGACATTGAAATACATCTAAAATGCATATTCTGTTAAACAGAAAAATCAAGGTACAAAACAGTTTTATAGAATTATCTCATTCCTATCAAAAAATATTTTTTGCCAGAATATGTATGTGCAGAGACAGAGGAATGGCAAGACATGCTGCTATATTAAAATAGGTTATTTTTGAGAGGCTGCCATTCTTGGTAATTTTTACTTTTGATTTTATACAATTCTGTATCATGCAATTTTATATAAAAATTATGAATTTCTTCTATAATCAGGAGAAAGTGATAGAAATACTCTTTTAAAATAAATTGCTGCAATTTGAATGGATTTAATGTGGGTATCTGGAGAAGGCAATGGCACCCCACTCCAGTACTCTTGCCTGGAAAATCCCATGGACACAGGAGCCTGGTGGGCTGCAGTCCATGGGGTCGCTAAGAGTCAGACATGACTGAGCGACTTCACTTTCACTCTTCGCTTTCATGCATTGGAGAAGGAAATGGCAACCCACTCCAGTATTCTTGCCTGGAGAATCCCAGGGACGGGGGAGCCTGGTGGGCTGCCGTCTATGGGGTTGCACAGAGTCGGACACGACTGAAGTGACTTAGCAGCAGCAGCAGCAGCAATGTGGGTATCATCTCTCCTAAGCTCCTGAGTACGATGTAACCTAATTGTGGGAATGGTGTTAATGTGTGTTGGGGCAGGGGAGATGGGAGACAGGAAACGAAAAGAGATAGAAGAGAGTTCAAACTTGGTTTTCCTTAAGATATTCTTAGATGCTCTCATTTTTCCTTATAGTAAGAGAGTTGCTTAGTTAGCTGGGTATCCTCATAGTAAATTTAAAACATAACTCTTAGCAAAAAGAAAATGTTGACCTCTAAGGAAGGGACTTAGGTTCTAAGAAAGTGAAAGCGAAGTCGCTCAATCATGTCTGACTCTTTGCGACCCCATGGACAGTAGCCTACCAGGCTTCTCTGTCCATGGGATTTTCCAGGCAAGAGTACTGGAGTGGGCTGCCATTTCCTTCTCCAGGGTTCTAAGAAATAGTATAGATTTTGCCTGTGCAAAGTAATATTAGTATGTGAAGGACCTAATTTTATATTTTAGTTCAAATTAATTTTACTCTAAAAACAGTTAAACAGTATTGCTATCATTGATAAGGCTTTAAATGTATTTTATAGAAATCTTTTAAAAGAAAGCAATTGAAATGGGGGCATGCCTATTTCTGGTAAGTAGCTCTGTGCATAAAATGGGATATAACTATCAATAGATCTCTTCTGCCCTGTTCCCCTGGAGTTTATGCATTTTATATTTTCTGTTTCAGTTTAAGATTATATTGTTGAAAAATTTTACATACACACACATCATATCCACATTTTGCTTTGTTCCAAGAGATTTGTGGCAGTAGTGCCTGAATGGTCAAGTTCAGTTTTTCTAATTGGTCTTTCCCTCAAATATATACACCTGCCATTAGCACTTTGTTAATATTAAGTACATTAATAAGATTAATGGTAATCTATTTCAGGATCACTTTTTGCTACAAGTTTTTCTCTCATAAAAGTGAATAATGTATATTTTAGAAAATCTTGAAAACACAGAAACATAATGAAGAGAAAAAAAATCTTGATTCCACCATTCATAAGACAGCCTTGTTAATATTTGTTTGTATTCTGTTCCACTCATGTTTTCTATGCTTTTTTCATTTGATTGAAATGATATATTGTTCCATTTTTCCTTTTACACTTAACCTTATAACACAACATTTCCATATTTTTTATAAAACTCTTCATAAATATAATTCTTAATGACTATAGAGGATTCTGCCATATGTTGTACCATAATTTACTTAAGCACTTCTGCTTATTCCAATTGCAAATCATGCTGTAATAAATATCTTTGCATATAAAACTTTTTAAAAATTAGGCTATTTTGTTAGAATCACTTTCTAGAAGTTGGGTGAAGATGATGAACGTTTTTAAGCTTCTTTGTATAAATTGCAAAATAGCTTTTCAGAATAGCACTGTATATCAGGTCACATATTATCATGACCTTTCTTAGCAGTAATTTAAGATGCATATTGACATAATGTTTATGTAATCAGTGCCTTAAACTCTTATTACGTGGTGGAACTAATATGCAAGTTGCTATTACTAAGTCATGTTCGACTTTTTGCCACCGCATGGACTGCAGCATACTAGGCTCCTCTGTCCTCCAACATCTGGAGTTTGCTCAAATCATGTCCATTGAGTCGGTGATGCCGTCCATCCATCTGGTCCTCTGTCGTCCCCTTCTCCTCCTGCCTTCAATCTTTCCCAGCATCAGGGTCTTTTCCAAAGAATCTTTGCCTCACGTGGCCAAATATTAGAGTTTCAGCTTCAGCATTAGTCCTTCCAATGTATATTCAGGGTTGATTTCCTCTAAAATTGACTGGTTTGATCCCCTTGCTGTCCAAGGGACTCTCAAGAGCCTTTTCTAGCACCACAATTCAAAAGTATCAATTCTTTGGCTCTCAGCCTTCTATATGATCCAACTCTCACATCCGTTACATGACTACTGGAAAAACCATAGCTTTGACTAAATAGACCTTTGTTGGCAAAGTGATGTCTCTGGTTTTTAATATGCTGTCTAGGTTTGTCATAGCTTTCCTTCCCATGAGCAAGCGTCTTTTAATTTCAGGGCTGCAGTCACCATCTGTAGTGATTCTGGAGCCCAAGAAAATAAAATCTGTCACTGCTTCCACTTTTCCCCCTTCTATTCGCCATGAAGCAATGGGACTGGGTGCCATGATCTTAAGTTTTTTTTAGTGTTGAGTTTCAAGCCAGCTTTTTCACTCTCATCTTTCACCCTCATCAAAAGGCTCTTTAGTTTCTCTTCACTTTCTGCTGATAGAGTGGTATCATCTACATATCTAAGGTTATTGATATTTCTCCCAGCAATCTTGATTCCAGCTTGTGATATGCAAGTAATATAAAGCAATGTCCAGAATGCTGTCTAGGTTTGTCAGTACAGAAATCAATGTACAGAATGATAAGTATTAATTTTTATTTGTCAAAATGGCATTATTAATACATAGCAGTATACCCTTATTATTACCACTGAGTTAAAATAAGTCATTCAAAGAAAAAGTATATATAGTTTTTAGTATATATGCACTAATCAAGATTGTGAAATAATTCTTATCCATATCCATATCATTTTGTTGTTGTTTAATCACCCAGTCATGTCTGACTCTTCTGCAACCCATGGATTGGGATTTTCCAGGCAAGAATACTGGAGTGAGTTGCTATTTCCTTTCTCTAGATTTACCTGATGCAGGGATCAAACTCATGTCTCCATCTCCTGTATTGTAGGTGGATTCTCTACTGCTGAGCCATGGGTGAAGCCCATATCATTAGTGAAAAAAAATATTTTTTTACTCTGGTTTCACACTAGATATTTAAATAAATGGAGTTTAATGACTTGACAAAACAAAAATATAGCTGAAATCAACTAACATGCAATTCTCACAGGTCAATATTTCACAGGACTTTTGTGTTTTGGAGGGATTTTATGTAAATTTGAATTTATTGGATGTATTCTCCTTCTATTTCTCTTACCTGCCTGCCCTCTGCTGGATTCCCCAATCTTACTGATGTATTAAGCAATATTACTAAGTGTATTTAATAAAATTATATTTGCAGAATACATTTAAGGGAAATGTGTACTAATTCTTTCTATATTTTACTTATGTGTGTTACTAAAGTAAATGATTGATTATAGGTTTTACACTTTAAGTATTCATAAAGTGAGAATTTTAGTTGAATCATTTTGAAGTTTCAGGCCTACCACATATGAAAACATGAGAAAAAGAAATGTTAATGTAGGTAATGTCACAGCCTTTCAAAAATTTTCAGGATTGAGAAGGTGGGTGGGGTAGGAGGGACAATGAGGTAATATCCAATTGGATAGTAAATTTACAAAGTAAAAAAGGATAGGATAATTGTCTGATTAAATTCATAATACCATTCCATTAAAATACTGACTTAAATATGATACTCAAAGAATATGGATTCACTTGATAATAAAATTAGTATTTGTGTGTGCGTGCTTAGTTGTGTCCCTATGGGCTGCAGCTTGCTAGGCTCCTCTCTCCATGGGATTTTCCAGGCAAGAACAATGGAGTGGGTTGCCATTTCTTCCTCCAGGAGTTCTTCCTGATCATGGGATCAAACCCACATCTCCTGCATTTTCTTGCATTGGCAACTGGATTCATTACTGCTGAGCCACCAAGGAAGCCTGAAAAGGTAGCACTTAATATATATAAACTCATGAATCATCACAGTAACCTATGAGATATGTACTAGTAGTCTCCATTTTATAGTTGAGGAAATGAAGACCTAGAGAGGTTAAGTAACTTCTACAAGCTTACCAACTAGTAAGTGGTGGAGCTGGTGTCCTAATCCAAGCTGTTTGGCTCCGTGTTGTTTTCCTAACCACTGTGCTTGACTGTCTCATCTCAATATTACTTTCTGCAAAATTTTTGAATTATAGACTTATTGTTATCCTGACCTTAGAAATAAGAAGTCAAAACTAAGAGTTGTTAGGTGAATTTCCTAAAGCACCAGAATTATGTATGCTAATTGAATCCTCTAAAAAGATACAAAGATTAAAGATCTGTCTTTTTTAGAAGGCTAGTTGCCATAAAGGAAGATAATTTTGTAATTCCTAAGGGCTCTAAATGTCCCTCCTTTAATTGAGTTTTGTGATAGAAATGAATTATTTGACATCCTAGAGCATCTTCTGTGCTAATTTTAATAGCTGTAGTGACACAATCCTATCTTAAATTTTGTTAATTGATGAAAAGATATGGAGTTGTGTGCATATTTTGTTGATAGAAAATCATGGAAGAGAGTAATAATTAACCAGAAATCTTATGTGGTCACTCAAATTTAAAAGGAAAAAAAATAATTGATTTCTTATTTCCAGAATTACCTGGTGAATCCACAGAACAGTCAGGTGCTGTTTTTACCACAACCTTATACTTGTGCCAAGGATATTTTGGAGTGAGAAAAAAGACAAATGATCAAATCTAATTTTCCTTCTCCTAATGAGCTGAAAATTGAAGTAACAGAACTGTTACTTTAAAAAATAGCTTTAAAGTGTGGTCTAGAAGTTAGGCAAAGGCTATAAGCAGTTAAAATAATGGGGTATTTATTGTGTGGCATGTGCAACAGGAAGGTCAGAAATCATCATTGGTGCTTGGGTTGTGACAGTCCGAAATGTTGAAATGTGGGAATCACAGATATGATTTGATGTCAAAAGTCTTGGGACATGGAAGTAAAAGTTAAAATATAGGAATCAAAACCTTTAGGAATTAGCACAAAATGGCATGGTGAAGGTATCAAAGATTTTAACATTTATGAGTTGAGCTGTGGGGATGAGGATGTGTGGGTTCTGGATGAGCTATGAAAATCAAGTGTGAAGTATGGGAGATGCAAATAGCCTAGTCATAATGAATTAGCTTGTGCTGGATTAGACCTCCCATAGAAAACAATTAAAAAAATAGGACAAATATACAGAAATATACATATATATTAAACACTCATATTATATATACAACAACTATAAAGATACAAATATATATTTAAGTTATTTAACAATATTTAACAATAACTCCGGGAGATGGTGATGAACAGGGAGGCCTGGCGTGCTGCGATTCATGGGGTCGCAAAGAGTCGGACACGACTGAATGACTGAACTGAACAATAATTTGACATATACTAACAACTATACACCAATATATAGTTTGAAGATACTAGAGAACAACCAGCAAAGGCAGGACTTGGTTCAATCTTTGAGAGCATTAAAGTACTAAGGACAAGATCCAGATTTAACTCAGCTCTTTTCATCCCTTCCTCCCCCTCCAAACAATTTTTCAGTTACATCACACTCGAAATGCACAAGGATTAACAGAGCTAAATGGACAGCAGCAATCTCAGCAGGTTAGGAGCAGACATGGGAGTCTGAGAACAAAAGGGGCTGAGATTTGAGGGACAAATTTCTAGAGAGGAGCAAACTACAGAGATGTGAGCCCCAAAACCTGTGTACAGATTTCCCTCAAATCATCAGTCAGTTCTTAAGATGTATACCTGTTGGGAGAGACTTTAAGAAGCTTAGCAGAACAGCAGCATCTAAAGAGTTGAAGACAGATTTTAGCAGTTGCACAGAACTGGGGAGACAGGAATTAGGAGTTCAAGCCCATAGGATGAAAGTGTCTTAGTAAATATCCCAGGATTTTAGCTATAAGATCAATTGAGTACCATGACCTAGGAATAAGGGTAAAACTGAAATAAATCTGAATTTAAAAGCCTAAAGCCAAGTCTCAATAGGATTGAAGTGATCCTCTGGTATTTTATCTGCCTGCCGCTGCTGCTGCTAAGTTGCTTCAGTCGTGTCCGACTCTGTGTGACCCCATAGATGGCAGCCCACCAGGCTCCCCCGTCCCTGGGATTCTCCAGGCAAGAACACTGGAGTAGGTTGCCATTTCCTTCTCCAATGCATGAAAGTGAAAAGTCAAAGTAAAGTTGCTCAGTCGTGTCTGACTCTTTGCGACCCCATGGACTGCAGCCTCCCAGGCTCCAGCGTCCATGGGATTTTCCAGGCAAGAGTACTGGAGTGGGGTGCCATCTACCTACTACAATAAAAATAAAAAACCTTCTATGGAGAAAGTTCATATCGTCCAGAACTTCTACAGTTTTTCTTCCACACTAACATTCAATAAGAAATCATGAGACAAGCTTGAAAAAATAGGACCAAATTATAGAAGACAGAAGGACCCACATATTGACTCAGATACTGTAGATATCAGATAAGGGCTTTAAATAATATCATTAAAATGTTCAAGAAAATAAAGGAATGATATATTTCACCAGAACCTTTGAATCTATTCAAAGAATGGAAGGGGAAGTGTCTAATGAAAATTCTGGAACTGAAAATATTATAACTAAAATTAAGAATTCAATAGAGTGCTTGTATACCAGCTCAGACACAGCAGAATAGAGTTTCTATTGACTTGGGTGAAAGTAAAAAATATGCAGATGAAACCATGACAATAAAAGAAGACAAAAATACAAAAAGGAGTGTAAGAGACATGGAAAACTCTATAGAAGGTTTGAAGTGAAAGTGAAGTCGCTCGGTTGTGTCCGACTCTTTGCGACCACATGGACTGTAGCCTATCAGGCTCTCCCATCTATGGGATTTTCCAGGCAAGAGTGCTGGAGTGGATTGCCATTTCCTTCTCCAGGGGATCTTCCTGACCCAGGGATCGAACCCAGGTCTCCTGCATTGCAGGCAGATGCTTTACTGTCTGAGCCACCAGGGAAGCTAAAAGATTTAACATACATGTAATTGGAGTGCCAGAAAGAGAAGAATGGGACAGAAGCAGTTATTTGAAGACATGCTGACCAAGAATTTTAAGAAATTAGAAAGAAAAAATCAGATATCATATTTAAGAAGCTTTATGAGTCCCACGCAGGAACACACACACACACACACACACACAACACACCCCACACTCACAGTTACATCACACTCAAAATGCTGAAGACCAAAAAGAAAGAGGAAAAATTTTAAAGCAGCCAGGGGTGGGAGGAGACATATTACCTTCAAAGAAGCAAAAATCAGACTGACAGCTAATTTCTGAATAGAAATAATGGTAATCAATAATCAAGAGAAAGGCATTTTATAAGTACAGGAAAAAATTCTAATGTCAAAATAGAATTCTATACCTAGCAAAACTATCCTTTAAAAAACTGTATGTGAAATAAAGACATTTTCATGTTAATAAAAGCTGAGAGAATTTGCCACTAGTAAACCTGAACTAGGAATTTTTCACTCTAAAGTACAATGGCCCTAACTGGAAGTATCAAACTTCAAGAGGAAATGAAAAGCACTGGAAACGAGTGACTTTGACCTACTTTTCAAATAAATTTTCATTTAAGTGGAATTATTTAGTGTAAATAATTGGAGAAGGCAATGGCACCCCACTCCAGCACTCTTGCCTGGAAAATCCCATAGATGGAGGAGCCTGGCAGGCTGCAGTCCATGGGGTCGCAACGAGTCGGACACGACTGAGCGACTTCACTTTCACTTTTCACTTTCATGCACTGGAGAAGGAAATGGAAGCCCACTCCAGTGTTCTTGCCTGGAGAATCCCAGGGACAGGGGAGCCTGGTGGGCTGCCGTCTATGGGGTCGCACAGAGTCGGACACGACTGAAGCGACTTAGCAGCAGCAGCATTTAGTGTAAAATGCAAGTTCATGTTAAACGAAATATAGACCACAAGTAAGTGAACTAGAATTTTACAACTTGACAACATATAGATACTGTCAGTTTAATTTTAACCAAAAGTTAAAAAACCCTGAAACCTGGGTTCTGGGAGTCAGGAACCAAGGACAGCAGTTGACCTGTAGGAGTCAATTAATAAGTGAGTGTTAGGAGATAAGAAAATGTCTTGTCTTTCTACAGCTTGTGGAAATGGGGGAGTCCGAAGCCGTAGGTAATAGATGCGCTCCAGGAGATACGGCTCAAAGAGAGTCTGTGGGAGATGTAGTCGGGACCCTCGGCCGGCAGTTGCGCTGGGGGGCGCTGCGTCCAGAGGCAGAGGTCTGACATCACCACCCACCTGAGGCAGCGGCCGTTGGAACGTGAGCGCGGTGGGGGAGGGGGCGTTTAGATTCCGGGCCCCCGGTCCCCGCCCCGTCGGGCCCGCCCGCCCGCGCTCGCCCCGCCCCGCCCCGCCGGCCCCGCCCCGCCCCGCCGGCCCCGCCCCGTCCGGAGCTTCGAGCGCCGCACTCGCGAGGCTGAAGCGACGAGCGAGCGGCGCAGGGACCCGGCGGCCGGCTGGGGCTCCGGTGGCGCCCGCCTACGCTCCCCGCCCTCGGGCGCTCGGGGCGCTGACCGGCGCCGCCTCCCGGGAAGATGGCGCTGCACTTCCAGGTCAGTGCGCTCTGCGCCGTGGATCCCCGCCCCGCCGCCCCGGGAAGCCGGCGGGACGCTGGGGTCTGGAGACTGAGGGCCGAGTCCGGCGACGGAGGCCGCGGAGCCGCCGGCCGGTGCGTCGGAGCCCTAGTCCCGGTTCCTGGCCAGGGATCAGGCGCTGGTCTGGGCTGCCCACCCCAGGCCCGGGCCCGAGGAAGGGGCGGCCCGAGCTCGGGGATGGAGGCTGGAGGGGCAGGGGCTAGGCTGGAGGTAGCCCCTCGAGAGAGGTGCGGATGCCGAGGACCGGCCGCGCGGGAGCCCGCCCTCCCGGGTGCCGCCGCCCGGGCGCACCGAGGTTCGGCGGCGCCAGAGCAGGTGGGAGCCCGGCAGTACCGGGCCAGCTTTCCCGCCGCGTCTCCGGCCGCGGCTCCATCGTCAGCCTCCACACAGTTCGGAGGGAGCTCGAGAGGGGCCTGCGTCCGCCGCAGGAGCGGCTCTGCAGTTGGACTTGAATTGGCCAGAGCCGGCAGGGGCTCTGTTTGTGGGGAGTGGCGAAGGAGGGCTCTGCAGCAGCCTCATTGGAGGAGGAAACCGGGGCAGGACGCGCACTGGGAGCGCAGAAACGGTCAGGATGGGATGCGGGCTGGAGGAAGGCTCAAATATTCAGATCTTCTCGGGCGGTTTGGCATATGTATCCAGTCATTTATTCAACAAACATTGTAGAGCCTCCTCGGCATCCACCCCGTCTCCCCCCCTGCCCCCGGGTCTCAAGCACTGTGTAGAGTTCTGGGATAAAGAATTACATCATCTTATTAGCATCCTTGCCCTCATGAAATTCACAGATAATTACAGTAAATGTGAAAAATGATTTGATAGAATTAATCACAGGATATCATGGGAATATTGAAAGGGGCAGTCAACTCTGTGTGTGTGTCGGGAAGCAGTGAGGCAGAGGTGCTGTGCTTGTCGGGCAAGCTTTTTTGAGCTTCCGTTCATCCACTTATTAATTGAATTCCTACTTTGCTAGGTACTTAAGATAAAACTCTCTCAAAACTTTATGATTTGTATAGTCAGGGAACTTGCAGTCTAGTGGATCTTGAAAGAACTGTAGGAGTTTCGCCGAGCAAAGAGAAAGGGAAGGATAGAGGCAAAAGGACAATGTGAGTCAAGTCAAAGAATTGTGGAAGAACATGGCACACTGGGATAGTTCAGTGGACTGGAGCTTAGGTTCATATGAAAGGGAAGGGAGGAGGGGAGGCTGTGGAGGCAGGAGATGACCTTGGAGAGATAGGCAATTTCATAACATGGTGATAAGTGTATCTAAGTGTCCCAACCCTTTGTAGACTTCTTTGGGCCCCCTGAGACTACAATGATTCATTACCTAATTATTGATTCTTCCAAAGGGTCCTTTCTTTTCACCATCCACTCTCCTATCAGGTAATTGACAGCTCAGGAGATAGTAAGCCTGACGCATTGTTTTGATTCCTCGCCATTGCTAAGGGTCTCCAGGTCAAAATAATGTTATTTATTACCACTTTAGTAAAAATGCCCTTCGGGAAATCTTCACTGGCAGAATCTCACAGGGAGGGCTTTGGGATTGTAAATAGATAAACAGTTGTTCATAGTTCAGGTGTAAATCTTGAGGGCAATTAAAAACTAGGGTGGAAGTTTGGAACAGTTTCAGAATTGGAAAGATATGCATAATAGTAAATCACCCAGTCTGGAAGATTTCTTCATACTTTGGGGAGTGGTGGAAAAATGAGCTCCTAATACCAGAACTACCCAAATTGGTTTCTTCGGACTCTATCTCACAGCAGCTCTGGGCAGCTTAAAAGTGAAGTTGGACAAATGAAAGACCTGACGGTCTGAGGGGCCTGAAAAAAGCTCTGAACCTTTTCAGTTTGAATTGTTTTCAGTCTGTGGATCATACTGTTACCCAGTTAACTCAAGGAACATTTATTACTAATGATAACTGGCACCTAGCATTTGGAATTTTTCCACGCGTCTAGATTTTGAATCGTACTAGCTTGAGAGGTGTATGTATACAGTTGGCTTGTTGTATCTGTGAGTTTTGCATCAGTGGATTCAGCCAACTGTGGATTAAACATATTAAAGAAAAAATTCCAGAAAGTTTAAAAAAACTTGAATTTGCCACACCCTGGCAACTATTTACATATCATTTATATTGAATTTACAGCTATTTATATAGCATTTATATTGTATTAGGTATGGGCTCCCAGGTGGCGCAGTGGTAAAGAATCTGCCTGCCAACCCAGGAGCTGCAGGAGACACTGGGTTCAGTCCCTTGGTGGGGAAGGTACCATGGAGGAGGAAATGGCAACCTACTCTAGTAGTCGTTCTTGGAAAATCCCATGGATACTCTGTGGGAGAGGGAGAGGGTGGGATGATTTGGGAGAATGGCATTGAAACATGTGTACTACCATGTAAGAAATGAATCGCCAGTCTATGTTCGATACAGGATACAGGATGCTTGGGGCTGGTGCATGGGGATGATCCAGAGAGATGATACGGGGTAGGAGGTGGGAAGCGGGTTCAGGATTGGGAACTCATGTACACCTGTGGTGGATTCATGTCAGTGTATGGCAAAACCAATACAGTATTGTAAAGCAAAATAAAGTAAAAATAAAAATTCAAAATTTAAAAAAAAAAAAAAAAGAAAATCCCATGGATAGAGGTGCCTGGCGGGCTATAGTCTGTAGGGTCGCAAAGAGTGGGACGTGACTGAGCAGCTGAGCACACACACATGTCTGTTAGGTATTAAATGTATTATGAGATGATTTAAATTGACAGAGGTTATATGCAAATACTGTGCCATTTTATATAAGGAATGAGCATCTTTGGGGTTGGTTATCTGCAGGGTGGCCTGGAACCAGTCCCCCTACTGTATGTGCATGCGTACATTTTATTCCTGAAGACACTGAGTCTTAGAACAATTGTGACTTGCCCAAGGCTACAGAACTAGAGTAACACTAGTAATTAATAATTCCATATTCTTTCATGCCAATATCTTGCAGTCATCTACACAAACAGGTAGTTGGTAAAACATGCCATTTTGGCGCAAGTGGATTTGTGTAAGGTGAGATTAGGTTACTACTTCACAATCTTTTTCAAATTATGGCATACATAAAGAATGGTAATTGGGTGGTCCATTGACATAAACTACTCATAACTAAAAGCCTGGCTGCCTGAAGGGCAAGGGGATCAATATCTTAGACATTCCTATAATCTATTCAAGGCACGTGCATTCTGATTAGGAAGTTGTGAGTTAGGATACTCTGTCCCAAAGGAAGAAATGAATCTGGATTGTCTTAGAGGAGACAGTCCAGGTTAGTGGGCAAGGAAGAGAGGAAAGAGGTTTCTGGGATCAAGGAAGAGGTCGGCACTTTAGATTTCACAGAGGAATCTTGGAAAGAATTAAGAGGTAACATTAGGAAAACTTTAGGAGATGCAGTTAGTTGATCTTTTTAGCTTCCCAGAACCTGGGACTATAGTCATGCTTCTTAATACCCAGCCAGGATACTGTACCTGATTTGATCTAGATATTATTAACAGTTAGAATCATGAGGAGAAAGGGGTTTGGCAAAGATGGTCCTGGGGTTGTGGAGTTGAATGGGTGAAACTAGAGACAAAAGACCAGTGTGGTGTTTTATAGTTAACTGAAGAAACTATTTACAGTTTGTGTTGACCTGCTATTTGCCAGGAGCTAGATCAAGCTTTCTCTTGTCCTTTCTCTCTTAATCTTCACAGTTATTTTGAAAGGTGGTTTTGAAACCTGCAGTTTCAAAAGTGAGGTTTAGAAAGGCTAGATAATTTGCTTGAGGTCACTTTAATAATAGTGACTTTTTAAATAGTTGGACAAATTCCAGGCTTCCACAATGATTCCAGAAGAAACCCCTAAAGAAATCCAGGGCACTGTAGGCCACAGTTGTAAAATACTGCTCTGTTGGTCTACTGTCTGTGAATATTATGCAGAGGTGTTGAGTATGAGTCTTTATTTTAAAGGAATTGGTAGGACTTTATGATGAGTTGTTATACACTTGGCATTAGCTAAACTGCAATGTTTGAGGGCACAGTTTGCAAGACTACCCTCACTACTGACGCCACTCGCGTATTTGGGAGTCAGTGCCATTCTCAGGTTTAACAGAAGGACTCACATCATTCACTGAAAGCTATCATACCCAAGTTTATTATTGGGAAAGTACACGTACTAAATTGATTGGAAGAGAGGTGCATAGGGCAGAATCTGGGAGCATTCTGAAGCAAAGCTGTTTGGTCCTCAGGGCATGTTACTCTCCCATCATATAGGTGTGGCAGTAAGCACCGAGTATTGCAGACCAGGGAAGCATGGCCTGAGCTTTGAGTTCTGGAATTTTTGTTGGGGCTTCTTTTTGTAGTTGTGATTGGTTGGGTGCCACATGATTGACCTGAGCGTTTAGGTCAAATGGGACCATGCTATCTAAAGTCCCCAGCCTGGGGCTGGTGGCTGAGTGGTAAAGAACCTGCCTGCCAGTGCAGGAGATGCAGGTTGGATCCCTGCTAAGTGATGGATCAGCTAAGCCAGTGTGCCACAGCTATTGAGCTGGTACACAAGAGCCCGGGAACTGCAACTACTAAGGCCATGTGCCACAACTGCTGAAGGCCAGGCGCTATACCTACTGAAGCTGCCTCCTCCTAGAGCCTGTGTTTGCAACAAGAGAAGCCGCTGCAGTGAGAAGCCTGCATGCTGCAACAAAGTAACCCCTGCTCTCTGCAGCTAGAGGAAGCCCACACATCAATGAAAACACAGCATAGCCAAAGATAAATAAAAAGGAAAAAAAAGTCCCCACCCTAAAACACTTTTGGTATTTTTGGTGTGGTCAGCCGCCAATTTAAGACTGTGGGGTGTGGCCTACTGCCCCTGCCCCCCAGTCTTAACAAAAACATTCCTATCCTAAACATAGATTACCTCCCAGAATCTGAGGGCAAAGGCAAGACTTTTCTCTGGGCAAGACCAAACTCTTAACTATATAGGAGGGACTAAGGAGAAGGAAAAGCAAAAGATAACATTAAAATTGTAAATCTAAATTCTGTTCTACACCTCTGAAACAAAGGGACTCTTAATGTGAAAATCTGTGGGAAATATGTTCAATTCAGTTTCTGACATGTTGGGGCTGTTTTCAACATCTTCCTGGATTTCCAAGAAGAAGAAATTTATAGGTAAATATAAAGATGGTGAACAGACAAGGTTGAAAGTATGGACTAGGATATCATCTGCAGGTTGATGATGACTAAGGTAAAAGGTCAGCCACTGTTTCCCCATCTATTTGCCATGAAGTATGGGACCAGATGCCACGATCTTAGTTTTCTGAATGATGAGCTTTAAGCCAACTTTTTCACTTTCCTCTTTCACTGTCATCAAGAGGCTCTTTAGTTCTTCTTCACTTGCTGCCATAAGGGTGGTGTCATCTGCATATCTGAGGTTATTGGGATTTCTTCCAGCAATCTTGATTCCAGCTTATGCTTCATCCAGCTCAGCGTTTCTCATGATGTACTCTGCATATAAGTTAAATAAGCAGGGTGACAATATACAGCCTTGAGGTACTCCTTTTCCTATTTGGATCCAGTCTGTTATTCCATGTCCAGTTCTAACTGTTGCTTCCTGACTTGCATACAGATTTCTCAAGAGGCAGGTCAGGTGGTCTGGTATTCCCATCTCTTTCAGAATTTTCCACAGTTTGTTGTGATCGACACAGACAAAGGCTTTGGCATAGTCAGTAAAGCAGAAGTAGATGTTTTTCTGTTTTTACTTTTTCGATGATCCAGCAGATGTTGGCAATTTGATCTCTGGTTCCTCTGCCTTTTCTGAAACCAGCTTGAACATCTGGAAGTTCACGGTTCACGTATTGCTGAAGCCTGGCTTGGAGAATTTTGAGCATTACTTTACTAGCGTGTGAGATGAGTGCAATTGTGGGGTAGTTTGAGCATTCTTTGGCATTGCCTTTCTTTGGGATTGGAATGAAAATTCACCTTTTCCAGTCCTGTGGCCACTGCAGATGGTGGCTGCAGCCGTGAAATTAAAAGACGCTTACTCCTTGGAAGGAAAGTTATGACCAACCTAGACAGCATATTAAAAAGCAGAGACATTACTTTGCCAACAAAGGTTCATCTCATCAAGGCTATGGTTTTTCCAGTGGTCATGTATGGATATGAGAGTTGGACTATAAAGAAAGCTGAGTGCCGAAGAATTGATGCTTTTGAACTGTGGTGTTGGAGAAGACTCTTGAGAGTCCCTTGGACTGCAAGGAGATCCAGCCAGTCCAGCCTAAAGGAGATCAGTCCTGAGTGTTCATTGGAAGGACTGCTGTTGAAGCTGAAACTCCAATACTTTGGCCACCTGATGCGAAGAGCAGACTCCTTTGAAAAGACCCTGATGCTGGGAAAGATTGAAGGCAGGAGGAGAAGGGGATGACAGAGGATGAGATGGTTGGATGGCATCACTGACTCAATAGATGTGAGTTTGGGTAAACTCCGGGAGTTGGTGATGGACAGGGAGGGCTGGAATCTTGTGGTCCATGGGGTTGTGAAGAGTTGGACACGACTAAACAACTAAACCGAACTGTAAAAGGTGGTAAGGTGGCAGGGTGTTGAGACAACATGTGGTTGGGGTCTATAGATTTGTATGTGACTCAGAATTGACCATTTGCTCTATTTGAGCTATGTGTGTGTATATACACACATGCAAACACACACACACACACACACGTATTTGATTGCTCAGCCTCAGAGTTCTTTTTTTCGGTCTGTAAAATGGATATGCTAAAATATGTAATTTACAGGAGTCTACTTTTCTACTTCTAGAAAGTAGAAGATGGAAATACTTCTGTAAACTATAAATCACTAAAACAAATATGATCCAATTCATTTAGAAGGAGAAGTTCTAAGAGGCCCAGAAATAAGCCTTCGGGTGCTCAGGAAAAGTTAATAAAGGGAGGGAAAAACAAAGAGTTTGTGGGAAATGAGTAATTGTGAGATAAAGGCACTTTATTAATGGCAGCTAAGAGGTTTAATTCCAGAAGGCAGGAAAGATACAGGGAAGTAATTGAAAAGAATTTAAATTTAATTGAGGTGGGATTTTTGTAGTTCATCAATTTATTGTTTTATTATGAGGGAACATTTTTCTCTAGAACAAAAGAAAAAACCCTTCATTTTTTTCAGCTCTCTTGAGGTTCTCTTGTTATTGTTTAGTGGCTAAGCTGTGTCCAGCTCTTTTGTGACTCCGTGGACTGTAACTCATAGGCTTCTCTGTCCATGGGATTTCCCAGGCAAGAATACCGTTTCCTTCTCCTTCCTGAAGTTTAATTGACAAATAATAAACCACACATAGTGGATGAATTTTGACATAGTGTATAACTGTGAAACCATCACTGAAATTAAGATAATGAACATATCTATCACCCCCCAAGTTTCCTTATGCCCCCTTGCTTAATCCCCCCTTGCTTAATCCCCCCTTGCTGCTTCCCTATCCTTCCCTATCTTCCCATTCTCTCCTCCATCCCCAGCCTGAAACCACTGATCTGCTTTCTTTTATTATAGAATCATGTAATATATACTCTTTTTTTGGTCTTGCTTTTTTTACCTATTGATAGATACACGATGAGGGTTACTGTATAGAAAGAAGTATGTCAGGTACAAAGGGCAGAAATGAGTCCAGAATAACTTGGAAGATCCTTGTTTAGACTGTAGGCAGGATTATATTGTCTCCTAGGCTATGGAAATTGGGTACTGTCCTTGAATGTTTGATAGTAAATAAATCTATGGGAGTTAGGTGATGTCCAGTGCTACTTGTTATTTATTTATATGGGCTTCTAATGTTGATAAGAAGCCCAGAAGAAAATTTAATAACTCAAACCCAGTTTGTCAACACATTGAGAAGCGATCCATTTCTCTGAGGCATGCTTATGTTAACCCTATTCTCAGACATCACTGTAAAACTGAGATGCAGTTTATCAGTTCACCGTGAGAAGTCAAGTCTCTCTTTATAGACAGAATCCCTGTGAAATCAAATGCTATTCAGAAGATTGCTTAGTTGCTCAGCAATCATCACATTATGAGTTTAACTCTATGAAATGTTCACATAATGCTTTTCCAACAGGGTAAGGATTTTTGTGTATGTTCACTTTTCACTTTCCTGCATTGGAGAAGGAAATGGCAGCCCACTCCAGTGTTCTTGCCTGGAGAATCCTAGGGACAGGGGAGCCTGGTGGGCTGCCGTCTATGGGGTCGCACAGAGTTGGACACGACTGAAGCAAGTTAGCAGCAGCAGCAACATCCCTTTCTCTAAAAATGATTTCATATGCCAGGCATTTATTTAATTGTTATCATTACAGAGAAAGAATAACTTGGTTTTTTTTTTTCCCTTTGTTTCAGTCTTAGGAGAAAGTTCAAATCTTTACCTTTTTATCTTACAGTGCCCTTCAATGGTTAATAATTTGAAAGACATTTGGGGAAAAAAGGGTCATTGATAACATTGTTGATGTAAACAAGTCTGTGTTGGAGTTCTCTAAATCAATATAGCAAAAAGGACAAAATTCCAGAACTTTTCTATATTACTTAGATATCCTTGAATTGATTAATATTAATGTTTGTGCTTCCTGGGGCTGTTGTGACAAATTACCACAAACTGGATGAGTTAAAAAAATGAAAATTCATTCTTTTATAGGTATGGAAGCCAGAAATCGAAAATTAATGTGTTGACAGGATTGGTCTCCTCTTGGAGCCCTTGAGGGAGAAACTGTGCCATACTTTGCCCCTAAGTTCTGATAGCTGCTTGCGGTTCTTGGTGGTCCTTGGTTTGTAGCTATATCATCCCAGTCGTTGCCACATCTTTCCTAAGGCCTATTTACTTGTGTCTCTGCACCTGAAATGTCCCTCTCTCTTTTATGAATGACTGGATTTAGAGCCTGCCCTAAATCCCTCGGTTTGATCTCATCCCTCCATCCTTAATTTAAGGATTTACAAAGACTTCATTTACAAATATTTCAAAAGTATTGGGGGTTAGGACTTGGATATATCTTTTAGGAGGATACAGTTCCATCCATTGGAATACTATTATTAGGTAATACTAGTAATAAACAATTAATCTTTATAGGGTGTAAAGTGTGCTAGAAGTTACGTGGCCCTAGCTCATTTAATCCTCCCAGCAAACCTATGAGGTATATGCTGTTATTAGTCTCAGTAATTGCTGGCTTTTGTTTTTCAGTAGTTAGATTTTGTCACTATTTCTGGCTTCATTTTTTTTTACACTCAGAGTCTACTTCAGAGTCTAGACCTATTGATATATAGTTGAATGTATGATAGCAGGATCAGTTTATAATTAAATTATTCTGGGTATTATCAGCTCAAAAATTCAGCCCTTTAAATTTATTAGATGAAGAAAAATACTTCTGAGGTTGATCATGAGTCACAAGAGGGAAAATGGTAGATCTTTTCATTTTATGTTTCTTACCCTTGGAGGAAACATGAGAATTCATATGTATTCATGAACCATACGTTTTCTATACATTTTAATGTTATAAACAGTATGTAGTAGCACTGTTAGGGCTTGTTGGGACAATCCAGGTAGAGGAAATGTTTAAAATGTGGTTCATTTGAGGTCCTTTATCTTAATTATCTTTTGGAAACCTTTCTTTTGTACTTTTATTTTCACTATAGCAAAAAATTATCTAGTCTGGGATGTTGCGCTCTAGCCTGGATAAAGAAGTGGAAAACTCTGTAAAGAAACAAGGAGGAGAACTATAAGGAATAAAGGGAGTTAGAGGAGGTTCCGTTTCAGTGTCTCTTACGTATTCCTGTTTGTTGTTGTTCAGTCACTAAGTTGTGTCTGGCTCCGTGACCCCACGGACTGCAGTGCGCCAGGCTTCTCTAGCCTTCACCATCTCTTGGGATTTGCTCAAACTCATGTTCACTGAGTTGGTGACGCTCTTCCGCTTTCTCATCCTCTGTAGCCCTCTTCTGTTCTTATTTGGCAAAGGGATATGCATCTGAGGGAATGCTTAGACTAGTGTAGCTGTAAGACTGCTACATAAAAATTCAAGCCAGAAAGGATAAAAAAATGGCATTACTTTTGACTATCCCATTACTTTCATATGCCTACCTGATATTAAAATCTGTGCCAAATTTTTTTGACCTCCAAAGAATAATTCTCTAAGTTCAAACTGAAGTAGTTTCAGTAAGATGCCTTGAGCAAAAATTCTCTAAAGCTGAGAGGAATACTGAACTCATTTAAAAAATTTTCTTTCAGATTTTATCCATATATCCTGTATCTTCTGATGAGATTATATTTATAAATGAATGAATGATTACAGAATGAATTGTTCTTTTTTATTTTTAAAATTTACTTGTTTATCCTCATCTATATTTTTATACAATTTTTAAATGTTAAAGTTATTACAAAATAACTTTGTTATTACAGTATATTGTTTTATAGTATATCGTAGCCTGTCTTACCCAGTAGTTTGTACCTCCCACTCCCCAAGCCCTGTAGTGCCTCTTTCTACCTTCCCTCCACAGGTAACCACAAGTTTGTTTTCTGTATCTGTGAATCTGTTTCTTTTTTGTTATATTAACTAGTTTGTTGTGTTTTTTAGATTCTGCATATATAAGTGATATCATTCACTATTTTCCTTCCTCTCCTCTGACTAATTTCACTTAGCATAATGCCCCCCAATTTGGTAAAAGAATCCTGTAATGCAGGAGACCCAGTTTGATTTCTGGGTCAGGAAGATCTGCTGGAGAGGGAATAGGCTACTGATTCCAGTGTTCTTGGGCTTCCCTTGTAGCTCAGCTGGTAAAGAATCTGCCTGCAATATGGGAGACTTGGGTTCGATACCTGGGTTAGAAAGATCCCATGGAGAAGGGAAAGGCTACCCACTCCAGTATTCTGGCCTGGGAATTCCAGGGACTGTATAGTCCATGGGGTCGCCAAGAGTCGAACACAACTGAGTGACTTTCAATGCCTCCCAAGTCCATCCATGTTGCTGTAAATGGCAAAATTTCATTATTTTTTATGGTTGAGATATTCTGTTGGTGTGGCAAACCACTTCAGTATTCTTGCCTTGAGAATCCCATGAACAGTATGAAAAGGCAAAAAGATATACCACTGAAAGATGGTCCCCAGGTCAGCAGGTGCCCAGTATGCTCCTGGAGAAGAGTGGAAAAATAATTCCAGAAAGAATGGAGAGATGGAGCCAAAGCAAAAGCAGCACCCAGTTGTGGATGTGACTGGTGACGGAAGTAAAGTCTAATGCTGTAAAGAGCAGTATTGCATAGGAACCTGGAATGTTAGGTCCATGAATCATGGTTAATTGGAAGTCAAACAGAAGATGATGGCGAGAGTAAACATCGACATTTTAGGAATGAGTGAACTAAAGTGGACTGGTATGGGCAAATTTATCTCAGATGATCTTTATATCTGCTACTGTGGGCAAGAGTCCCTTAGGAGAAATGGAGTAGCCCTCATAGTCAACAAAAGAGTCCAAAATGCAGTACTTGGATGCAGTCTCAAAAATGACAGAATGAGCTGTTTGTTTCCAAGGCAACCCATTCAATATCACAGTAATCCAAGTCTGTACCCCAGTCAGTAATGCTGAAGAAGCTGAAGTTGAATGGTTCTATGAAGACTTACAAGACCTAGAACTAACACACCCAAAAAGGTTGTCTTCTTAGTTATAGGGGACTGGAATGCAAAAGATAGAGATACCTGGAATAACAGGCAAGTTTGGCTTTGGAATACAAAATGAAGCAGGGCAAAGGCTAATAGAGTTTTGCCAAGAGAATGCACTGGTCATAGCAAACACCCTCTTCCACCAACACCAAGACTCTACACATGGACATCACCAGATGGTCAGTACCAAAACCAGACTGATTATATTCTTTGTAGCCAAAGATGGAGAAGCTCTATACAGTCAGCAAAAACAAGACCAGGAGCTGACTGTGGCTCAGATCATGAACTCCTTATTGCAAAATTCAGACTTGAATTGAAGAAAGTAGGGAAAACCACTAGACCATTCAGGTATGATCTAAATCAAATCCCATACGATTATACAGTGGAAGTGAAAAATTCCAGGGATTAGATCTGATAGAGTGCCTGAAGAACTATGGACAGAGGTTCGTGACATTGTACAGGAGGCAGTGATCAAGACCATCCCCAAGAAAAAGAAATGCAAAAAGGCAAACTGGTTGTCTGAGGAGGCCTTACAAATAGCTGAGAAAAAAAGAGAAGCTAAAGGCAAAGGAGAAAAGGAAAGATATATCCATTTGAAAGCAGAGTTCCAGAGATTAGCAAGGAGAGATAAGAAAGCCGCCTTTGGTGATCAGTGCAAAGAAGTAGAGGAAAACAATAGAATGGGAAAGAGTAGAGGTCTCTTCAAGAAAATTAGAGATACCAAGGGAATATTTCATGGAAAGATATGTACAATAAAGGACCAAAACGGTATGGACCTAACAGAAGCAGAAGATAGTAAAGAGGTGGCAAGAATACATAGAAGAACTATATTAAAAAGATCTTTATGACCCAGATAATTACAATGGTGTGTTCACTCATCAGGAGCCAGACATTTTGGAATGTGAAGTCAAGTGGGCCTCAGGAAGCATCACTATGATCAAAACTAGTGTAGGTGATGGAATTCCAGCTGAGCTATTTCAAATCCTAAAAGATGATGCTGTGAAAACGCTGCCCTCAATTTGCCAGCAAATTTGGAAAACTCAGCAGTGGCCAGGACTGGAAAAGGTCAGTTTTCATTCCAATCTCAAAGAAAGGTAATGCCAAAGAATGCTCAAACTACTGCATCATTGCACTCATCTCACACGCTAGGAAAGTAATGCTCAAAATTCTCCAAGCCAGGCTCCAGCAGTACGTGAACCGTAAACTTCCAGATGTTCAAACTGGATTTAGAAAAGGCAGAGGAACCATAGATCAAATTGCCAACGTACTTTGGATCATCAAAAAAGTAAGAGTTCCAAAAAAACATCTGCTTTATTGACTGCGCCAACGCCTTTGACTCTGTGGATCACAACAAACTGGAAAATTCTTAAAGAGATGGGAACACCAGACCACCTGACCTGCCTCCTGAGAAATCTGTATGCAGGTCAAGAAGCAACAGAACTGGACATGGAACAACAGACTGGTTCCAAATCAGGAAAGGATATGTCAAGGCTGTACTGTCACCCTGTTTATTTAACTTCTATGCAGAGTGCATCATGCAGAATGCTGGGCTGGATGAAGCACAAGCTGGAATCAGTTTGCCAGGAGAAGTATCAGTAACCTCAGATATGCAGATGACACCACCCTTATGGCAGAAAGCGAAGAAGAACTAAAGAGCCTCTTGATGAAGGTGAAAAAGGAGAGTGAGAAATCTGACTTAAAACTCAGCATTCAGACAACTAAGATTATGGCTTCCAGTCTCATCACTTTATGGCAAATAGATGGGGAAACAGTGGAAACAGTGACAGTGTTTATTTTTGGGGGCTCCAAAATCACTGCAGATGGTAACTTCAGCTGTGAAATTAAAAGACACTTACTCCTTGGAAGGAAAGTTATGACCAACCTAGACAGCACATTAAAAAGCAGAGACATTACTTTGCCAACAAAGGTCCATCTAGTCAAAGCTATGGCTCTTCCAGTAGTCATGTATGGATGTAAGAGTTGGACTATAAAGAAAGCTGAGTGCTGAAGAATTGATGCTTTTGAACTGTGGTGTTGGAGAAGACTCTTGAGAGTTCCTTGAACTTCAAGGAAATCCAATCAGTCCATCCTAAAGGAAATCAATCCTGAATATTCATTGGAAGGACTGCTGTTGAAGCTGAAACTCCAATACTTTGGCCACCTCATGCAAAGAACTGACTCATTGGAAAAGACCCTGATGCTGGGAAAGGTTGAAGGCGGGAGGAGAAGGGGATGACAGAGGATGAGATGGTTGCGTGGCATTACCAACTCAATGGACATGAGTTTGAGCAAGCTCCAGGATTTGGTGATGGACAGGGAATCGTGGAGCGCTGCAGTCCATGGGGTCGCAAGGCGTCAGGCGTGAGTGAGTGACTGAGCTGATGGTGTGTTTGTGTGTGTACCGCATCTTCTTGATTCATTCATCTGCTCTTGAACACTTGGGTTTATTCCATATCTTGGCAGTTGTAAATCGTGCTGTGAACGTTGTGGTTCATGTAGCTTTTCAATTTAGTGTTTTTAGGTTTTTTGGATATATATCCTGGTTTTTGCTGGGTCGTATGGTTCTATTTTAGTTTTTTGAGGAACCTCCCTACTGTGACCAAAGTGGCTACACTACTTTACATTCCCACCAGCAATGTATGAGGGCTCCCTTTTCTCCACGTTTTTGCCAGTATTTGTTATTTGTGTTCTTTCTAATGCTAAGCGCAATGAATTATTCCTTGTATCTATAACATAGAATCTGCAGTATGATCGCTGGCTATAAGTAACATGGGGTTAAGTCGTAGTTCCTGAGAATCATGCCAGAGTTCACCTGCAGCACAGTGAGTCACTAGTTCAGAAGACCTACACCAGGGTGTATTTGTATCTTTTTATATAGATGGAGCTGTTGAAATTGTTAGTCTGAAAAAGAATGTAAATTGACATAATGCCTGCAACTTGCACCTGGTAGTTCCCCTCACTCATCTCTTTACCTTCATTTGGCATCTCCTCCTTGCTGTCCGTTTACCAGTCATACTGATCGTTTAGTGCCTTGAGATGATTGTGCTCTATTCTGGACCCCAGGAAATGCTGTTCTTTGTCTGGACTGTTTTCTGTTTCACATGACTGGTCCTTTCTGGTCACTGTAGATGTTACCACTTTAGGCATGCCTTTTTAAACTCCTTTAATTAGGCAAGTCCCCCTCTTTCTGTACTTCTTTTCCATCACAGAACTATCAATTTAAATTTAAATAATTGAGAGCTTTTTTTTGTTCAATGCTAACCCCTAGTAAGTGGAAGTAACTCAATAAGCATTTATTGACTTGATGAGTACATGCATGATATTTGCATCTCTTATTTCCTGTGATTAACATATTTATCTTTTTTTTTTTTCCACTAAGTAAAATGCTAATTTTTTTTCTTCTCAAGAGTTTGGCTGAATTGGAAGCATTGTGTACTCATCTCTACATAGGGACTGATCTTACACAAAGAATAGAGGCTGAGAAAGCACTCCTGGAACTTATTGACAGCCCAGAATGTCTCAGCAAGTGTCAACTTTTATTAGAACAAGGAACAGTAAGTATTTGATAATAGCAATTAACAATGAAAGATCGGTAGGTATCAGTTCAGTTCAGTCGCTCAGTTGTGTCAGTGTTAATCAATGCCTGTAGGTTAGCAGTGTCGGTTAACTGATACGTATTACCACGTGTCTTTTTACTGTGGTTTATTTGACTGCAAAGAATTGGAATGCCTAGAAAGAATGTTTAGGAAAGACCCCAGGAGGTAGAAATAGCATGAATCGAAATACTTTCTTGATTCCTCTTGGTCCCCTTCTATCAGTGGTAAAAGTTATATTTTAAAAAGTTGGAATTAAAAAAGTCTAGGTGGAAGAAGCAGATTGTAATTAACTCTGAAATGTAAAGGAATGATTCAGAGGAATGCTGATTACTTCTTGCCTTCCTGTCTTATCGAGTTTCATAGCCATTCATTCAGCATCACTTAGCAGATATTTTATTGTAAAAGCAGGCACTGTACTACCTACTTGCTTTATCTACATGCATTAAAGTAACTCATGGTTTATCTGAGAAGGCGTAGACGTTTAAATAAAGAGCTGTGGAACGATGTGGTAGGCACTGCAGTCAGAGGTTGTAGAGCAGAGGTTGGAAAAAAGCAGCCTTTTTCTGTAAAGGGCCAGATTGTAAATATTTTAGTCTTTGTGGACCAAGATGAAAAATCAAGGAATTTTGTAAATATGCCTATCAGAAGAGAGAAAAAAATTTCCATGAAGTTTTATTGATGAAATTTAAAATAATTATAATTGAGTACAGTTTTCTGTAGTGTAAGTCTACTGATGAAAAGAATTGAATTATTCTTTTAGGGATAACATTTTGCTTAATTAAGGTTCAGAGTTGGTATTTCCTGTCATTAGCATTGATTGCAAATGTCCATATGTTAATACTTATTTGTAAAGAGATTTTACAAATTTCATCTTTAAAAATGTCTTTTCAACAGATGGGTACTGCCAAGTATTGATATCAGTTTATGAGCATATGATTTTAATTAAGCATATTCATCACTTAGATGGCATGTATAAAACTACATTAAAATTTCTCTTGATATTTGCCTTTTAGGATGTGATTATATTGTAGATTAATCACTTCCAGTTGAAGGTTAGGTGAAGGTGCCTGAATTGCTCAGTTAAATGGATTTTGAAATTTCCTTTGCACTTACATCAAGGCCTAGAAAATGTGCTGTTTCAAACATAGTTTGAACTCCAAAAATATACTCAGGAATAGAGATTTGGCTACTTGTTTTAACATTTGACAGTGTGGAAAGTGTATAAAACAGCTTGATATTATTTGTGATTTAATCAGTGTTAGTTGTTATTGGAATGACTTTATTACATTTTTAAGTTTCATATTAGTACTAAGCACTGTTTGCCTTTTATACAATTTTGTAACGTTAGGTTGAATTCATTAAGAGACTTTTATCAAGTGTGCAGCGAAAACTAATTTCAAAAGCCATTTAATGTTTAACAATAGTGGATTAAGATGGTTCTTCTCATTCAGAAAATTTTCAGTCTTAGTCCTGAGCCAAAAAAAAAAGAAAATTACGGTAAGACTTTACCACTGCCAGGCTAAGCTTCTGTTTCCGATAGAAATTGTCAGAACTGAAGATGAGTTCATGAAAGTGAATTAAAATCCACCGTTAATACCATTGATTCATTAACACATGATAGATTCAAATATTTACTACAAAGTGACTACTGATGAATAATAAGATGAATAACCAGACTCTTGACTCTTACGTTTTCACAAGCTTTGTAAATTTGTCCAGCTAAGCCTCTTCTGTTCCATATATTTTTACCATTGCTTGTGACACGTTTTAGCAGCCACTTTAGGTTGTACAAATTAGTATTTCCTCAGCTTCTTTGAAAATATTCTGCCCAGTAGTTTCATGCAGAGTCTTCATGAAGATTAATTCTTTAGTTGCTTCAAATTTAGCATTGGGTTCTCGAATAAGCATATCATATTGGTAACAGTATGAGCTGTACGTGTTGATAACATCTGTCAACTCATAAAGAACTAAGGAGAGCCTCCAAATCTTTCACCTGGTTTGAAATTGAATTTTGATGTTGCTCTGTTGTTTTCAACTGTCCGGGCCTTATTCTCATTGAAAGGCAAGTAGTCTGAAATTCATTTTTTCTGCATGTGTTACTTTGGCTACTGAAAATAATGGTGATTTAATTAACTCTTTGTTGGTAAGTGGCCTTTCTCACTTGGCTAACAAGTAAGCCATTTCAAAACCTAACTTTGGTTGTAGTCTTTATTATTTTGTAGAGAAATTTCCGTGTTACATATATTCTGTTTAAATTTTTCTTCTTTTTCTGACTTGATTCCCTGTGAGTTAGGCATATTGGCAGGAGTACCTAGTCTGATATTGTCAGCATATATTGTATTCTTTTAGGACAGCTATAGTGCCATTGCATAAAAAGCACATTGCTTTGCTCTCTAATTCAATAACAAAATAATCCACATTTCACTGTGCCTTAAAAGTTAGACATTTGAAGTCTACTCCTATCTTTTCTTGTTTTGACATGACAGATATGTGCTGGTAATAATAAAAGGTACATGTCATGTCATGGTGACACTCATGGTACTTTATATGCTGTGAGAGTTAGTAAGTACATCTAGAAGTTTATAGTGCATTGAGCAGCAACAGGAGGCACCGAGTGCCGTATACGGTTCTAACTGTTTGCCTCTGTTGGCGTAGTCTGAATGCAGACATAGACAGTGTGTAAATGAGTGAGTGTGCCTATGTTCTATTGAATTTTGTTTGTGGATTGAAATTTAAATTTCATGTAATTTTAACATATCATGAAATAGTACTAATATTATTATTATATTTTTTGCCAACTGTTTAAAATGGTAAAAACCATTCATAGCTCATGGGCCTTGCAAGAACAGACAGGATTTGATCCACAGGGCTTAGTTTGCTGACCTCTGGTCTAAAGAATAAAAAAGAAAGCACTGTCTTTACAAGAGATTGCTGGGGATATAGTGAATAACTGAACAGGATTTTGAAGGCTTGAGCACGCTTCATTAAGACAGTTAGTGGCCAGAGTGAATACAGCCAGTATGGATCTGAAGGAGAGGAGAGGTCAGGGTAGGAAAGACATTGAAAGGAACGGTAAGAGGGCTGTTCTGGATGGAGGATAGTGAAGAGAAGAACCAGATGAATATGAAGAGATAATCAGAGGCCAGATCATGCAGTACTGTGTAGACATGATAAGTGTATTTTGTTTGAACTTGCTCATTATCATTTTTTTCCCTCTAAACTGCTTGCTGTTTGCAGAGGCTTCCTCATGCGCCCTTATGAGGGATTTTTCTGTTCGTATGTGTATGTTTGTCTGTGTATATTTTATCCCTTGTAGATCTGCCAATTTGGAAAACCAGAAAAATAACCAATATTGCATAGGAAAAGTTTCTATCATAGAATATGATAATAATAAATAAAATATATTTCTTTACAGACATCCTATGCTCAACTCCTTGCAGCAACTTGTCTCTCAAAACTTGTTAGCCGAGTCAGTCCTTTGCCAGTTGAACAGAGAATAGATATCAGTAAGTGGTTTATTATGCTTTTTTAAATCATATTGCACTTTAAAAATAACTTTTCTTTTAAATATACTCAACTGTTAACAGACTTGCAAGTTATTCTGTCATTTTTAAAGATGAGTAGTCAAGTCTCCTTTACACATGTGGTGATGAATGATGATGTGTAATACAAAAATGTGTCATCAAAAAAGCATCTGTTTAGTTTGATAATAAATAATAAGAACTAGCATTTTATTGTCTATACCAGGGTCCCCAAATCCCTGGACTGCAGATTCTCAACCTGTTAGGAACCCAGTCACACAGCAGGAGGTGAATGGCAGACAAGCAAGGAAAGATTCATCTGCTGCTCCCCACTTGAATTACTGCCTGAACCATCCCTCTCACCACCAACACACCATGGGAAAATTGTCTTCCATGAAACTGGTCCCTGGTGACGAAAGGTGGGGACCAGTCGTCAATACCATATACTAGTATTTGCGCTATCTCATTTTATTTCCCAGACTTCTGAGATGGGCACTATTGTTACCCTCATTTTATAAATGAGGAAATTTCATTTGATAGGCTCTATAATGTACCCAAGGTCACACAGCTAGAAGAAATAGAGCTGATTCAAACTTACACAGTTTGTGTGGAGTCCACGCTCCCAGCGATTGTCTTAACTTCATATACAACTAGATGATGGGAAAAGTCTACTCTCTATTCTCAGAATGCTATAACATAATTATGTGGAATGCATATAAAATTGAAAGACATTTCCTTCTTACTAGGAAAATAATGTGTTTAGGGATGAACAGTGCTTGAAACAGTGTAGGTGGAAAATTGTTTCTGTGATATACCAATATGTTTTTCAAAGGTAAGATATTAATAAGATTTTAAGTGTGTGTGTGTTTTTCGTATGGACCAAGCTCTAATAGTTGAGGTATGGGGGCTTTTTTTGGTTATCTTTTTTTATTGGAAGTAGACTGTTGACTCATTCTACTCTCTAGCCTCAAGGTTCACATGGTTCATGTTTGTGTAACAGAAAAATTAAAGTATAATATTATGTATGATGGTTCTTTTAAGCTCAGTTTTTGAATGATCAAATCCCACAATGATTCATCATTTGTCTTGTATGTTTGATATTTCTCTTTAAGTACCTAAGAACAGAGGGAAACTTCTTCAACTTGATAAAGAACATCTACCAAAAAACCTATGGGCTGAAGACTGTCTAGAGGAGAATTTATCCATTCTCTCATGGACTTGTGTGCTTAAGAAAGCAAAAGAGAAATCTGCAGTTTAAAAAATAGGTCAAATGTTATAAACCTGTCATAATGTGATTTTGTTTAACTTTATACACAAACATATTTTAGGCAGACTCTTTTTTTTGGAGCACTTTTAGCTTCACAGAAAAATTGAGCAAAAAACACAAAGAATTTTTGTATACCCCTCTGGTCCTGTACATGTATAGCCTCCCTCAGTATTAGCATCCACCATTATCAGCATCCTGCACCAGAGTGGGTACCTTTGTTACAGCTGATTAGCCTGCATTGATACATCATTATCGCCCAAACTCCGTAGTTTACGTTAGAGTTCAGTGTTGGTGTTGTTGGTGTTGTATAGTCTGTGAGGTTGGATAAATGTGTAAATGACACATATCCTCCTTTACTGTATTATATACAGTACTTTACTGCTCTAAAACACCTGTGTTCCAACTGTTCATCTCTCCCTTCCCTCTGACTCCTGGCAACCACTGATCTTTTTATTCTTTCCGTAGTTTTGCCTTTTTAGAATGTCATATAGTTGAGATTATGTGTGTAACCTTTTCAGATTGGCTTCTTTTACTTAGTAACATGCATTTAAGGTTCTCCATGTTTTCTCATGGCTTAGTAGATCGTTTCTTTTTAACACTGACTGGCCTGTCGTTGTCTGAATGCACCCTGGTTTATCTGTTCACCTACTACGGTTTATCATTTCACCTGTTGAAGCACACCTTGATTTCTTCCAAGTTTTGGCAATTATGAATAAAGCTGTTATAAAGCAGGCTTCTGTGTGTATATAAGTTCTCACCTCGTTTGGGTAAATACTAAGGAGAGTGCTGTATGTATGTATGAAAAGAGTACGTTTAGATTTATAAGGAATCACCAAACTGCCTTCCAAAGGGGCTGCACCAGTTTTACATTCTTATTAGCAGTGAGAATCCCATCCTCCCACAGACTTGCCAACATCTGGTGTGTTCAGTGTTGTGGATTTTGACCGTTCTTATATGGCTTCCTAATACATGTCATGTTGAATGTCTTTTCATATGCTTATTTGTCATCTGTATATTTTCTTTGGTGAGGTGTCTAAATCTTTTGCCTATTTTTAAGTCAGGTTGCTTTCTTATTGTTGAGTTTTAAGAGTTCCTTGTATATTTTAGTAAATAGTCCTTTATCAGGTCTTTTGCAAAAATTTCCCCCCAGTTTGTGGGTTGTCTTCTCATTCCTTTGGTCAGAAGCTTTTAATTTTAATGAAGTCCACATTATCAATTATTTTTTAATGTTATTTGTAAAATGTCATCACTAAACCTAAGGTCACCTATATTTTATTCCTTTTATCTTTTAGGGGTTTTCATAGTTTTGCATTTTATGTTTAGAGTTGTGATCCATTTTTAATTAGTTTTTGTGAAAAGTGAACATTCTGTGTTTAGATTTCTTTTATTTTGCATGTGGAGGTCCATTTCTGCCACCATTTGTTGGAAAGAATCTCTTTACTCCATTTTATCACCTTTGCTCCTTTGTCAAAGATCAGTTGAATGTATTTATGTGGCTCTATTTCTGGGTTCTCTCTTCTGCTCTATTGATCTATTTGTCTGTTCTTTCACAAGTACCACACAGTCTTGATTACTGTAGCTTTATAAAAATAAGTCTTAAAGTTAGATAGTGTCAGACCTCCAACTTTGTTTTTCTCCTTTAGTATTGTGTTGGGTCTTCTGGATCTTTTGCCTCTCTATATAAATGTTAGAATCAATTTGTCAGTATCCAGATTGGTTGGATTTTTATTGGAATTGCAATTGAATCTATAAATCAGTTTGGGAAGAACTGACATCTTGACAGCATCGAGTCTTCCTGTTCATGAACATGGGATATCTCTTCATTTATGTAGTTCTTTGATTTTATTCATCAGCTGTGTTTTTTTTCATAGATGTTCTTTATGGAGTTGAGAAGGTTCCCCGCCTGTTTTCCCTGTTTGCTTAAAAAAAATTTTTTTTTATCATGAATGGCTGTTGGATTTTTTTAAAATCTTTTTTTATATCTATTATGATCATGTGATTTTTCTTCTTTAGCCCATTGATGTGATGGATTACATTACATTAATTGATTTTCAGATGTTGAACAATGCTTGCATACCTAGGATACATGCCACGTGGATGTTATATAAAACTCTTTTTATACATTGTTGAATTGCTCTGCCAGTAATTTGTTGAGGATTTTTGTTTCTATATTGATAAGAGATATTTTGCTCAACTATAAGTTTTCTTGTCTTGTTTTTGTCTGCTTTTGTATTAAGGTAATGTTGGCCTTATAGAATGAGTTAGGAGGAATTCCCTCTGCTTCTTTTTTTCCTGGAAGAGATTGTAGAGAATTAGTAGAATTTCTTTCTTAAATATTTGGTAGAATTCATCAGTGAACCCATCCAGGCCTGGTGTTTTCTGTTTTGAAAGGTTATTAATTACTGACTCAATTTAATAGATATGGGCCTATTCAAATTGTTTCTTTCACTTATATTTTTTAAGTGGATACTTAAAAGTGTACTCATTAAGAATGAATGTACTTAAAAGAAATTTGGAAAAAAGAGAAAAGTAGAAACCTATAACACAGTTTCAAGCAACAAATGATGTGTTTCCTTTATGAGTTTCTTGGGTTAAGTTTGACTTAACTACTCCTGCTTCCTCAAGTAGATTAGAATGTTATGAGCTGTCTGACATGTATAGTAGAATAATTGGCATGTCAGTTAAAATGGAAAATGTGAAGGTTGCCTCAGAGCCATGTTGCCTTTCTTACATCAGCTCCAAAATTTTCAGTATTTCATGATATGGTCCCAGACGACATATTTCATTGTTTAACTCTGTTGCCTGTTCTCTGTGTTCAAGACGCTATTTTCTGCCTTTATTAGTATAATTTACAATGTCTTTCTATTGCTCATCAATTAAGATACTGTTCCCACTCAGCTTGGCAACAAAGTCCTTTCATGAGCTTGACACTGTTAGACCATCCTCATGGTCTTGTATCTTCATTGTTATTAGCCTGTTAGTTGTACCAGAGGTATTTTTCCTGAACCATGTTATTTCTGCCTTGGTGCCCTTTCTTACGTTTTCTCTAGCCTGGAATGTTATCCTTTTAATCTTCTATTCGAATAAAAGTATTAGTCCTTCAGTCATGTCTGACTCTTTGAGATTGCTTCCTCAGGGGATCTTCCTGACCCAGGGATTGAACTCAGGTTTCGTGCATTGCAGGCAGATTCTTTACCATCTAAACCACCAGGGAAGCCTCCCCCAAAAGTGTTAGTTGCTCATTCGTGTCTGACTCTTTGCAACCCCATAGATGTCTCTGTCAGTGGATTTCTCCAGGCAGTAATACTGGAGTGGGTGACCATTCCCTTCTCCAGAGGATCTTCCCAACCTGGGGATAGAATCTGGGTCTCCTGCCTGGCAGACATGTTCTTTACCATCTGAGCCACCAGTGCGACCCTTAAATAAAAGTGCAGCTTAGTTTAATTGCCTGTATAAATCAGTCCACTCTTCTTCTCTTTCTTCCTCCTTCATTCAATCCCTCCCTCCCTCTTCTCTTCCTTGCTAACTTCCCTTCAGACAGCTTTGTTGAAGCATAATTTACGTATCATAAAGTTGACTTGTTTTAAGTGTACAATTTTTTATTTTTGGTAAATTTACAGATTTGTGTAAACATTTCCACCGTACCCCCAAAATGCCCATGCTCATTGGCAGTTAGTCCTGCTCTCATACCACCAACCTCTAAGCTGTTTCTGCCTGTATAACGTTCACCTTTTGTGGATATTTCATGTAAATAAAATCTGACCATGTGTAGTTTTTTTATATCTGACTTCTTTCACTTAACAAAATGTTTTTGAGTTTCATCCATGTTGAGGCATGTGTTGATATTTCTTTTTTAATTATAGAATAATATTCCCTTGTATAGGTATGTGATGTCTTGTTATCATTTCGCCATTTGACAGACATTTGGGTAGTTTTTGCTTTTTCTACCCCAGTGAGTAATGCTACTATGAACATCGACACACAAGTTTTTGTGTGGACATAGTTTTCATTTCTCTTGAATAGATACCTGGGAGTGAAATTGCTGGGTCATAGGTAAGTTTATTCTTAACATTTAAAGAAACTGCACTACTGTGTTTCAAAGTGCCTGTTCCATTTTGTGTTTTTACCAGCAGTGTGTGAAGAGTGTGGGTTTCCCACATCTTCACCTCCTAAATCTTATCTTGATCCTCTCTTGGTAGTTTCTTTCTGTATGTATTCTCTCTCAGAATATTTCTTAAGCTAGCTCTTGAGCTCAAATTTTTGTGTTCATAGCATCTGGAATTGTTTCTCTTAAGGCATTTGGAGTTAATATTGAGGTATTTATATTCTCCTCACCTTTTCCCTTAAATAACATGCTAGCCTTTTGGACCAGAGTCCAAAGAGATTCTGAGTCTCAAGTCCAAAGTATCAAGAGATTGAGTCTTTCCCCTTTTCTTTTATAGTCTTTTTGTGTGTCTTCTAATAGACTTTGTGGCATATTTTTTACTTGACTTCATTTAATCAGTCAAAAAATATTTCGTATTAAGTTTCTGTAATTGTAATACTGAAAGTATCAGCCGAATGATCATAAAGTGTGGACTACAAGTTTGGACTTAGTAGAGGTTTTTAAAAAAATTTTATTTATTTATTTTAATTGGAGTCTAATTACTTACAGTTTTGTGGTGGTTTTGCCATACATTGATGTGAACCAGCCACGGGTGTACATGTGTATATGATTTGGCTGGTATTTGAAAACAAGAAACAGACACTCAAACCAAAACAAACTGGCCTCTGTGACAAGTTTTCACCTCTTTGGCTTTCATATTTTTTGCTAAGAAACAGTAATAACAGCAATATTTTCATGTTGTTATGAGAGCTACATAAAGCTTTTTTCAGCACTTTTCATTTCTAACTTGTTTCATAAATGCTAAGTACTGTTGGTATTATCATATGGGCATTTGACATGCAAAGAGCCTCTAGTGCATAGCTTTCCAACTTTCTATTAACTTTTGTCTGGGAATTTTTCCAGCTGTTTATTTTGTTCTCCCATGTGTATTTCTGAACATTTCATTTTCTTCTTGGTATGACTCTTCCTTATTATCTTCGGCTGCTGCTGATGAGATTGCTGTTGTTTTGCTTGATTGTCATCACTGGCACTTGCTTATGAAACTGGAATACTATTATAAATCATGTATTGGGTTGGCCAAAAAGTTCATTCAGTTAGTTATTCAATATAGTTCTTGGTGATAATGAAAAATGTATCTTTTATTTTTACTTAAAATCAAACACACTTCTGGCTGACCCAATAATAAGCATAACATGAGAATATGTGAAACATTCAACTAACATAACAGAAATAGAGTCTATTACAATTTTTTTTTTTTTTGCCTTAGATGGTAAACGTATTAGCTAGTATCTTTTCTCAAGGTGTTTGGGAGTGGTGCTTGTTGATATCTACCTTAAATGTGAAACTTGGTTTGTCTCCCATTTGGTTGTTTTTATTTTTGAAATTACTTTCCCAGTGGTTACTGCTACTAACATATGGATTCCTTATGTCCCTTCTAGGTTAAAAATTTTTCAGGATATTAAAAATAAAAATAATAGAAGTAAATAAATTGATTTTCTTTTATATTCAGGTGACAGTATCATTTTCTCAAGTTTCATCGTGGAAATAAAAAATAATATATAATGAAGTTTAAAAGAACCATATTATTTTAATCCATAGGAGAAACCGCTTAATGCTAGGAAAATCTTTTAATCTAATTTGTGTAAGTGTGTAATTTTAATGTTAATAAAAATTAAGGTTGAAATGTGCCAGTTGTGAGAACTTTTCTTTTTTATGTCACGATTCTCATCATAATTGTCAAGAACAGCTGTTGAAAGTGTTCTTGAATTTTGGAGTTGTTTCCATTAAAGCTATTTTTAGTTAAATAGTGAAGTATTTACTTTTTCTTCACTCTTTTCCCAAATTGTATGCTGGCCTTTGAGGCCAAAGAAGAAGTGGAATCCTTTCCTTTTATAACATTTTTTTCTTCTGTTTTTGTGTTAGACTTTATGGCCTATTTTTGCCTAAGTTACTCCTCCATCGTAGCTGGAATTTGCTACCCACTGTTAATTATTTTGGTGTATAAACTTTATTCTAGGCTTTATTCTGTTCATACATTCTTTAACTTATATACTTATTTTATTGCATTGTTTTATTTGTACTTTTTCTGCCCCTTAAACAGCCAGATAGTGTGTAGTCAGTTTTGCTATAACATGACATATGAATTCCTAAAAGTGACTGCGGTGCAGTGTTACATAGTAAAAACCACTGAGCTTATTAGAGAAATGGGGTTATAGAAATAAAATTGAAACATTTTGTCAGTGACACATAAAAAAGGGTAGAAGTCAAAAGGCATAGTAGAGCTTACACATGTTAAATGACTGAGAAATACTAAATAGTGGACTAAAGATGGGGTTTTATCTTGAAGAAGACTGAAGTTTGTGGAAGTGCGCTTCCAAAGGGTTGCAATTTGTGAGTTATTACAAAGTGGTAGAAGGAAGGTGATCTGAAATAGGATGGAAAATAGGATGGAAAATTATAAAACCGAGAGGGATGAGTGAGTCTGGTAACATGCGAGATGAACTGAGATAGCTAGTAGGTACATGCATTTTGAGTGTGGCTTGCTTTATTTGACTTAGTTGCAATCTTCTGTATTCACCTGGTGTGTTTTTTTTTTTCCTAAATGAAATTATGCAAAAACAAAAGTGACATCTGCATTATACTCATACTGTCCCCTAATATGTCAGTTGAATTGGAACAAACTTGCTTTATACAGATAAGCCTTATAGGAAAACTGACTATGTGAGTAAGTACGTATCTTGGAGGAAGGGGTTAACTTTTTGTCAAAGAATGGGTCATCACTACCTGTTTTTAGATGATTCATAGTATGTTACTGAAAAGTCCAAATTATGATAGAATATATATATATATATATTTTACAGGAAACTACATTCTTAATTATGTGGCATCACAACCCAAGCTGGCTCCCTTTGTTATCCAAGCTTTAATTCAAGTCATAGCTAAAATCACTAAATCAGGGTGGTTTGAAGTTCAGAAAGACCGGTTTGTCTTCAGAGAAATTATTGCTGATGTGAAGACGTTTCTTCAGGTAAGAAGGCCTTATTACATTATAAGAACATAAGTAATTTTTGTTTGTTTGTTTGGAAAACTGCTTTTCTTAAAGCTGTATAGTTCGTTTAGTGGCTACTAGAATGATATTAATTATGATTAATTATTTATCCTCTGGAGCCTATATTTTTTACTGCCAGGAAAAGAGGATCATGTCGTATTAATTTCCAAACCTGAAGAATGCAAATTATAATGTTTTGTAGTTTCAAAAATACATTTTGTCATTTCTAACTGTGTGTGTCTGTGTATTACATATATGGAAACATGTATATTTTCATGTATTTTATCTAATTCAATGCTTATTACATCTCTTTGAAGGGAATTACATTTTATAAATGAGAAACTGAGGCTTAGAAAAGTTAGTTAATTTGTATAGGGTTGCCTAGTGACCTTGTAAAGCATGGTGATAGTACTTCAGCAGGTTTTCTAACTTAAGACACATATTAAAAAATTTTTTACCTTATACCATGTTGAGTCATACTAGGTTCTCAAGAATGTTTTTAACCTAAATGATTAAACTTATACACAAGTTCAGGTATTTGGGCTGGAAAAAGAAGGAAAGAAAAGCTGTACTGTTTTGTGCTTAGCGGCTCAGTCGTGTCTGATTTTGACCCTGTGGACTGTAGCCCACTAGGCTCCTCTGTCCATGGGGATTCTCCAGGCAAGAATACTGGAGTGGGTACCCTATCCCTTCTGCAGAGGATCTTCCCGACCCAGGAATTGAACCAGGGTTTCCTGCATTGCAGGTGGATTCTTTACCAGCTGAGCTATCAGGGAAGCCCAAATAAAAGCTAGGGAACACTAATTTAAATTGTTCCAGTGATTCCACTTGCCATTCCACACAGTATGTTCCAGGGTTTGATATGGGGAACGTAAATCTGCTCTTTTGTGTTCCTCTGTGCCTGTTAGGATGACCGTCAAGCCCTGCTCGGTATGATTCAGATACTTAGATTGTTTAGTTCAATCCAGTTGCTCAGTCCGACTCTGCAACCACATGGACTGCAGCACACCAGGCCTCCCTGTCCATCATCAGTCTCAGAGTTTACTCAAACTCATGTCCTTTGAGTAGGTAATGCCATCCAACCATATCATCCTCTGTTGTCCCCTTCTCCTCTCGCCTTCAATCTTTGCTGGCATCAGGGCCTTTTCTAATGAGTCAGCTCTTTGCATCAGGTGGCCAAAGTATTGGAGTTTCAGCTTCAACATCAGTCCTTCCAATGAATATTCAGGACTGATTTCCTTTAGGATTGACTGGTTTGATTTCCTTGCTGTCCAAGGGACTCTCAAGAGTCTTCTCCAACACCACAGTTCAAAAGCATCAATTCTACAGTGCTCAGCTTTCTTTATAGTCCCACTCTCACATCCATACATGACCACTGGAAAAATCATAGCCTTGACTAGACAGACCTTTGTTGGCAAAGTAATGTCTTTGCTTTTGAATATGCTGTCTAGGTTGGTCATAACTTTTCTTCCAAGGAGTAAGCATCTTTTAATTTCATGGCTGCAATCACCATCTGCAGTGATTTTGGAGCCCAAGAAAATAAAGTCTGCCACTGTTTCCATTGTTTCCCCATCTATTTCCCATGAAGTGATGGGACCAGATGCCATGATCTTAGTTTTCTGAATGTTGAGTTTTAAGCCACCTCCTTCACTGTCCTCTTTCACTTTCGTCAAGGGGCTCTTTAGTTCTTTGCTTTCTGCCATGAGGGTGGTGTCATCTGCATATCTGAGGTTATTGGGATTTCTCCCGGCAATCTTGATTCCAGCTTGTGCTTCATCCAGCCCAGCATTTCTCATGATGTGCTCTTCAGTTCAGTTCAGTTCAATTACTCAGTCGTGTCTGACTCTTTGCGACCTCATGAATCGCAGCACTCCAGGCCTCCCTGTCCATCACCAACTCCCGGAGTTCACTCAGACTCATGTCCATCGAGTCCATGATGCCATCCAGCCATCTCATCCTCGGTTGTCCCCTTCTCCTCCTACCCCCAATCCCTCCCAGCATCAGAGTCTTTTCCAATGAGTCAACTCTTCACATGAGGTGGCCAAAGTACTGGAGCTTCAGCTTTAGTATCATTCCCTCCGAAGAAATCCCAGGGCTGATCTCCTTCATTATGGATTGGTTGGATCTCCTTGCAGTCCTAGGGACTCTCAAGAGTCTTCTCCAACACCACAGTTCAAAAGCATCAATTCTTCGGCACTCAGCCTTCTTCACAGTCCAACTCTCACATCCATACATGACCACAGGAAAAACCATAGCCTTGACTAGATGGACCTTTGTTGGCAAAGTAATGTCTCTGCTTTTGAATATGCTATCTAGGTTGGTCATAACTTTTCTTCCAAGGAGTAAGCATCTTTTAATTTCATGGCTGCAGTCACCATCTGCAGTGATTTTGGAGCCCAGAAAAATAAAGTCTGACACTGTTTCTACTGTTTCCCCATCTATTTCCCATGAAGTGATGCGACCGGAGCTCTTTGTTTTCTGAATGTTGAGCTTTAAGCCAACTTTTTTTCTCTCCACTTTCACTTTCATCAAGAGGCTTTTTAGCTCCTCTTCACTTTCTGCCATAAGGGTGGTATCATCTGCATATCTGAGGTTATTGGTATTTCTCCCGGCAATCTTTATTCCAGCTTGTGTTTCTTCCAGTCCAGCGTTTCTCATGATGTACTTTGCATAGAAGTTAAATAAGCAGGGTGACAATATACAGCCGTGATGTACTCCTTTTCCTATTTGGAACCAGTGTGTTATTCCATGTCCATTTCTAACTGTTGCTTCCTGACCTGCATACAGATTTCTCAAGAGGCAGGTCAGGTGGTCTGGTATTCCCATCTCTTTAAGAATTTCCCGGTGTTTGTTGTGATTTAAAGATAATGTACTTTTAAATGTGTGGGTTTCCTAGGTGGCACTAGTGGTAAAGATTCTGCCTGCCAGTTCAGGAGACATGGGTTTGATCCCTGGGTCAGTAAAATTGCCTGGAAAAGGGCATAGTGACCCACTCCAGTGTTCTTGCCTGGAGAATCCCATGGACAGAGGTACCTGGCGTGCTGCAGTCTATAAGGTTGCAAAGAGACACACACACTTTTTCATGTAAATTTTATCCCTGATACAAGAAAAAGTACTTTAGCTGGTGCTACTAAAGGAGTGGTCTGTTACAAATCTCAAGGAAAAACTGGCAGTTTGGATTAATTGAGAGATGTTTGGTGTTGGCTTATTGGCAATTAGAGGCAATTTGGACTTTCTGAGATGTTATTGCTTACACAGTAACTGTCAAATTTAATCACTATGTAAGATGTAGTTCCATCATACATTGTAATGCTAGGTACCCCAGAATATGAAACTCTGGACTATACTGCTTCTCTTTTATTCATGTTGTTGAAATCCTGGTTAACAAATATTTGATTATCTAAAACATCAGCGGAGTAAGTGTATTTTTAGCCCTGAGGAGATCTGCTCTAGGACAGAGCAATAGTTTATTCCATAACACATGTGTTTCTCACTTTATAGTTGTACATATAATTTTGACTAATGCAGTAGCACCCCTCTCTTGTCATTTACTAAGATTGTACACCGTTCTTCAGCAATCATTAGTGTAAACAAGAATAGACTTTACATTTCTTTTAAAATAAAGAATGAACTGAATGAAATTAAATCATTCTTGTTAGCTAGCAGTTTTTAAGCTCCCTTTTCAGTGGCTGGTAAGTTGAGCTTATTGAATTGGGCTTTAGTCTGCTTTTATCAGTTTTGGAAGGCCAGAAGAAGCAGAAAATGTTTTATCTTCAAAGTTTATTACAGTATCACAAAAAATACACTTGCTTTCTGGGTATTATGACCTAACTTAACCTGGAGTCATGAAAAAGACAATTGACTTAATGTTTTAGTACTTCAGAATGATACCCCATGGTTCCTTTGGGTATTAACAGCTTCTTTGAGTTTTGTACTAAAAATTATTTTAGGTTTCTGAAATTTTTAATGACCTGAAATTTTGTATGTCTTTTTTCTCTGTTATTGTAACCTTCTTGCTGCCATACTTTTAACACTTATGTCCCTCCTTTCTACATACATATCCAGGAGATAATACTGTCACCTAGGACAGTGCTATTCAGATTGCTGGTTCACAGCGAGATAAGGAGTTTATGTCAAAATAAATATGTCAGTAAATCAACATGGTCCTTACCTCATTGAGAGAGACTTGCTTTGAAAAAAGTGCCAGCTGAACTAAAGAGTGTACTTAGTGACTATCTGTTTTATATTCTGGTGCAAACTCTTTTGTCATGAGCCAGTATCAAGCCATTCTCAGATCGGAATCTAGTTTGCAGACTACCAGCAGATTCATGGGCCAACAGTTGGTTAGGGAATGACACTGTAAGGAGCAGTGGCCTGGTTTACACAGGAGATGGATGCTTCAGTAATGAGATCTGTAGTTTAGTTCATAGAGTTCAGATTGTCCTAAAGGGCCATGAAGAATTAATGCAAAAATTAAGGGTGTTTCCTTTATTTTTTTATTCTGAGATAATTTGAATTTAATTACACCTACCCAGTGTTAGTGAAATTCTGTAATAGTTAGAAGGAATGACCAGCTATAAAATTAAGACTTGAAAAGGATCTGTATTGCTTCTTAAAATTATTACACAGTAATTGGATGTTACATTTCTGTTTTCATACTCTAGTATGATTTTGCAGTTGGGTAATTTGTTAATAATATGCATATAAAATCTGAATTTTGATTTGAAGGAAGTTATTGAGATTAACTTGGAAGCTGATTATATTAAAACGTCATACTATATTGATAGTCATGTATTTGTTTACCCAGTGCACTGGACAGTTCACATGCCTTCATTATAGACCCACAGGTAAATGAATGCATGTACACTATTAAACAAAATTAAAAGGGCCTAAGTGACCTTACCTGATATTAGGTCAAGGGATTTAAATTCATTTCTAAGCTATTTATTAATTATTTATTGAATGCATCTATCTCAGTAACTTTCAAGCAGATTTATAGAGCTAAAAATTGTTTTTTGTTCCTTATTTGTAGTCTTATGAAAATGAAACTCTCGTATTGATATTTTGAGGTTTAGTTTATTGTAAGTCACGCATGCTGAAGATATTTTATAGAGTGTATGCAATTCTAAGTTTTTTCCCACTCAGTTATATATCTACGTGTATCCTTCAAAAAATGAACATGAAACTATTTTTATTTGTGGACTTCATATTGATTTTTCTGTATATTTTAATAAATATTTTAAGAAAGTGTGATGTTTCATAATTTAATTATTTGTAAATATTAACTGGTTTATGCATTAAGAACCAATCATGTGTCTCCATTTAGGCTAAACTTGTTATTTTTTCCAAAGGGTGCTATGGAACACTGCATAATAGGAGTAATAATCCTTTCAGAATTGACTCAGGAAATGAACCTGGTAAGCCTTTCCATCTAATGGTGACATGAAGTTTGCTAAGTAATGCTGTTTCTTTGATGTAAAACTTTGTATTGTATAAAACTCTGAATAAGCAAGTCTTTTTTTGGGGGGGGGTGTATTTTATTGTTGGGATAATTAAGTGTTGGAACACTTTTACTGTTACAGAAAATAGTAACAACAAGTAAAGTACTACAAAGAACAGGAAATTAGACCTGGTCCTCTATGGCAGTTGAATAATTGTTCTTTTATATTCCATGTATATAGTAATATACTATTCATACAAACAAATTGTATGCAAAAGTGAAACAAGCCTTTATTCCCTCACAAATAAAAGACAAGCTTTTTGGTGAATTGATTTCTCAATAATCGATACACAGCTGCTGCTGCTAAGGCATTTCAGTTGTGTCCAACTCTGTGTGCCTCCATAGACGGCACCCACCAGGCTCCCCTGTCCCTGGGATTCTCCAGGCAAGAACACTGGAGTGGGTTGCCATTTCCTTCTCCAATCATGAAAGTGAAAAGTGAAAGTGAAGTCGCTCAGTCATGTCTGACTCTTTGTGACCCCATGGACTGCAGCCTACCAGGCTCTTCCGTCCATGGGATTTTCCAGGCAAGAGTACTGGAGTGGGGTGCCATTGCCTTCTCCGGAATACACAGCAGGACTCATCAAAAAACAAGCTACTTGGCTTTCACTTGCTAGCTTGAGTTTTCACCCTGTAAAAGCAGAATTTGCAGAAGTTACACTTCCCCCGACCAGTGCCTTTATGAACTCAGCAGTTGAGCACATCCTCACCTGCTTTTGTTTTTAACATGGTTCCAAACAGAACAAAAGGAGGAGGAGTTTTATACGGAATAATGTTATAATAGAGGAAAATGTAGTGTTTATATTTAAGAAGTACAGCTGGCATACAATATTATGTTAGTTTCAGGTGTAAAATACAGTGATTTGATGTGTGTGTGTGTGTGTGTATATATATATATATATATATATATATATGAATTGATGATCACCACGTAAGTCTAGTAAGCATCGGTTGCCATACAAAGCTATTAAAATATTTTTGACTATTCCTCATGCTGTACATTATATCCCTGAGACTTATTAATTACTCGAAGTTTGTACCTCTTAATCCTCTTCACCTATTTATCCAACTCCCATACCCCGTCTCTGGCAACCACCAGTTTGTTCTCTGTGTCTGTGAGTCTTTCTGCTTTGTTTTCTAAATTCCACATGTAAGTGAAATCATACAATATTTGTCTTTCTCTGTCTGACTTATTTCGCTCAGCATGATACCCTCTAGGTCTACCCATGTTACTGCACACAGCATGATTTCATTCTTTTTAAATGGCTGAGTAATATTCCATTGTGTGTATGTATGCCACATACTCTTTATTCATTGATCTGTTGATAAACACTTCCGTATCTTGGCTATTGTAACTCATGTTTTCTTTGGCTAAATACCCAGAAGTGGAATTGCTGGATCATATGGTAGTTCCATTTTTAATTTTTTGAGGACCCTCCATATTGTTTTCCGTAATGGGTGTATTAGTTAACATTCCCACCAATAGCACAAGGGTTCCCCTTTTTTCACGTCCTTGCCAATGCTTGTTATCTGTTGTCTATTTTATAATAGCCATTCTGAGAAATGTGAAGTGATATCTCATTCTGGTTTTGACTTGCATTTCCCTGAAGATTAGTGATGCTGAACATCTTCTTGTATGTCTGTTGTCTATCTGTATGTCTTCCTTAGAAAAATATCTTTTCATGTACTAGCCCTGTTTTTTATTCAGATTGTTTTTGGTACTGAAGGTAAGGACGTTTTTAGCAGTTATGGCTTTAAGTATGTTATGTGCTCTTTTCTTTCTCTCTTCTCCATCTGGGGCCCCTATAATAATGCAGATGTTAATACACTTGTGGTTATCTTAGAAGTCCCTTAAACTATCTCATCTTTTAAAAATTCTTTTTTCTTTTACCTGTCCCAGTTGGGTTGTTTCCACTCCTCTGGCTTCCAGATTGCTCATCCATTCTTTTGCTTCCTCTAATCTGTTGATTCACTCTAGTGTATTTTTCTTTTCAGATATGGTATTCTTCAGTTCTGATTGGTTCTTTTTTTATATTTTCTATTTCTTTGTTGAAGTTCTCACTGAGTTCATCCATTTGTCTCCCAATTTTGGTGAGCATCTTTTTGACTGTTACTTTGAACTCTTTATCTGGTAAGTGCTTGTCTCCATTTTGTTTAGTTCCTTTTCTGGGGTTTTGTCTGATTCTTTCATTTGGAAGGTAACCCCTCATCTCTTCATTCTGTCTAACTGTGTTTGTTTCTATGTAGTAGGTGTATCAGCTACATCTCCTGGTCTTGAGACAGTGGTCTTAGATAAAAGGTGTTTTGTGGGGCCCGCTGGCTCAGTCTCCCTGGTCACTGGAGTCAGTTGCTCTGGGCGCTCTATCTCCCCTTTGTGGGCTACATGTGCCCTCCTGTTGTGGCTGAGCCGGGATTGCTGCGGGGATGCTGGCTTTGGGGGCTGGTCCTGACCCAGCTGGCTGAGAGGGCTACCTGTGAATGCTGTAGGTAGGCCGATGTGCTGATACTGTGGTTTTCTCATTGTTTCCTCTCAGGGAGCACATGATCTGATTTACATTTGGTCACTTGACAAGGTGGCCTCTACCAGGCTTCTTCAATTGTAAATTTATTCTTTTCTCCTTTGTAAGTAATAAATATTATGTGGGGAGATACTTTAAACTGCGAAAATACCTTATTAATACCTCATTAAATTTTTAACTTTTTCATTTGTTGTTTCTATCAGCACAGATTCCTGGTTTCCAACTTTATTTAATATGTTATAGTTTGTTAATAACATTATATTTTGATGCTCAAATTTTCCCAAATTTGGCCATTAGAAACCCTTTCAAACTGACATTTCTGTTCATTTGACATTTACTCACCATCCTTTAGGAGAAGGCAGTGGCACCCCAATCCAGTACTCTTGTCTGGAAAATCCCATGGACAGAGGAGCCTGGTGGGCTGCAGTCCATGGGGGTCACTAAGAGTTGGACACAACTGAGCGACTTCACTTTCACTTTTCACTTTCGCGCATTGGAGAAGGAAATGCAACCCACTCCAGTGTTCTTGCCTGGAGAATCCCAGGGACGGGGGAGCCTGGTGGGCTGCCGTCTATGAGGTCACACAGAGTCAGACACAACTGAAACGACTTAGCAGCAGCAGCAGCAGCAGCAGCAGCACCATCCTTTGGACATTTCCTTACTTCCTGTTGCAGGGTGTTCCAGGCTTATCTTGTGTAGAACCAAGTACATACCTTTTCAGAAAAAGCTTTAAGTTCTGAAGCTTCTATGGGTTTATGATAAAAAATACATGGCTTCTGCAGAGACATTTTGCTCAGCCTAATTTTAGAGCATTAACAATTTCAACTATCATTTCTTAAGTACTGCTGAACCAGGCAATAGGGAAATCTACAATCCATAATGAAAATAAAATATTATAGTTGTCAAATGTGAGCCACGTAAATTCATGCAGGATCAGTAACAGGATGTGTCTTTTAAGAAAAAGATCTAAACTTGAGACTTCCAAAAAATTTAGAATTATATGTTGTCTTGCTTTTGTAACAGCTGAGACTGCTTATTTCACTAAATTCTCAAAACTAACCTATATTCACATATGAGAAAATTAAAGTTTTTAGGCACACCATATCTCTAAATGGGCTTCCCGGTGGCTCAGTGGTAAAGAATCTGCCTGCAATGCAGGAGATGCAGGAGACCCAGGTTTGATCCCTGGGTTGGGAAGAGCCCCTGGAGGAGGGCGTGGCAACCCACTCCAGTATTCTTAAGGCATAGTTTTACAGTAGAAAATGGATACGTAATCCCTCTTCTCAAAAACATTGGACATCTAAATGAGTAACTCAAGTAGAATGTATTTGTTGTTGTTGCTATAGTTGTTGTAGTTGCTAAGTCATGTGCCTAGAAGGTAACTCTGAAATAAGACCTGGATTTGTAGTTTAGCTTTATTGCCTACTACTTTGTTCAGTGTGTTTAAACTTACGTATCACTATCTGTAAAGTTAGAATGACACTCTCTGAAGGTCTCACTATGATTAGTCAGGTAAATTACTAGCACAAGTCCTAGCATGTACAGGTGCTCAGTAAACCCAGGGTTCTTCCCTCTGCATTATAGATGTGCATGCTGCGCTAAGTCAATTCAAGTGATGCCTGACTCTTTGCGACTTATTGACTGTGGTCCTTCAGGCTCCTCTGTCCATGGGACTCTCCAGGCAAGAATACTGGAGTGGGGCTCTTCCCAACCCAGGGATTGAACCTGGGTCTCCTGCGTCTCCTGCGTTGCAAGGTGTATTCTTGACCACTGGGCCACCGAAAAGCCCATTTACAGATATGGTGTGCTGTGAACTTTAGTTTTCTCATATGTGAATATAGGTTAGTTTTGAGGATTTAGTGAAATGATATGTGAAGGGTACATAAATTGAGATTGTATAATGGTATGCTGCTGCTGCTGCTAAGTTGCTTCAGTCATGTCTGACTCTGTGCGACCCTAGACAGCAGCCCACCAGCCTCTCCCGTCCCTGGGATTCTCCAGGCAAGAGTACTGGAGTGGGGTGCCATTGCCTTCTCCAGTGCATGAAAGCGAAAAGTGAAAGTGAAGTCACTCAGTTGTGTCCGACTCTGTGCGACCCTAGACGGCAGCCCACCAGGCTCCCCCGTCCCTGGGATTCTCCAGGCAAGAGTACCGGAGTGGGGTGCCATTGCCTTCTCCAGTGCATGAAAGCGAAAAGTGAAAGTGAAGTTGCGCAGTCGTGTCTGACTCTTCACAACCCCATGGACTGCAGCCTACCAGGCTCCTCCGTCTATGGTATTTTCCAGGCAAGAGTACTGGAGTGGGGTGCCATTGTCTTCTCCAAATAATGGTATATGTTATTACTAATTTGTACTGAGAAATGTTTTTATATATTGAGGGAAACTGAAGAAACATACCTATTAAAAGATAGATGGACGAGGATAGATGGACGTTTGATTTTAAAAAAGGGAGAAATGCTGCAAATGCTACTTTGAGTATTGCATAGTGGATAGAGAACGCAGTAACTGCTTTCTGTAATCACTTTGAACTTCTGTTATGTTTCACGTTCCTGTGAGTAAGTGTGGCATCTAAGTATAGTGTGATGGAGCTTAGGAAGTATCAGATAATCAATTCTGATCCCACTGCTTTTTTCAGATATAAACGTCAGTAAGGAAAATGGTTTATTTTCATTTTTCAGGTAGCAAAAGGAACGCTATAGCAACTGTTGCCTGTGGTATTAACAAATCATTAGAGTATCAGACTTCAGTTTTGTTTGCTGTTTCCTGGTGATAAATGAAAATATTCAGTTCAGTTCAGTTCAGTCGCTCAGTCGTGTCTCACTATTAATGGTATTAATATCATACTTTTTGCCATATTATATTTTAGATTAGAGGCTCAACAGCTATTCTTGGTAAACTTATTCTTAAAAATTACTTATTATTAACTAGTAAAATATTCAGAAGGAATATACTGTGGCTTATGTAATAAATCAAATTTCTGACTATTTATAATTTCTGCCTTGGGATTTTTTTTTAAAGAATATCAAAATATATGAATCAGTGACATACGCATCTGGTATATATAGAAATATCACTTTCATATGCAAGAATTTTCTGTAGTTGATTCAGTTTACTGATTCACAGAAAATAAGAATTTTAAGATTATCTTAGAGATTTTTCTTCTTATAGATGAAGTCTGAGGATCAGGGAGGTTGTTTCTTGCCCAGTGCAAAATATGGATGTCTCAGGAGTTGATAGTATCTATTATTTTATAATGTGTGTTTATAATGCCTCTGAAATATGATTTATTCTTGTTTTTAATTTTAGGATCTGTAGAGTTTGCAGAAAAAGCACTGAATTAAAACACTCCAGAAACATGGGGTGCTAATTGCAGCTCTGCCATTATTAGCTCTTTGAGTGAAAGTGAAGTCACTCAGTCATGTCTGACTCTTCGCGACCCCATGGACTGCAGCCTACCAGGCTCCTCCGTCCATGGGATTTTCCAGACCAGACTACTGGAGTGGGTTGTCATTGCCTTCTCCTAACTCAAGCTCTTTGAGTAACCTGGAACAAATAACTTACCCTTGCAGATTTTTGAAAGCTCTTTTAGCCCTATACTTTATGATTATTTGATCATTAATTTCATTCTTTTTCTTACATAGTGAATTTTTTCTTTGCTGTTTGGTAAGTCTGGTTAAATACATTCATCTTGAACTTTTTAGGTTGATTATTCTAGACCTTCAGCAAAACACAGGAAAATAGCTACCTCATTTCGTGATACTTCTCTCAAAGACATTTTATTGCTAGCATGCTCTCTTCTAAAAGAGGTAAGTTAATAATGGAGCATCCTGTTTCAGAAGAATTTCAGATGAATGCCCCAGTACCCCATTCTGCCTTTTGAGGAGTTATTGTGGATACTTTTAAGTACAGTTGTTGTTCAGTTGCTAAGTTGTGTCTGACTCTGCAACCCCATGAAGAACAGTAGGTATGCACAAATCTAAACAGTTCCAAAAAATTCACTTTTATTTAATAGAGATATAATAAAGTAGGATCCAAAGGTAGTTTGGTAACTTGTCTTTGGATAGTAGTTTCTTTGTTTTCTTACTGTACATTATTGCAGAAACTAATTGAGACTTTTGAGAGGGGTCGGGATTGTTCTCCAGAAACTTACGACTGTCCCCCCACATTCAAACAGCCTCTGAGAACCTTTGTTAGCTGAACGTGTATCGTTTATTCATGAAGTCCCCCTACTTTTTCTTGAAGAATATTGTATTTTCAGTTTCTTCCAATTGCTCCTTTGAGCTAATGAATCCTGTACATTTATACATTTGTGCTGTGTAAAGTATTTGTCCTAAAGTTGCTTCTCACAACTGTAAAAGGTGACCTCCATTTTGCATTAAAATATGAAAGGTGGTTGTCCCCATTTTACAATAGTAAGTTTGAGAATAGTCTATTACCGCAACATCCCTTTGCAATTTCTTTTCTTTTTTCTTTCTTTCTTTTTTTTAAACTAATTTTAATTTGAAGTTATTTAAATTAGGTTGAGTAAAAATTATTAATTGATATATTTCATAATATTTTATTTGACTTTGAATTTTTTTCAGATATTGGCCAAGCCTTTAAACCTTCAGGATCAGGATCAACAAAATCTAGTAATGCACGTCTTGAAACTGGTTCTCAACTGCCTTAACTTTGACTTCATTGGCAGTTCAGCAGATGAATCTGCAGATGATCTTTGCACAGTACAGATTCCAACAACTTGGAGAGCAAGTAAGAAGAAAGTTTAGTGTAAGGAATGGTCAACATAAAAGACATAGGATTAAGCAATATTGTTGCCTTATGTGCAGTTATCTGTTTTTTACTTGGCAATCAAAAAGTTTAAAAAATTGTAACCCAAAGTAGCTGCTGATACCAGTGTTGAAATCTGTTTTCCTCAATTTAATTCATAGTAACCTCATATTTTGATTTTGGAAAAAACGCAGCTCTATTGTTGGAGGAAAATAAGTTTAGGTAGGGAAATGAAGAGTTCTGTTTTCAAATTTGCAGATAAACAGAGTAGGAGAGGGTATAACACTTGGCAAGAGATATCATCATATTTTTCAAAGTTATGAAGAGAGTGAATTAGAGTAGCTAACTTAGCAAAGCAGAATTGCAATTTACTTTTTTACAGAGAGGGATACCAAAAAAGAGCAAATGCATATGCTCTTATTCATCCCAGAAAGATGACGACAGTAGGGTCTTCCTGTTGAAGTCGGAGGTGGGGAATGGGGCTGATAGGGCCTGGTGAAGAGTCTGTGTTCTGGACAGACAGCCCCTGGGACCTTCTCTGCCATCTGTGCTGCTCTGTGACTGCCCTTTTCCCTTCTCTAAGTACACTTCCCTCTCAGTTCCCAAGACCAGAGCCTTTTTCCTTGAGAAATTAAACTGGAGAGGTTTCATATTCCAGGGTATCAGATACAGTAGAGAAGGACCATACATTTGGTAAAAACTTCTAATACGGAAATTAGAGACTAAAACAATTAAAAGGAACTTAGTATCTTGATAGTGGTGATAAATGCATGGACCAACATATGTTGTAAAAATTGCGCAGACTAAATACACACACACCAACACACACAAACACCCACACAAATACGTGTAATATTGGGAAAGCCAAATAAGACTGGTGGATTTGATCAATGTGCTTTCTTGATTGTAATATTGTGCTTTAGTTTTGTAGCAACTTACCATTTGGGGAAACTGGGTGAATAAAACATAAGATCTCTTTGTATTATTTCTTGTAATTGCATATGAATCTGATTATCTCAAGAAACATTTTTAAAGGGGAGAGTTAATAGAAACAAAGTGAAGAGTAGAAATAAATTTCCAAGAGGGTTAATTAATATCCTCAGAGAGATTAAGAAAAGGTAATGCATTCCTGAAACATGGAACAGAATATTGTTTCAAAAACAGAAGTTCAGAGACTGTTCCAAATGTAAAAGTTGCCAAAATAAAACATTCAGTAGAAGAGTTGGAAGATAAAGTTAAGGAAATATCCTAGAAAACAGAATGAAAAAAAGCAGGAAGAGATTTATAGGAGGAAAAAAATATAAGAATACTACAGTATGAAACTAGGAGGCTTGGCATCTATTAGGAGTTCAGGAAAGGACAAGGAAAAAGCAGAAGGAAATTTGCAAACAATACCAAAATTTCCCAGCACTGAGACACATAAATATTCAGATTGAAAGAGCCAATAAGTACCCGCCATAATGAATGGAAAAAAATATACTAAACTCCATAATCATGACATTTCAGAATAAAAGTGGTAAAGAAGATCCTACAATCTACCAGAAACAAAGTCACCTATAAAGGACTGGGATCAAGAATAGTATTAGACTTCTCAACAGTAGCACTGGAAGCTAGAGGGCAATGGAGTAATATCCCCAGATTTCTGAGGGAAAATAATTTTCAAACTAGACTGAAATTATCAAGTATAAGAGAATTTTTAAAAATATTTTCAGACATGTAAATTGTTCTGAAATTTATCCCTTATGTGCTTGCTCTTAGGAATCTACTTGATACACAAGCCAAGAAAATAGAGGCTATGGGGTTTTGGAAAGCTTTAATACAAGATAACAGGCAGCAGACATAAGATAATTATGTAACACATTTGGGAACAGTCAGTCTAAGCTGAAGAAGGCTCTGGGAGGAAGGGTGGGAAAATGGAAACGGAAGTGTTTCACTGTTATTGACCATGTGGAAAATAGCATGAAGAACATTTTACCCTTCTGTCAGAGTGTTTGGAAAGAATTCGTGACAGGTGTCTGTCTGTACAACTAAGTACAGAAAAGATGGTATGACTAAAACCAGGGAGTGTTAGAAATGTGATAGAATCATAGTTTACTTGGCTCAGCTGTTAGAATTATTTACGTAGTCATAACAAACATGTAGAATCTATTTAATCTCAAATTGTTATAATAGTAGATGCATTTTTGAGAGAGGATGGTTTGTAGGAGGAGTGGTGGGAGTAGAGGGGTGAGTGATTGGACATACACTGTGACAAGCTCAGTTGATATCTAAAAACAGTCAATTTAAAACATAGTACACATAGCATGGCCTTTGGAAACGTAGTTAAATATGGCTAAGAGTTGAAAGGTAGAATGGAGTAGGGGACAGCTGTTTTTTATTGTATGCTTTTTAGTACTGTTTACTTTTTGATGTTGTTTGAATTTTTAAATATTTATGTTATTTTAATATAAATGAAAATAGTGAGATGGTTCTCTCAGTGAGAACTGTAAATGCTACATAGAAATAAGGAGCATCTGATCTAATTCTACCTTTGTATTATTTCCATCTTTCGAAGAGAAATAGCTAGGAATTTAAAAGGAATTAGCCTAACTAGAAATAAAGATTGGCCACATGCTGAGGTCTTAGAGGTCTTGGTTTGTATGATAATGTCTTACTGTGCTAAATATCACTGAATGAAAAGTAATGGTGTTAGATTTTTTTTTTCAGTTTTCCTGGAACCAGAAACATTGGATCTTTTCTTTAATTTGTATCATTCACTTCCACCACTCCTATCTCAGTTAGTAAGTAAAACTCATTCATTATTTCATTTAAAAGTACCTGTGATATTTATCTCAGGGTGGTACATATTTACTTTATTTATATTCTTGATTGAGTTTACCTCTCATAAGAAATTCTTAACATCACCTATCTGGGATTTGTATTGCTTAACCTATTTGTCAATTTCTACTTATAGTCTATAGTTCCTGCCATTTCACTGGTGAGCCCAAAACCCGTAACTGTTGATGTAGTTCGTGCCCATAGCCAAGACAACCTATCAACCTCTAAAGATCTTTTTTCCTACTCAGTCCCCAGCTCTTCTTCTGGTACTCAGTCCAGCAGTTTGCCACACCACCTGGTACTTTCCCTTCTCTTAACTTCTTTCCAGCTCTTTCTTCACTGCATGACTTCATGTCAGGCTTGCCATGCAGCCCCATCAGATGTCTCCAAATGAGAAACCAGGGGGATCTGCTCACTTGGTTTTATGTTCATCACTCCAGTTGTTCATTTTCTTTTTTGAATCAAGTTCTATTGTGTGCTAAAAAAATCAGACTCTTTGGTTACACAGAAATTTGAGATTCTGGATTCCATCTTTGTGGAATCTAAAATAGAGACCAGGCAAAATTGAAAAAAAAAAAAAGAAAAAGTTGTCACTTTAATATCGAAGCTTGTAGAAGTAAAATTGGAGGATTCTTATATTGTCATTTCCTAAAAAAAAAAAAAAAAGGTTGGATTTAAAGTACATATGAGCAGTATGTTTGTTTAGATATGTCATTGCCTGGAAGGGAGGAATAGGTTGGCAAAAACACTGCCCCCTCTCCTTCTTAAAAACATGCTTGCTCTCAAAACGAGGGTTTTATTAAGGGAGTGGTTTTTTAAACTGGTTTTCACAGGACACTCGTGTTTCTATATGGTACCACAGAGCTTCAGCCTGCTGTAGTTGTTTAAAAAAACTATGGTTCCATGTTATGTTTACAGTTATGTTTAGGGATAAAACAAACAAGCTGCTGGTGCCTAAAAAGTAGAATGGAAAACTGCTTTAAGAGAATGTTGCTAACACTTATTGTGCATGCCCTATCATATGATTCTTATCTCACTTCATTCTCACAGTGGCCGTGCAAGGTGAGTATTGTTATCTTCATTATGTAAACAGTCAACAGACCCAGAATGGCATAATGACTTTCTTAAGGAGAGTGAACTAAATTTTAGAGCTGAGGTTCAAACTCCATGGTTTTGGCCCTAAACCTCTACGTATTTTTAATTGTGTTAGTATCAGAAAGAAGTTTTGTTTTTTGGGATGTCTGTTTGCTTGTGTTTTTTGTTTTTAACATTAAGGACTGTGACAAACTGAGCAACATCTAAACGGATTTTTTTGTCCCTATTCTCATCCTTGCCTTGAGAGCCAGACATTTTATGTGAAATCGCCTAGCTGAAATATTTAAATGTTGACAGATAATTCTGGTTTTTTTAATAAGTTGGCAGATATACATATGTGGACCAAAACAAAACATATGTGGGCCAGTTTGGGGCCGCTCAATTAATAAATGAAAGGCTTCAGTGAATTCCAGTAGGAGAATTAAGAACCTGAGTAGTGAAATTGTCTGATAAAGTATTAACTTAAAGAAGATAACTAGGCCACTGGTAGATAGTCTGTGGGAATTTTTATAGGCTATCTAACTCTCTCAGGAACATGTTCCAAATTGTTCTCAAGATATTAATAAATGGTGTGGGCAAGATGGTCTGTCACCAGATATATTTGGGACATGCTAGATTAAATAAAGTTCCAGATTTTTTCCTACTTACAGGATACTGTAGAGCATTTTGTGTAGTATTTCCTAAACATATTCTGTAACAACATGATGTTTTCATTTTTTCATTTTGGTGAAGCACCTGGTTCATCAGTTTACAAAGGTTTAGGCAGCAACAGCAATTGGGAGCCTTTTGAGTGTATTTAGATCCTGGCTCTGCTCTGGTGTATCTAATATATACAAAAATATTAGAGAAATTTTATATACAAATAGAAATTCTAGTGGTGGGATTGAAGATTTATGGATGGTGGTAATGATTGATGATATTTAGTTTACATTGTTTTGGGGATTCTATAATGCTTTTTCATCATTAAAATTTTTAAAATTTTAATGTAAAAACTAGTGTTCCTTTCGTGTGGCCATAGTTACTTTTAAAGTTGAGATGAATTGTTGCTCCTTTTTTTAGGCACTTTCCTGTTTAGTTCAATTTGCTTCTACAAGAAGGTCCTTATTTAGCAGTCCTGAACGTGCCAAGTACCTTGGTAATTTAATTAAGGGAGTAAAAAGGATACTTGAAAACCCTCAGGTATTTATGAAATAATTTAATTAACAGCATATATAAATACAGATTTTCTGCTGAAAGGTGCATAATAAACTTAAGACATGGTTATGATTCTGGAAGAAGATGCATATCATAGTCTTCTTTCTTAGCTCTCACCGGTAGTATAAATGGGCATTTTTTAAAAGAGCATATTTTCCTGACTGATGTCTGTGTTGTTTTTATTTTTCCCATAGGAATAGAAGTTGCATATTTTATTATGCTTCTGCTTTTTACCATTGTGTTTTGCTTGTGCTTCTTAAATTACTGAAGTGATTAGAGTTATATCTGTATTCTAAACTAGAAGGCAGTATAAATCTGGATGTTAATATTGAAATAAGTGGCTTTAAATTATGAAATAATATCTTTTTGTCCTCTTGTGGGCAGTAAGAGTTTGTAGATTTTTAAATCTACTCTCTATGTTAACTGCAAATCTTCAATGGCAATATTCATTTCAAAGAATTGCAAAGCCATTATTAATTAGTGATTTTGGCTGTCTGGATAAAATTTGTTTCACTTTAGCTTTTGGTTTAAAATATCTGTAGTGAAAGTATAGAAATTAAAAGATTAAATGATGATTTAAGGCGGTTTATCTAAGTGTTTTGGCTGTTAATAACTTCTGAGAGAGACAAACTTCTCAAACTATAAAGATAGTAATACACATCCTGTCTTCAAGGGGCTCCCTGGGGACACCTTTCTTGGCCTTTCGTTTTAATCTGTCCTTCTCCCAGAGTCACTTCTATATATTACAGTACTTTTGTTAAACTTTCCGCTGTACATTGCAGCAGTTTATATGAATGATTTAGGGACAGGGAGTTGCTTGAGGACATCATACCTGTGGATACTCAAGAAATACTTGTTGAATTAAAATGTATTTCTGTTATTTGTGTGTACACATTTAATCTAAGTGTAGTGGTATTGCTCTTTGTTAGGATTTCAAGAGCCATTCTTATTTTCCATCTTACATATTTTTCAGTTCTTGTACTGACTTCTGTTTAACCCACGATACATACATACACACTTTCTCTCTTGGTCTCTCACTTCTCTCTCATGCAAATATTTTGGGTAATATAATGGTTACCAAACATTATGACTTAGTCATCATCCGAAGCCTCTACTATGAATTCCTTATTATTAATTATTTATGACAACATTAAGCCCAGTGGGAATCATTTTTTTAAAATTGATACCTACCCAGTTGATGCAAAGTGCAGTAAGTACCCATGAAAACACTGAGACTTAGTAAAATACTTTTGGACTTTTATTGATGGTGATTAGTTTGGTTTATTTTAAAATTTTTTAAATAGCCTTTCTTTTTGTCTCATAATTTAGGGTTTGTCTGATCCAGGTAATTATCATGAATTTTGTCGATTTTTGGCTCGTTTAAAGACAAATTATCAGCTGGGAGAACTAGTTATGGTGAAAGAATATCCTGAAGTTATCAGATTGATTGCCAATTTTACCATTACTAGTCTACAGGTGAGTAAAAATACATAGTTGATGCTAAACTGTAAATAGAATACTTTCTTTTTTTTTATTTTTATTTTTACTTTATTTTACTTTACAATACTATATTGGTTTTGCCATACATTGACATGAATCCGCCACGGGTGTACATGAGTTCCCAATCCTGAACCCCCCTCCCACCTCCCACCCCATCTCTCTGGATCATCCCTGTGTACCAGCCCCAAGCATCCTGTATCCTGCATCGAACATAGACATGTTTCAGTGCCATTCTCCCAAATCATCCTACCCTCTCCCTCTCCCTCAGAGTCCAAAAGTCCGTTCTATACATCTGTGTCTCCTTTGCTGTCTCACATACAGGGTTATCATTACCATCTTTCTAAATTCCATATATATGTGTTAGTATACTGTATTGGTGTTTTTCTTTCTGGCTTACTTCACCCTGTATAATCAGCTCCAGTTTCATCCATCTCATTAGAACTGATTCAAACGTATTCTTTTTAATGGCTGAGTAATACTCCATTGTGTATATGCACCACAGCTTTCTTATCCATTCATCTGCTGATGGACATCTCGGTTGTTTCCATGTCCTGGCTATTATAAACAGTGCTGCAGTGAATAATCGAAAATGGAACTGCCATATGACCCAGCAATCCCACTGCTGGGCATATACACTGAGGAAACCAGAATTGAAAGAATACTTTCTTGATAAGATTTGGTAGAGATTTTTAAAAAAACATCGATTAAAGTGCTTTGCTAAAAGTATTCATTGCAAGATTTTAGGAAAAAGTTCTTTGTAACAAATTTTATAATAATAATTTAGAGGCCATCTAATCTAATAATTAAAGAGTGAATTGAGAACTGTGGCAAAATCTATGTGGAGAAATAAAGTTTTACAGATTAGTTTTTGGAAAAATTCTTTTTATAAGTTTGGGGAGAAGTTTTAAAACCATATTTTCCACATGATATCAGCTCTGTTAAAAAATATTCATGGAAAGAAGATTAGAAGGATGTTCACAGAGATTTAAAGTTTGCTATGGTAAATGTTCATTAATGTTAGAATAAGTTTAGTTTTAAATGTATGTTTAGTTATTTTGCCTCTGCAGTTCTTATTCTAGGAAGATATGATATCAGTTTAAATAACATTTGCTTTATTTTTTTGTAGCATTGGGAATTTGCTCCCAACAGTGTTCATTATTTATTAACTCTGTGGCAAAGGATGGTAGCGTCAGTTCCTTTTGTGAAATCAACTGAACCCCACTTATTAGACACTTACGCACCAGAAATCACGAAGGCCTTTATCACTTCTCGCTTGGAATCTGTTGCCGTAGTTGTGAGGTATTGAAAGCTAAGTGTTTTTGTTGAATTTTCATCTTCTGCATCTTGGAATTTTTTTTAAATGGAAGTATAATTTACTTGTGGTAAAATTTGACCTTTTTCAGTTTTATGAGTTCTGACAAATGTATACATTTGAGTTTAACTAACAGTACAATCAAAATATAAAACAGTTCCATCACCCCAGAAAGTTTTTTTAGGTTCCTTTGTAGTCAGACCTTTCCCGATCCTTAGACTCTAGCAATTATTAATCTGTTTTGTTTTCCTAAAATTTTTGCCCCTTTTGAATGCTGCGTAAATGAAATCATATAGTGTGTAGCCCTTTAGTCTGGCTTCTGTCCCTTGGCATAATGCATTTGAAATTTTTCCATTTTATGTTTGTAGTTCTTTACTTTTTATTCTGAATAGTATTTCATTTTATGAATATATCATAGCTTATTAATCCATTCACCATTTGAATTCTTTCTGTGTAAGTGTTCCTATACAGATTTTTGTATGAATGTAAGTTTTTATTTCTCCTGGGTAAATACCTAGGTGTGAGATCTGGGTTGCTAGGTAAATGTGTATTTCACTTTAAAAGAAATTGCCAAACCATTTTCCAAAGTGCCCATCTCGTTCTGCATTCCTGCCAGCAGTTTATGAAAGATCCAATTGCTTTGCATCCTTATCAGCACTTGATATTGTCAGTTTTGAAAACTTTTAGTGATTTTAACAGATGTGATGCCTCGTTGTTGGTTTAAATTGCATTCCCTTAATGACTAATAGAGCTTCCCTGGTGGCTCAGATGGTAAAGTGTCTGCCCGCAATGCTGAGCATCTTTTTGTGCTTATTTACCATTTCTATATACTCTTTGGTAAAATACCTGTCAAATCTGTTGCCCATTTTTTGATTGGGTAGTTTATTTTCTTATATTGAGATGTGAGAGGTTGGTACACTTAGGTCACAAGTTTTTTTATCATACGTGTTTTGCAAATATTTTTTCCAGTACATTGCTTGCCTCTTCATTTCCTTAACAGAGAGAGCCTTTCGAGGAGCAGGAGTTTTAAAGTTTCATGAAGTCCAGATTATCCTTAATGTTTTTCTTCTAGAAGTTTTATAGTTTTAGAATTTAAATTCAGGTCCATAATCCATTTTGAGTTAATTTTTGTATATGATAAGTCTCCATGTTCTTTTTTTTTCCTTTATGTATATTGAAAACTGGTTATCCCTAACACCATTTGTGGAAAAGACTCTCCTTTCTCCACTGAATGGTCTTTACGTTGTTTCCAAAAATTAATTGACCACATATGTATGGTTCTATGTCTGGACTCTATTCTCATTAATCTATGTGTTTCTCCTGCTAATACCCTGCCTTGAGTACTGTAGCCTTATAATAAGCTTTGAGATCAGGTAGTGTGAGTCTTCCACCTTGCTTTTCCCTTTTAAAAATTATTTTGGCTCTTCTTTTGTTTAAATTTTAGGATCATCTTGTCAGTATCTGCAAAAATGTCCTTCTGGAATTTTAACTATGATTTCACTGGATTTGTATATGAATTTATTAATTTAGTGGAAGAATTGACATCTCAGCAATATTGAGTCTTTCAGGCAATGAGTGTGTTTATCTTTTATTTAGCTCTTATTTCTTTCGTCAGGATTTTATAGTATTCAGTCTTTAAATCTTTACATATATTTAATTAAGATTTAATTAGTATTTTATGTTTTCTGATGCCTTTTGAAGGTAATATTTTTCAGATTTACATTTGTAGTTTATGTTAGTATATAGTAATGAATTCTATATATTGATCTGTATGCTAGCAACTTTGTAAACTCACCTGTTAATACGAGTAGCTTTCATATAGTTTCTTAGGTACTTTTATAGACATAATCATCTTTTCAATTATAGACATTTTACATCTTACCTTCAGTGTCTTTTATTTCTTGATCCATGATAGAATTTTGATTTAACTTAAATAGAGTTTATTTGTGGTGAGTAAAAGTATGTCTCATTCTCATGTCTGTCACCCTATTCTTATATATTTACAGAGATAATTTAGATGATCCACTGGAGGATACCACCACTGTGTTTCAGCAGTTGGAGCAGTTGTGCACGGTTAGCAGATGTGAATATGAAAAGACATGCACTCTTCTTGTACAACTGTTTGATCAAAATGCACAGAATTACCAAAAACTTCTGCATTCAGCTTCCAGAATAACTGTGGACATGGCAATTCAGGAAGGTCAGTACATTTTATATGACTATTGTAGCGTATTATGTTGAATTTTAGGTAGCTTCATTAATCAATTTATTTAATAATTTTATTGTAATTTATTTTTATTTATTTCCCCAATTTCTGTTCTAGTAATCAATCAATTTTATTAACCTTCTGGGTATTTTGGTGGCTTGATGATTTTAATTCTTATAAGATTTGCAGGGAATATTTCTCTCTGGAATTAGTATTTAAAAAAGCTGATGATGATCTCTGAGTAGAGTTTATTAACTTATAACTGTCTTTTAAGTAATTATGTTTCCTTCTTAGCTATAGCTGACTAAAAATTTTGAGCCCAATGTTAGCCAGTTAAAAGTTACATGAGACCACATCATGGTTTTATATTTGTTTATTAGCCTTCATCATGGCTTTATTTTATTATTATATTTTAGTTTCACAATTTCCTCTTTATTTTTCATTCTTTACTGAAGAAAGTTTTTATTTCTGTGTATTTCCTTAAATCCTTTCTGGAAGATAGGAAATTAAACACACTTTTCAGATTTTTAGATGAGATGGCTTATGAGGATGGAACTGGCTGTATATATTTCTAATAGGAGGCAGTTTAATCATAGTTCCAGGATGTTTTTCTTTTCCTTTCATGTTTGTTGATTTTATCTTGTTTGGAAAGTGAGTGGTAAGTGATGATAATCAAACTTTCAGTGATTTTCCATCTAAACTCTTTTAAAAAATTCTTTGAAAATTATCCTATATGTTTACAAGATGTCTTCTTAAAATGCCTTTTGTTCATTTTCTGTTTTGCTTTTCAAATCATCCAGTACTGCTGAGGGTCTGGATAGAGAAATAGTTAACCTTCTCTAAATGTTCTCTTCCATGCCTCTCGTTATGAATTAAACGAGGGAGAACTGGCATGTTGTCTCATAGCATTTCGTCTTCATGACTGATTTCTTTTTTTAGTAAGAGTTTTGAAAATTATTAAATATCAAATACATCTAAGTATTGATATATAGTAGCAGTAACAACACCTTCACATAACTTAAGGAGCAGGTCAGTACCAACCTGTGCTGTTGCCTTTTTTCTGCCAGCAGAAAATGCTTGCTGTTTGTTTATCAGTTGATTCCTTTTCTTCATAGTTTTTCTGCTCCTGCTGCTGCTAAGTCACACACACACACACACACACACACACACACACACACACACACAGTCTGAAAATAATGCATAGCTGTGCATATTTTTGAACTTCATATGGACAGAATCAGAATGCACCATTCTTTTGCAGCTTGCTTCGTTTCCCTGTGTTGTGCATGAGAGTGTATATGGGTGCTGCAGATGCAGTTCCTTCGTTTGCACTGCTGCAGTACTGCAGTTTATTGCTGCATTTCTTGTCAATCGGTATTTGTGTTTTCCCTGCTCTCTGCTAATATAATGAATGCTGCTGTAAATCTTGTTATATGTAATCATTATATAGCTTCAGTAGATCATGCCAAACTATATTTTATAAACAGTGATTATACTACTGTATATCCCACCCATTTTGATCCGGTTCCTCACCAACAGCTCATAATGTTAAACTTTTTGTCAGGCTAGTTGAGATAGTATACTTCACACATATTTCACTTTTCACTCCTATGATTATTAACGATGTTTGGTGTTTTATGTTTATTGACTGTTTGCTGTCGTCATCAGTGATATATATGTTCATGACTTTTCATTCTCCTCGTCATTTGGTTTATTGGTCTTTCTCTTGCTGATGGAGCATTTTACAATGTTTTAACACGAATCTTTTAGTTGTTTAAATTGTGAGTATTGCCTCAAGTTTGTGACCTGTCTTTACATATGACTAATGTGTCTGTTCTCTTAGTTTTCATATCAAATTTTGATTAACTCACCTAATCTTTTGAAGAGATGTTATATTTACATTGTCCAGAAAAAAAGAAATTAAAATGTGTTCTGTTCCAGTCTTGTAATCTGTCTTCCTATTCTTTACTGTAACAAATTATGATTCTTGCTAGTTTTGCATCTTTCAAACTTTTCTGTTTGCATATACAGTTAATGAATATGTGAGCTCTTATCCAGTCTTACTTACATAGAATGTGGCATACCACACTCATGCTCTACTTCTTGCTTTTTCTCATTTAACAATGTATTTTATAGTTACTCTCAAATGGAAAATAAAAAGATGAATAATACTTTATTTTTTTAATGTATCATAATTTAATTAACTGTTCTCTCCACTGCTGAGACTCATTTGAATTGTTTGCCATCTTCTGCTATTAAAACTAATGCTATACAGATTAACTTTGTACTTGTCAGTTTCTATTTATGCAAGTGTGTCTGTAGGATAATTTCCAAAAGCAAAGCTACTTCTGGGAGATAGGAATAATCTATTTGTAATTTTTATAAATATTTCCAAATTATTCTCTGTAAGGACTATACCAACTTACCTGTCCACCAACAGTCTATGAGAGTTCCATTTTATTGTCTTCACAGGACAGTTATTACAAACTTTTGAATTTCTGGTGGTCTTATAGGTGAAAAATGATTTCTCAGTCTAATTTAGCATTTTCATATTAGTGATGTTAAACATTGTTTAAGAACTGTTTGGTCTTTTTCTGTAAAAAGAATTACTCATTTTTTGGCTCATTTGTTTTGTTAGGTTGTTTTTTTAAATTGATTTTTCACAGCTCTTTATATTTTAGAAAAATGAACCCCTGGCTTGTCTGTATTAAGAGTTTTTAATATCTTTTTCCTTTTTTTTTCTTGAGTGTACAGTTTGATGAATTTAGCAGATACATAGGCATGTAACTAACACCGCATTCAAGATAGAAAACACTTCTTTCACTCTGTAAATAATTTTCATATGCCCCTCAATTCCATTCCGTAATGCTTGGTCCAGATAACCACTGGTTTTTGTCACTATGGTCCATTTCTTTTAGATTTCTATATAAATGAAATTATGCAGTAGGAGGTCTTTTGTGTTTGACTTTGTTTCCTTAGGATAATGCTTTTGAGGTTCAAATAATATTGTATATGTAAATATTTTGTTCCTTTCTGTTGCTGCGTAGTATTGTATAGTATGGTTTTCTTTTTACTTTGTTTAGCTGTTTACTTAAGAAGTTGCACTTCCAGTTTCTTTGACTTATGAATAATGGTGCTATGACCACTTGCAGACAAGTCTTTGTACCTAAATTTTCCTTTCTCTTGGGTAAATACCTGAGACAAATTGTGGGGTCATGTGAGAAATGCTGCTATGTTATTTTATGAAGTGTACCATTTTTCAGTTCCATTAAGAGTGCTTCACATCTTTGTCATCATTTGATATTGTCTTCTTACTTTCGCTATTCTACTGGGTATATAGTAATAGTATCTCACTGTGGTTGTATTTTGAATTTCCTTGATAATTAATGAAGTTGTGCTTTTTTAGGCCATTCTTATATCTTCCTTTATGAAATGTCTGTTCACATTTTTTTCCCCTTTTTAGATTGGGTTGTTTGTTCTTTTGTACATAGTCTTATTGAAATTCTACGTGTTTTTATATTCTGTATACAGTCCATTTTTCACATACATGTTTACAAATATTTTCTTCCTATCTATCATTTGTCTTTTTAACTCTTAAGAGTTAAACTTTCAATGAGTTACGTTTTAACTGTTAAAACTTTTTAACTCTTTCAGAGAGCAGAAGTTGTGAATTTTGATAATCTGCATTTTCAGTTTTTTATTTATGGCTTTATGGTTTTTGTATTGAAGAAATCTGTGTAACTGAAGTTACAAATAGGTTTTATATTTTTCTTCTAAAAGTTTAATAATTTTAGCTAATACGTTCAGGTCTGTGATCCACTGAATTAATTTCTGTGAATGATGTGAGGTAAGAAGACAGGCCTCCTCCCCAACTCATATAGCTATCAAATTCTAGCAACATTTGCTGATAAGACTTTTTTTCCTTTTGTATTATTCCGTACCTTTGTCAAAAATCAGTTGACCATAGAAGTCTAGGGTCTGTTACTGGACTGTTCTGTACCTTAGGACTAAATGTCTATCCTTATGCCAATATCATGCTGTCTTGCTTGCTATAACTTTACAAGTCCTCAAATCAGGTAATTTAAGTCTCAGTCTTATTCTTCTTTCTCAGAATAGTTTTGTGTTCTACATTTTTTGCTATTGTCTTAATTTTAGCGTCAACTTGTCAATTTCTTTAAAAAACTCATCAGTTTGATTGAGGTTGCCTCAATCTGTGTATCAGTTTGGGCCATCTTAATATCCAGTTCATGGACATGGAATCTTGCTACACTTATTTAGGTATTTTAAATTTTTGTTTTACTGTATTCAGTTCACAGCTATTAAAAATCTTTTACTGAATTTATTCCTCTATATTTTTGATGCTATTATAAATTTTGATAATTCTCTACTATTCTATAAAAGTCCAGAATTGATTTTTGTCTTTGTATCCTGTGACTGCTAAATTTACTTAATAGTTTAAATAGCTGTTTTTGGTAGACTTGTTAGGATTATTTTATATGATAATGTCACCTAAGGTAAAGACAGTTTTATGTCTTATCTTCATGCCATTTATTTCTGTTTCTTTCCTTATTCCACTGGTAGGACCTTTAGTAGAGTATTGAACAAAAGTGGTAAGAATGGATATTCTGGCCTTGTTTCTGTTTGTACATAAAGACAGCATTAATCCTTTAACATTGATAATAAATTTGGTGAAGTTCCCTTCTGTTTCTTAGATTATTTATAATGAATGGGGCATAAATTTCTTTGAATGCTTTTTTTGAACCTACTCAAATGACCTTTGTTTTCTTTTTCATTTTACTAATGTAATTAGTACATTAATTGATTTTCCTGTTAAACAGGCTTTACATTCCTAGGATAAATCCTACTTGGTTATGATATTGTTCTCTTATATAATGTTAGATTCAGTTTGCAAAAATTTTATTTTATGTTGATGTTCATGAAGGATATTTGTCTTTAGTTTTTTTTTTTTATGATGACTTTGGTTTTGGTAATAGGGTAATACTGGCCTCATAAAATAGAAAATGAGTCAAGAAGTGTTTTTGCCTCCTTTATTTTCTGGAAGAATCTGTGTAATATTGGTATTATTTCTTTAGAGTTTGATAGAATTCATCAGTGAAGATTTATAATTATGAATGAGATTTTGTTAATTGATATGGAACTATTCCTATTTCCTCTTGCACTTGGGATCAAATTTAATTCTTTATGTCTTTCAAGGATGACTCTAGTTTTAAATTTACTGGAATAAAGTTACTTCTAATACTCCATTATTATTATTTTGATGTCTGTGGGATCTGAAGTGATGTACTTTCTTCCATTCTTCTTATTTTAAAAATCGAGGTACACTTGCCACATACTAGTTTCAGATGTTCCATGTACATCTGTATACATTCGGTGTTTGTATATATTGGGAAATAATCACCAGAAAAAGTCTAGTTAACGTGCCTCACTGTACATGATTACACATTTTTTTGTATGTGATGAGAACTTTTGGCAAGATCTACTGTTTCAGCAGCTTTTGAATATGCAATACAGTGTTACCATGATATACATTACGTCCTCATGACATTTATTTTTATAACTGAAAGTTTGTACCTTTTCCCCAACTTCATCCATTTGATAATTTTTGCTTTTTCTCTTTTTCCCTGATAGACTGACTGGACATTTATCAATTTTCTTAATTATTTCCAGAAATCAGCTGTTAGTTTCACTGATTAAAAAAATTTTGTTTATTTTTTATTTCTTGAGTTTTATGGGAGGCAGATTTCTTATTTTCTACCCTATACTTTTGATTTTACTTCATCTTTTCAAATTTTGGATGGAAGTGTCACATCTTTAATTTTTAGACTTTTTGTGGTTTTCTAATTAAAAACATTTAAAGCTATAAATTCTGGCTTAAGCATTGCTTTACCTGTATATCATGAATTTTGATCTTTTATTTTCATTATCATTTAGTTAAGATATTTTCTAGTCTCTTATTTCTTTGTTACTTTATGGATTATTAGAAGTATGCTTTTATATTCTAAATAAAATATTTGGGTTTTCCTAGTTATCTTATTGTTCCTGATTTCAAATTTAATTCTATCTTGGGCAAAATAATTTTGTATGATTTCAGATATTAAGTTTATTAAGACTTGTTTTATGACAAAGCATACGGTCTATCATGGCAAACATACCATGTACACTTGAAAAGCATATACACTTTACCATAAATGGGTACAGTAGCAGTAAATAGAAATTAAGTCAAGATGATTAATAGTATTATGCAGGTATTCTTTGTTTTCATTTTTCTTTTTGTCTATGTCTTTTATTTACAGAGAAAGAAGTACTAAATCTCCAAATACAATTGTGGAATAGTCAATTGTTTTTAATCACTAAGTCATGTCTGACTCTTTGTGATCCCAGGAAATATAGCCTGGCAGGCTCCTCTGTCCATGAGATTTCCTAGGCAGGAATACTGAAGTGGGTTGCTATTTCTTTCTCCAGGAATAGTCCATATTACTTTTAACTTTCAGTTTTTGCTTCATTTAGACTTTTATTATCTTCTTTACTAATTGATCCTTTTATCCAGTACTGTCTCATGGTTTCTGTTTACATGGGCTATCCTTCACCATCCATTTACTTTCAGTCTATCTGTGTCTTTATTTTTAGAGCGCATCTCTTGTAGATGGTGTATTTGTTGTTCTTTGTTCAGTTGGTCAGCCATGTCTGACTGTGACCCCATGGACTGCAGGCTTCCTGGTCCTTCACTGTCTCCCAGACTTTGTTCAAACTCATGTCCATTGAGTCAATGGTGCCATCCAACCACCTCATCCTCTGTCGACCCCTTCTCCTCCTGCCCCCAATCCCTCCCAGCATCAGAGTCTTTTCCAGTGAGTCAACTCTTCGTATGAGCTGGCCAAAGTACTGGAGTTTCAGCTTCAGCATCATTCCCTCCAAAGAAATCCCAGGGTTGATCTCCTTCAGAATGGACTGGTTGGATCTCCTTGCAGTCCAAGGGACTCTCAAGAGTCTTCTCCAATACCACAGTTCAAAAGCGTCAATTCTTTGGCACTCAGCTTTCTTCACAGTCCAACTCTCACATCTATACGTGACCATAGGAAAAACCATAGCCTTGACCAGACGGACCTTTGTTGGCAAAATGATGTCTCTGCTTTTTAATATGCTGTCTAGGTTTGTCATAGCTTTTCTTCCAAGGAGCAAGCATCTTGTAATTTCATGGCTGCAGTCACTCACCATCTCCAGTGATTTTGGAGCCCAAGTAAATAAATTCTGTCACCATTTCCATTTTTTTGCCATGAAGTGGTAGAACCAGATTCCATCTATTTGCCATGAAGTGGTAGAACCAGATACCATGATCTTAGTTTTTTGAATGTTGAGTTTTAAGCCAGCTTTTTCACTCTCCTGTTTCACCTTCATCAAGAGGCTCTTTAGTTCCTCTTTGCTTTCTGCCATTACAGTATAGTTATTCCCTTAAAAAAAAAAAGAATCACTTCTGACAATCTCTGTCTTTTGATTTAAATGTTTAGTTCATTTACAGAATGAAGTGGAAGAGGACTGTCACCTCAGTACCATTTAAACTGCTTCTCTAGAATAAAGTTTTTCATACCACACTGGTAGTCTGTATTTAGGCCACAAACCATGGGAGGTCTGACTTGAGGGTTTTCCCCCTATCCTGTGACTAATGTGGAAGTCAAGTTAGACAACTTCCTGTTTTGTCTTTCTTTTTCTAGAGGAGGGGTTTTGTTTTTTTTTTTTTTTAAACCCCTCCAGTTCCCTTTATCTCTAAGAGTTTCTTACTGGAGTCCTCATATTGGGCATAGCATAGGCATGGTCCTTCAAATAAGCTCAGGTTCTGTAGTTGTCAGTCTGAATGTCTTTCAGTTTTGGCCTAGATGTCTTTTTTGACCTTTGTGGATTTATGTTTCTCTCTTACCAATTCAGTAATATATTTGGTGCCTTTATGCAAAGTAGAAAAAAACCAGCTTTTCTTCTATGCAAGTGTAGGACCCTCAGTTTAGTTGAGTTCAGTCACAGAGTCATGTCTGACTCTTGCGACCCCATGGACTGCATGTAGCCAGGCTTCCCTGTTCGTACTGCTGGAACTTGCTCAAACTCATGTCCATTGAGTTGGTGATGCCACCCAACCAGCTCATCCTTCGTTGTCCTCTACTCCTCCTGGCTTCAGTCTTTCCCAGCATCAGGGTCTTTTCTAGTGAGTCAGTTCTTTGCATCAGGTGGCCAAAGTATTGGAGTTTCTGCATCAGCATCAGTCCTTCCAATGAATATTGAGGGCTGATCTCCTTTAGAATGGACTGGTTGGAATTCCTTGCAGTCCTGGGGACTCTCAAGAGTCTTCTCCAACACCACAGTTCAAAAGGACCAGTTCTTTGGAGCTCAGCATTCTTTATGGTCCAACTCTCGCATCCATACATGACTCCTGGAAAAACCATAGCTTTGACTAGACGGACCTTTGTCAACAAACGAATGTTTCTGCTTTTTAATATGCTGTCTTGGTTGGTCACAGCATTTCTTCAAGGAGCAAGCATCTTTTAATTTCATGCCAGCAGTCACTCACCAGCTCCAGTAATTTTGGAGCCCAAGAAAATAAAGTCTGTCATTGTTTCCATTGTTTCCCCATCTCTTTGCCATGAAGTGATGGGACCAGATGGATCAAGGGATCAAGTGATGGTATCAAGGCATGACTGGGTGCCATGATCATAGTTTTCTGAGTGTTGAGTTTTAAGCCACATTTTTCACTCAACTCTTTCACTTTCATCAAGAGGCTGTTTAGTTCCTCTTTGCTTTCTGCCATAAGGGTGGTGTCATCTGCATATCTGAGGTTATTGATATTTCTCCCTGAAGTCTTGATTCCAGTTTGTGCTTTATCTAGCCCTGCACTTCGCTTGATGTTGAATAAGCAGTGTGACAATATGCAGCCTTGATGTACTCTTTCTCAATTTGGAACCAGTCCATTGTTCCATGTCTGGTTCTAACTGTTGCTTCTTAACCTACATACAGATTTCTCAGGAGGCAAGTAAGGTGGTCTGGTATTCCCATCTTTTTAAGCATTTTCCACAGCTGTTGTGATCCACACAGTCAAAGACTTTGCGGTATACAGTAAAGCAGGAGCAGAAGCATTTCTGTAACTATCTTGGTTTTTCTATGATCCTACAGATGTTGGCAATTTGATCTCTGGTTCCTCTGCCTTTCTAAATCCAGCTTAAATATCTGTAAGTTCTCAGTTCACGAACTATTAAAACCTGGTTTGGAGAATTTTGAGCACTACTTTACTAGCATGTGAGATGAGTGCAGTTGTGTAGTAGTTTGAGCATTCTTTGGCATTCCCTTTCTTTGGAATTGGAATGAATACTAACTTTTTCCAGTCCTGGCCACTGCTGAGTTTTCCTAATTTGCTGGCAAATTGAGTGCAGCACTTTAACAGCATCATCTTTTAGGATTTGAAATAGCTCAGCTGGAATCCATCACCTCCACTAGCTTTTGTTCGTAGTGATGCTTCCTAAGGACCACTTGACTTCACACTCCAGGATGTCTGGCTCTAGGTGAGTGACCACATGAACACACCCTCTTCTGTGTCTTATTGCCACCTCTTCTTAATATCTTCTGCTTCTGTTAGGTCCATACCATTTCTGTCCTTTATTGTGCCTATGTTTGCATGAAATGTTCCCTTGGTATCTCTAATTTTCTTTTCTTTTTTTTAAAATGTCCTCCTTTGTGATAATGCTTTATTTTTTTAATATAAATTTATTTATTTTAATTAGAAGCTAATTCCTTTATAATATTATAGTGGATTTTGCCATACATTGACATAAATCAGCCATGGGTGTACATGTGTTCCCCATCCTGAACCCCCCTCCCTTCTCCCTCCCCCATCCCATCCCTCCGGGATGGGTCATCCCAGTGCACCAGCCCTGAGCACCCTGTCTCATGAATCGAACCTGGACTGGCGATCTCTTTCCATATGATAATGTACATGTTTCAGTGCCATTCTCCCAAATCATTCCGAGCACCCTGTCTCATGAATCGAACCTGGACTGGCGATCTCTTTCACATATGATAATGTACATGTTTCAGTGCCATTCTCCCAAATTATTCCATCCTTGCCCTCTCCCACAGAGTCCAAAAGACTGTTCTGTACATCTGTGTCTCTCTTGCTGTCTTGCATGTAGGGCTATCGTTACCACATTTCTAAATTCCATATATATGCGTTAGTATACTGTATTGGTGTTTTTCTTTCTGGCTTACTTCACTCTGTATAATAGACTCCAGTTTCATCCACCTCATTAGAACTGATTCAAATGTATTCTTTAATATTCCATTGTGTATATGTACCACAGCTTTCTTCATTTGTCTGCTGATGGACATCTAGGCTGCTTCCATGTCCTGGCTATTATAAACAGTGTTGCGATGAACATTGTGGTACACGTGTCTCTTTCAATTCTGGTTTCCTCGGTGTGCATGCCCAGCAGTGGGATTGCTAGGTCATATGGCAGTTCTATTTCCAGTTTTTTTAAGGAATCTCCACACTGTTCTCCATAGTGGCTGTACTAGTTTGCATTCCTTGTGAGAGGGTTCCCTTTTCTCCACACCCTCTTCAGCATTTATTGCTTGTAGACTTTTGGATAGCAGCCATTCTGACTGGTGTGAAATGGGACCTCATTGTGGTTTTGATTTGCATTTCTCTGATAATGAGTGACGCTGAACATCTTTTCTTTTCATGTTTTTGTTAGCCACCTATATGTCTTCTTTGGACAAATATCTATTTAGTTCTTTGGCCCATTTTTTGATTGGGTCATTTATTTTTCTGGAATTGAGCTGCAGGAGTTGCTTGTATATTTTTGAGATTAATTCTTTGTCAGTTGCTTCATTTGCTATTATTTTCTCCCATTCTTGAGGCTGTCTTTTCACCTTGCTTATAGTTTCCTTTGTTGTGCAAAAGCTTTTAAGTTTAATTAGGTCCCATTTGTTTTATTTTTGCTTTTATTTCCGTTACTCTGGGAGGTGGGTCATAGAGGATCCTGCTGTGATTTATGTCGGAGAGTGTTTTGCCTATGCTTTCCTTTACGAGTTTTATAGTATCTGATCTTACGTTTAGATCTTTAATCCATTTTGAGTTTGTTTTTGTATATGGTGTTAGAAAGTGTTCTAGTTTCATTCTTTTATGAGTGACCAGTTTTCCCAGCACCAGTTGTAAAAGAGATTGTCTTTTCTCCATTGTCTATTCTTGCCTCCTTTGTCAAAGATAAGGTGTCCATAGGGGTGTGTTGGTTTATTTCTGGGCTTTCTGCTTTGTTCCATTGATCTATACTTCTATCTTTGTGCCAGTACCATACTGTCTTGATGACTGTAGCTTTGTAGTAGAGCCTGAGGTCAGGCAGGTTGATTCCTCCAGTTCCATTCTTCTTTCTCAAGATTGCTTTGACCATTCGAGGTTTTTTGTATTTCCAGACAAATTGTGAAATTATTTGTTCTAGTTCTGTGAAAAATACCACTGGTAGCCTGATAGGGATTGCATTGAATGTATAGATTGCTTTGGGTAGTATACTCATTTTCACTATATTGATTCTTCCAATACATGAACATGGTATATTTCTCTATCTATTTGTGTCCTCTGATTTCTTTCATCAGTGTTTTATAGTTTTCTATATATAGGTCTTTTGTTTCTTTAGGTAGATATATTCCTAAGTATTTTATTCTTTTCATTGCAATGGTGAATAGAATTGTTTCCTTAATTTCTCTTCCAGTTTTCTCAGTTAGTGTATAGGAATGCAAGAGATTTCTGTGTGTTAATTTTATATCCTGCAACTTGACTATATTCATTGATTAGCTCTAATAATTTTCTGGTGGAATATTTAGGATTTTCTGTGTAGAGGATCATGTCATCTGCAAACAGTGAGAGTTTTACTTCTTCTTTTCCAATCTGGATTCTTTTCTTTCTTTTTCTGCTCTGATTGCTGTGGCCAAAACTTCCAAAACTATGTTGAATAGTAGTGGTGAGAGTGGGCACTCTTGTCTTGTTCCTGACTTAGGGGAAATGCTTTCAAATTTTCACCATTGAGGATAATGTTTGTTGTGGGGTTGTCATATATAGCTTTTATTATGTTGAGGTATGTTCCTTCTATTCCTACTTTCTGGAGGTTTTTATCATAAGTGGATGTTGGATTTTGTCAAAGGCTTTCTCTGCATCTGTTGAGATAATCATATTTTTTTTATCTTTCAATTTGTTAATGTGGTGTATTATGTTGATTGATTTGCAAATATTGAAGAATCCTTGCATCCCTAGGATAAAGCCCACTTGGACATGATGTATGATCTTTTTAATATGTTGTTGGATTCTGTTTGCTAGAATTTTGTTAAGGATTTTTGCATCTATATTCATCAGTGATATTGGCCTGTAGTTTTCTCTTTTTGTGGCATCTTTGTCAGGTGTTGGTATTAGGGTGATGGTGGCCTCATAGAATGAGTCTGGAAGTTTACCTTCCTCTGCAGTTTTCTGGAGGAGTTTGAGTAGAATAGGTGTTAGCTCTTCTCTAAATTTTTGGTAGAATTCAGCTGTGAAGCCATCTGGTCCTGGGCTTTTGTTTGTTGGAAGATTTCTGATTACAGTATCAATTCCTGTGCTTGTGATGGGTCTGTTAAGATTTTCTATTTCTTCCTGGTTCAGTTTTGGAAAGTTGTACTTTTCTAAGACTTTGTCCATTTCTTCCAAGTTGTCCATTTCATTGGTATAAAGTTGCTGATAGTAGTCTCTTATGAGCCTTTGTATTTCTGTGTTGTCTGTTGTGATTTCTCCACTTCATTTCTAATTTTGTTGATTTGATTCTTCTCCCTTTGTTTCTTGATGAGTCTGGCTAACGGTTTGTCAATTTTATTTATCTTCACAAAGAATCAGCTTTTTGCTTTGTTGATTTTTGCTGTGTCTCTTTTGTTCCTTTTGCATTTATATCTGCCCTAATTTTTAAGATTTCTTTCCTTCTACTAACCCTGGGGTTCTTCATTTCTTCTTTTACTAGTTGTTTTAGGTGTAGAGTTAGGTTATTTATTTGACTTTTTTCTTGTTTCTTGAGGTTAGCCTGTATTGCTATGAACCTTCCCCCTTAGCACTGCTTTTACAGTGTCCCATAGGTTTTGAGTTGTTGTGTTTTCATTTTCATTTGTTTCTATGCATATTTTGATTTCTTATGTGATTTCTTCTGTGATTTGTTGGTTATTCAGCAGCATGTTGTTCAGCCTCCATATGTTGGAATTTTTAATAGTTTTTCTCCTGTTCAGTTCAATTTAGTTCAGTTGCTCAGTCATGTCCAACTCTTTGAGACTCCATGAATCATAGCACGCCAGGCCTCCCTGTCCATCAGCAACTCCTGCAGTCTACCCAAACTCATGTCCATGGAGTCAGTGATGCCGTCCAGCCATCTCATCTTCTGTTGTCCCCTTCTCCTTCTGCCCCTAATCCCTCCCAGCATCAGAGTCTTTTCCAATGAGTCAACTCTTCGCATGAGGTAGCCAAAGTATTGGAGTTTCAGCTTTAGCATCAGTCCTTCCATTGAACACCCAGGACTGATCTCCTTTAGGATGGATTGGTTGGATCTCCTGGCAGTCCAAGGGACTCTCAAGAGTCTTCTCCAACACCACAGTTCAAAAGCATCAATTCTTCAGTGCTCAGCTTTCTTCACAGTCCAACTCTCACATCCACACACAACCACTGGAAAAACCATAGCCTCGACTAGACGGACCTTTGTTGTCCAAGTAATATCTCTGCTTTTTCATATGCTATCTAGGTTGCTCATAACTTTTCTTCCAAGGAGTACGCGTCTTTTAATTTCACGGCTGCAGTCACCATCTGCAGTGATTTTGGAGCCCCCAAATAAAGTCTGACACTGTTTCCACTGGTTCCCCATCTATTTCCCATGAAGTGATGGGACCAGATGCCATGATCTTCGTTTTCTGAATGTTCAGCTTTAAGCCAACTTTTTCACTCTCCACTTTCACTTTCATCAAGAGGCTTTTCAGTTCCTCTTCACTTTCTGCTATAAGGGTGGTGTCATCTGCATATCTGAGGTTATCGATATTTCTCCCGGCAATCTTGATTCCAGCTTGTGTTTCTTCCAGTCCAGCGTTTCTCATGATGTACTCTGCATATAAGTTAAATAAGCAGGGTGACAATATACAGCCTTGATGTACTCCTTTTCCAGTTTGGAACCAGTTGTTCCATGTCCAGTTCTAACTGTTGCTTCCTGACCTCCATATAGGTTTCTCAAGAGGCAAGTCAGGTAGTCTGGTATTCCCATCTCTTTCAGAGTTTGCCATAGTTTATTGTGATCCACACAGTCAAAGTCAAAGGCTTTGGCATAGTCAATAAAGTAGAAATAGATATTTCTCTGGAACTCTCTTGCTTTTTTGATGTTCCAGCAGCTGTTGGCAATTTGATCTCTGGTTCCTCTGCCTTTTCTAAAACCAGCTTGAACATCTGGAATTTTCTCCTGTAGACATCTAATCTTACTGCACTGTGGTCAGAAAGATGCTTGGAATTATTTCAGCTTTCTTTGAATTTACCAAGGCTAGTTTTATGGCCCTGGATGTGATCTATCCTGGAGAAGATTCCATGTGCACTTGAGAAAAAGGTGAAATTCATTATTTTGGGTTGAAATGTCCTATAGATATCGATTAGGTCTAACTGGTCTATTGTATCATTTAAAGTTTGTGTTTGCTTGTTAAATTTCTGTTTACTTTATCTATCCATAGGTGTGAGTGGGATATTAAAGTCTCCCACTATTATTGTGTTATTGTTAATTTCCCCTTTCATACTTGTTAGCATTTACGTTACATATTGCGGTGCTCCTATGTTGGGTGCATATATATTTATAATTGTTATATCTTCTTCTTGGATTTATCCTGTGATCATTATGTAGTATCTTTCTTTGTCTCTTTTCACAGCCTTTATTTTAAAGTCTATTTTAGCTGATATGAGTGTTGCTACTCCTTCTTTCTTTTAGTCTCTTTGTGTGGAGTATCTTTTTCCAGCCCTTCACTTTCAGTTTCTGTGTGTCCCTTGTTTTGAGGTGGGTCTCTTGTAGGTAATATATATAAGGGTCTTGTTTTTGTGTCCATTCAGCCAGTCTTTGTCTTTTGGTTGGGGCATTCAACCCGTTTACATTTAAGGTAATTATTGATAAGTCCCTTGGACTGCTATTAGATCCAACCAGTGCATCCTAAAGGAGATCAGTCCTGGATGTTCATTGGAAGGACTGATGCTGAGGCTGAAACTCCAGTACTTTGGCAACCTCATGCAAAGAGTTGACTCATTGGAAAAGACCCTGATGCTGGGAGCGATTGGGGGCCGGAGGAGAAGGGGACGACAGAGGATGAGATGGCTGGATGGCATCACTGACTTGATGCACATGAGTTTAAGTGAACTCCGGGAGTTGGTGATGACCAGGGAGGCCTGGCATGCTGCGATTCATGGGGTCGCAGAGTCGGACACGACTGAGCGACTGAACTGACGGACTGATGATCCTGTTGCCATTCCTTTGTTGTTTTGGGTTCAAGTTTATGCATCCTTTCTGTGTTTCCTGTCTAGAGAAGATCCTTTAGCATTAGTTGGAGAGCTGGTTTGGTGTTGCTGAATTCTCTCAGCTTTTGCTTGTCTGTAAAGCTTTTGATTTCTCCTTCATATTTGAATGAGATCCTTACTGGGTACAGTAATCTGGGCTGTAGCTTTTTCCATTGCATCACTTTAAGTATGTCCTGCCATTCTCTTCTGGCCTGAAGAGTTTCTATTGAAAGATAGCTGTTCGTTATGGGAACCCCTTGTGTGTTATTTGTTGTTTTTCCCTTGCTGCTTTTAATGTTTGTTCTTTGTGTTTGATCTTTGTTAATTTGATTAATATGTATCTTGGCATGTTTCGCCTTGGGTTTATCCTGTTTGGAACTCTGGGTTTCTTGGACTTGGGTGACTATTTCCTTCCCTATTATCTCCTCAAGTATTTTCTCATGGCCTTTCTTTTTGTCTTCTTCTTCTGGGACTCTTATGATTCAAATGTTGGGGCATTTAACATTGTCCCAGAGGTCTCTGAGGTTGTCCTCATTTCTTTTAATTCTTTTTTCTTTTTTTCCTCTCTGCTTCATTTATTTCTAACCTTCTGTCTTCTACCTCACGTATCCTATCTTCTGCCTCCGTTATTCTATTGTTGGTTCCCTCCAGAGTGTTTTTGATCTCATTTATTACATTATTCATTATATATCGACTCTTTTTTAATTCTTCTAAGTCCTTGTTAAACATTTCTTACATCTTCTCAATCCTTGTCTCCAGGCTATTTATCTGTAACTCCAGTTTGTTTTCAAGATTTTGGATCATTTTCACTATCATTATTCTGAATTCTTTATCTCTTCCTCTTTTGTTTGGTTTGGTGGGCATTTATCCTGTTCCTTTATCTGCTGATTATTTCTCTGCCTTTTCATCTTGTTTGTATTGCTGTGTTTGGGGTGGCCTTTCCATATTCTGGCAGTTTGTGGTTCCTCTTTATTGTGGAGGTTCCTCTCTGTGGGTGGAGTTGGATGGGTGGCTTATGAAGGTTTCCTGGTTAGGGAAGCTTGTGTTGGTGTTCTGGTGGGTGGAGCTGGATTTCTTCTCTCTGGAGTGCAATGAAGTTTCCAATAGTGAGTATTGAGATGTCAGTGGGTTTGGTGTGACTTTGAGCAGCCTGTATATTGAAGCTCAGGGCTATGTTCCTGCTTTGCTGGAGAATTTGCATGGTATGTCTTGCTCTGGAACTTGTTGGCTCTTGGGTGGTGCTTGGTTTCAGTGTAGGTATGGAGGCTTTTGATGAGCTCTTATCAATGAATGTTTCCTGGAGTCAGGAGTTCTCTGGTGTTCTCAGGTTTTATACTTAAGCCTCCTGCCTCTGGTTTTCAGTCTTATTCTTACAGTAGCCTCAAGACTTCTCCATCTATACAGCACCCATGATAAAACATCTAGGTTAATGATGAAAAGTTTCTCCACAGTGAGGGAAGCCAGAGAGGTTCACAGAGTTAAATGGAGAAGAGAAGAGGGAGGAGGGAGATAGAGGTGACCAGGAGGAAAAGAGGGGGAATCAAAAGAGGAGAGAGCAAGCTAGCCAGTAATCACTTCCTTATGTGCGCTCCACAGTCTGGGCCACTCAGAGATGTTCTCCGAGTTATACAGAGAAGAGAAGAGGGAGGAAGGAGACAGAGGTGGCCAGGATAATGGGGGGAATCAAAAGGAGAGAGACAGATCCAGTCAGTAAATCAGTTCCCTAAGTGTACTCCACCATCCATCCAGAATACACAGAGAGATTCACAGAGTTGGGTAGAGAAGAGAAGAGGGAGGGAGGAGATAGAGGCAACCTGGTGGAGAAAAAGGAGGAGAGAGCAGGGGGAGAGAGCAGTCAGGCCAGTAATCTCACTCCCAAGTGAAAATGAGTACTGAAGATTGGGTTCTTAAAGGTACAAAATTGATAACAAATACCAAAAAGCAAAGATTAAAAATCTAGAGTAAATGTTAGATTCTCAAAAATACAATATTAAAAAAAGAAACAAAGTCACAAAAATTATAAAAAATATATATAAAGTTTGCTTTAAAAATAGGGAATTTGTTTTTGCAGGGTAATAGTAGGTTATAAAAATG